>NC_045176.1:10275103-10605103 GCF_900700415.2 Clupea harengus
GAACAAAGCCTGACTAAATTATGGTTTGAGGTACACACACACACACTCATACACACACACACACACACACACACACACACACACACACACACACACACACGCATACACACACATACACACACACACACACACACACACACACACACACACACACACACTCATACACACACACACACACACGCATACGCACACACCCATACACACACGCACACACACATACACACACGCACACGCACAAATGAGCTAAAAGTCTTAAATGCAGACAACCAAGCAGACACTAGAGGAATGGCAAACAAGTCATCATTTACTTCAAAGATGTCACAGCTGATATTATAGACCTGACAAAGGACATATGCAGCCATGCTCTATGGAATCTTGTTTTGACAGCATTCAGGAATGTACATGGTTTGTTGTGTGTGCATCAAAAAGAGCAATCAGTGACTGTGACTGTTCGAAACATACAACATACACAGTGTTAGAGAAGCTGCTGTGAAAGCTACCTATTACTTCTCACTGGAAGAAAATGCACTACAGCAAAGTTACCCAAGGGAAAAATCTAGTTGGGTTAACTAAAGCTACTTAGAAAAAGTAGTTCAAGTATACACACAGCTGTCTTGTGTTGCCATCTTCTTCACATCAGTACTCACAATAACTGCTATCTTCTAACAGCATCTTTCCACATAATGTAAGCGTACATCTTACAGGAAAAAGCTATTGCACCCAGTAGATGTAAAAAAAAAAGTTCCTCTGTTGTCATTAGTTAATGTAAGTACACATAACTAATAAGGCCCTGGCTGCTTCAGTTTTGCATCATTGTGCTATCATATTGCTTTCTTCGTTTGCTTTAGCTGTTTTTCTGTTTATTTATGCATTCATCGTATATGGATAAGACTATCAGAAGGTCTGTACATGCACTGCCCCCATCTCTAATTTCACTTTCTGACCACCTTCCCTCTCTCTCAGTGACCCATAACTAATTCTATATTGTGGTGAAACAGCCTTAGCAGGGAATAAAAAGGCCAGTCTGATGCCTTATAGCGGGTTTAACTGTAGGAAACAATGACGCTGCCCTGCTGGAGGAGCAAAGGCAGACTGCTGAGAACCAGTCCCATGGACGACCTCCAGAAAAGCACTTGTGAACGAAAACACGGAGGTGTTTAACTGTGGCCAAGAGCGGGCACACCTGCCAAGATGGCAGTGAGAGGTACGGTGTAGCTGGCACCTTCAGGTCCCACACCCCTCCTTCCCTCCATCCAGAGCCCCCCCACAGCCCTGTCCGGCAATGTGAGGCTGGAGCACATGCCCGTCCCTCCACCCCCTCCCCCACCCCACCCCCACCAACGCCCCCACCAGTGCTGGCCAAGCACTGCTCCCAGCAGGGAAGGAAAGGTGTGGCAGCACCGAGGGCCATGCTGTCATGCTAAACAGCCACATCCGGCACACAGCTATTGGAGATTAATGTGCCGCAGGTGTTAGGCGTCTAGACGAACGGAGAGAGGAGTGATGCGTGTGTGCGGTAATCAAATGTGCAGGTGCATCTTGGAGCCTTTCCAGTATGGGTAAAATGTCCGCTCTGATGTTTTTTAAAATGGCTTGACATCCAGGGTTAAAGTCCTCAGCTATTACATAAAGTACCTTGAAGTCGTTTCAAAATAAAGGCCTGACAAAGTGTGCCAGTTTGACTTGTAAAAACATCTCCTAAGTCATTAGAAACGTTTCTTTTCCAGGAACATTGAAAGGTTATTAATACTAATGCATTCTTATAACCCTGTTTTTGGCTCTTTGTTTTAAAACTAATGTAAATTGACTTGGCACTTTGTCTGGAATAGAACCCTCAACAGATTTATCCATTTCATCATAAAAAAAGCCTGGAAGGTTTGGCTTCCTGTGCTGACATGAAGGTCGTGAGAGCCAAGGTAAACAATCAGATCCCCGTGAGCACAGCACAGAGAGGGAAACGTCATACATAACGTTCATGACGAAGCACGGATCACTTCCACAGGCACGCTGCCATGCTGTGAGCTTCGGCAAAATACAACAATATTGACAACCGGTGTGTCATAACACTGAAATGCAGGAAGAAAAACCCTTTTGGGTCAGGCTTTTAAGGGTTAAAGCAAAGGACCAATTTACTGACTATTACCTCTAAATAATTAGCCTTGGCCAGAACCCGATAGGCTTGTTTGTTTGATTTCTATGGTAAGCAGGTAAAATGAGAATAAAATAACCAAACGCTGTTGCACTGCCTTCTCCCCTCTCAAACCCAACACCATAATGAACTCACTGGCATCTTAATAATAAGATGTGTAATCTCATTATTTTATTTATTTAAGAAAAAAAGGCTAAACTATAAAAGTGTGCTCTTCACAACACAAACACATGACTCCTGGAGTGGGGAGAGCATTCCCGTCCTGCTTGGCTCATTACGGCTGAGTGCAGTGATATAAGTGTATCCAGCCTCCCCTGGCTCTCCGCCCTTACTACCTATCAGTCCCAGGGCTAAGAGGATAATGTGTTAGCTGATATCTCAACCTGGCGTAGTGCTGAAATAGGAAAAGGGGTGGGCTGGGGTGAGGGGGCGGGGGTGGGGAGAGTTTGGTGGGTGCAGGGAGGGGGAGGCACCGGTAATGATGGACCACTTAGATTTCTCATCAGAGAAAGGAATTCAGACCCACCCTCAGGGTCGAACTGTAGCCCTCGGAAAGGCAAAATTCAACCTGCACCACCGGTCAAAACATACTGTGGGAGGATGTGTCACGTATATATGTGCTAGATGGATGTGGTGTATTTTGGTGTGACTTCAAAAGCAAAATAAAGTGAAGGAATGAAAAGGAGTGAACAGAGAAAAAAAAAGAAAGTAGGCAAAGGAAGGGAAATGAAAAGTTGGTTGAAAATTAAAAGTTAAGCAGGATCATTATTATGATTACTATTACTTCAAGTCTAGTGTTATGTATTATTTTCTGAAGATCAAAGACCAAATCATAACAACTGCAGTGGCACTTCATGACACTGACACATCGAAACAGATCCATCTGCGTTTTTTCCCAGGGAAAAAAAAAGCAGGCTTAAGTTCACTGAGTTAAGCCACTCCTGGCTAGTCTTGTGACCTTGTTTTCGGGGCAGACGGTATAAATGGTATGGTTGACTGAACGAACCATCATTTCAGCACTCTGTGAGCTAGGGTCTTAAGGGGCGCTGTGACTGGTAGAACAGTGCCAGCCTAGTTCCCCTTTCTCCCCTAACACTGGGGCTCCCAAGTCATGGATCACAGCCCTGGAGAAGAAGCTAATAGCCCCCTTTTGAGCTGGGCCTGTGGTAAATTCTCCCTCAACTAAAATTATTCCTCTGGGGAATCAATGGGCCCATTCTTTTGTGAGCTGTAGTTTGCCTGGATGGACCCTACCTCTATGTGAAACAGTAGACAGTAATGGGGAAACATAAAACATAATACTTGTGTGACCAGCTTGTCATTGGCTCTTCGGTGACTGTGTTAAGAATTTGCCCAAGATAGAAGATTTGGAGGGAGATTAGGGGGTGGCAGTCTTCGACACTGCAGTCAGATCACAGACACAAAATCATTCCAATGCTGAGGTAATGCCGTACGCGTGAGATACGTTCAGACATGTAACTCCAAACAGGGAGGGAGATGCTTGGGGCAACGTGACATACAATGTTGTGGCTCTTTACTGTGCCTGTTAAAAAGGACCTCTTTCGAAGGCAGACCTCAGACATTTCCTCTTCCGAAGGCAGGCCTCAGGTAGAGGTCAATACTCACCTGAGAAGAAATATCTGACGTGAGATGCAGTGAACATGAACTAAAAGACTCATGAAATGGTCAGAAAAATGTAACTGGTCCTGGACTTGTGTCTTGGCCACATTCTCTAGACAAAATTGTTTCTTTGGTTCATGGAACCAAGTTAAAACCATTTCATGTAATTTTTATAATTGAATCATGTTCATATTCCTCATTTTCCGTATTGTGGTTGGGCCTGTACCCTGGAACGGAGGATCAAAGATGAACCACAAAAGATCGAAAATGAACCGCAGGCCTTCCCTTCGTCTCTCCTGATTGGGCTCCACAAAAATGCTCAACATCTAAAACAGATCATGCTCATTTGGAAAAATAAACATGTCTGGTTAGACGATGAATTTACACTCTATTGGCTACAAAGCCTATCATGCACTGATCATTTCCTCAGGAACACAGGGGGAAACTGCCAGTCACCCGAGCAGCCCAGCCCAGTCCTCCACCGCACCATCTCCGCTGTCTGGCCACTAAATCATGCTACGATATCCAAGCCTTTCCAGAATTCCTGGGCTCCTTGGGTAAAAAAAACCCCACGATTACAGTACCCAGAAAAATGTCTCTGATGATGTGACGAAAATGCGATGCCTGGGAAACCTGCGTAGAGCGCAAGAAACTCAATGGGGGTATACATACTGTAAAGTCCCTATTGAATATAAAGAAATCCTGACAGTGATGTAACAACAGAATCAGGCATTTATATCGTCACAGGGAACGCAAGTCCTGCGCCGAGTGGCACAGTACAAATTAGTGCCGATTTATCCTCAAGTGCTCACGGCAGAGCAGCAGTTTAAAGTACCCAAATCAGCTTAATGTGGCTAAGCCTAAATATTTACAAATCGGACATAAT
Source organism: Clupea harengus (assembly GCF_900700415.2). Classification (NCBI taxonomy): domain Eukaryota; kingdom Metazoa; phylum Chordata; class Actinopteri; order Clupeiformes; family Clupeidae; genus Clupea; species Clupea harengus. Next base: position 10,279,759 of record NC_045176.1, read on the forward strand.
GGGCTACTCCCCTGGCAGTACCATCCCTCCTGGTGTCAGTGTAGAATGGAATCTGACACGCTGCACTGTACCGAGGCTGCCGGCCATACACTGTCAATATGACTCTGATTGCATTTTTTAGGCTTGAGATGAGAGTTTTTGTGTATACTGTCAATGCTTTAGCTTTCCGACTATATGATATTTCAGTCAACATCTTGTGTACGTTAAGCTGTGGTATGTGTTAGCCTCAGGTTTTGTTGTTGTTTTTCTAACTCCCAGGGAATGAAAGACACTCTCAGAAATGAGCAGTGATATGCGCAGCACAGCTACCCTTTTCCTTTGGTTTCCATTTGCCAAACGATTCAAATGAAAACAGGATGCTGAATTGGAATAGACTGCAGGGGCATCTGGAAAAAGTTGACAAGTATTCAAACTCCCATCATCATTCATATCATCATTTGTCATTCTTTCTAATCACCATGAAATATGTTTACTTATACACCAGCAAGTTAATTAATCCAATTACTTCAATATATGACATTCTGGAATCCTCAGTTGCTGGGGAGTTTTGTATTGTAAGAACATAATGTCAGGTATATTATCTACAGTATACCTCACCGGTCACTGTCAGGTGTATCATTTGAACACAGTCAAGATATTGGCTGACTGGAAGTTAGTGAAACACGTGTAATGCAGTATTGCACTGTATTCTAGTGAAACAGGTGTAATGCAGTATTGCAGTGTATTCTAGTGAAACACGTGTAATGCAGTATTGCACTGTATTCTAGTGAAACACGTGTAATGCAGTATTGCACTGTATTCTAGTGAAACACATGTAATGCAGTATTGCACTGTATTCTAGTGAAACACGTGTAATGCAGTATTGCACTGTATTCTAGTGAAACACGTGTAATGCAGTATTGCACTGTATTCTAGTGAAACACATGTAATGCAGTATTGCACTGTATTCTAGTGAAACACGTGTAATGCAGTATTGCACTGTATTCTAGTGAAACACATGTAATGCAGTATTGCACTGTATTCTAGTGAAACACGTGTAATGCAGTATTGCACTGTATTCTAGTGCCATGCCCCTTTTGGTGGGCTCTTGTTCAGGGCTTGTCCATCTTATTTGGTTACTATTACTGAGCCTTTGTTTGGACTTTAAGGGAAGCTGATATGAGAAGTAAGAGGAGCCTGTTGGTACAAGAGTCTTTTGAAAGGTCAAACACCGTGGTTTGTTTTCTGTAAGCTCCCCCAGGGAAACTGTGTGAAAGCATTCTACCTGCAAGCAATAAGAGGCAATAGCAGCACTGCCAATCGTTCAATTAGAAACAAAGCTTTCTTTATGGCTATGCCAGTCAACAAGGAATGATTCATGTCGTGAAATATAGGACAAAAGAAATGTAACGCAATAGTGGCAAAGATTTGTTGCATTTCACAATGTTAAAGAAGAATTTTGGAGCTGGTTCAACAAACTGATCGACCCCAGAACCACGGACAGGTGTTGACAACCATTGTGTTTCTAGAGGGGTGACTTTACAGGACTTTAAACATCTCAGAATTTCTGACTTTAAGCTGACTTTCAGTTCTGTATAGAGCAGATTTTGGAGAAAATGTACCTATTGTGCACAACTCCAGAGCATTTCAAATCATTAACAAGCTCTCTCTTACCCCAAATCAAATGTCATAGTTTTCTTATATTTTTGTGGGTAGTTCATCTTTTCTGTTCTTGTACAGGATGTGATGCAACAGCCTTACCAGTGTTCTAACAATTAAAAGTCTAAATCAGGCACTTAATTACAGCCTATACAGTAGGGACTCTGATAAGGATTCACAAAAGAGGGGTAAAGAAGAGTTCTCGCTTGGTAAACCTGAACCTATGCAAATTCTTCCTTTATATTTGGTAGGTGTGGTGGCAAAAATCGTTGCCAGGGTCAAAAAAATGCTGACCTAAGTAGGCCTCCCACATGCCTATGACATCATGAAGCAGGAACTTATCTCAGACGTATATAATGGCAGTTTTCCAAGGCTTCTGACAGGTTTGTTTTTATAGCTTGTGCTGATATTTGAACAAGCGCAGGGTACTTGGGAGTAGTTTAGCCCACTCTGTCAGGAACATACTATATGAGAAGGCCACAGTCAAGTGTGCAGAGCTCACTCCGTTTAATGCATTAGAACATCAATGAATTCATCAGGGTTCGGTGGGGTTGTAAAAATCGGTGACCCATGACGCCTTTTGAGGCAGTACATGCTGTCACATACTGGAAAGAATTTGTCACAGTGCTACATTTCAAGCATAAAAAAACGAATCCCCTCAGAGTGACATAAAAAGGACTTAAAAGAGCACAATGTGGAGGCCTTTCATGATGTGCCACCATTCAGATTTCACCCTGTTGAAGTTCACCATTCATCATCAACGCTTTTTGCCCAGTTCATGTACATGACTGATTTGATCCTAAATGCCTCCGTAAATACTCTGGGGCCTCACGCGGATAGCAGAATTTAACAAAATGCTAAACTCTGTTAAACTATACGAAGGAAATCATTCATCAACTGCAGGTGGTCTGTAAAGCTGCAAGCCTACTGAACAGTCGCCGATAATAATCAATCATGATCGCAAAACAAAGAAATGACTCAGAGCGGAGCCTGAAGCCCTCAATGGCGGCCATCTCAGATTTCTCTGTTTAAACTCATATTTCATCTAATAGAGTCATAACACTGCTGGTCTATTTTCTGACTGGTTTTCTTCCAAAGCAGGGTGTTTCACGCCAGAGGCCGAAGGTAATTAATCCATCAAACACACTGCTGGCCCCATGGGATGTAAGCTAAGGTTATTTGCACATTAGTTATCCTAATTGTAATCTGAAAAATGTGGGCCTCATTAGTGACTTTGGTGCTGTCCATAACACAGCATATTGCATCACACTGCATGGATTAAAGATCCATTTTCCATAGTTTACAGCTTATTCACGGATGATAAATAGAGTGGCCACTGGACCAGATCCTAGTGAAACACTCAAATGTAAATATGACCAACTCGTCTATGGCAACAGGAAATACAAATTATAACAGAATGAGTTATTTATTGGGTGCTAGGGGTGGCTATGGAGAGGGTGCTAACACAGAAGCTGAGGTTGCACCACAGGTCAAAACCTGTCCCACACGTTGCTTTGTCCATTCAAACTGATGTTGCAGTTTTGCCAGACAGGATGCATTTCAGATGCTAGATATATGAGTGGGAGCATTATTTTATTTCAGTGTGAATGACATGTAGCAAGAAATTTGAAAGAAACCTGCTGGCGTTTACTTCAGGCTGTACAGGTTTGCTGCAGATGTTTACTTCAGGCTGTACATGTTTGCTTCAGGTGTTTACTTCCTACAGGTTTGCTGCAGATGTTTACTTCAGGCTGTACAGGTTCGCTGCAGATGTTTACTTCAGGCTGTACAGGTTTGCTGCAGATGGTTACTTCAGGCTGTTACAGGTTCGCAAAATGGCGAGAGAAGAGTTTTTAACCCTCATGACGACTATGGACTAATGTCGTTCTTCTACTCAACCGCTGAGCATAGCCTCTCTGCTGCATGCACACATCCCCTACTGAAGACATTTTGAAGGGCTTGCTAATTTTAGTCCAGCAAATGACATGATGTCTAACCAATCAAATCTATGTTTTGCTCTGCAAGGGTTGGTCTGGAGGGGTGTACATCATAGCTTACACCTTCAGACACAAGTAGGCTAATAACACATGTTGTGGGCTAGATACAGTGAAAGTGCACAGATAGACAATATTTCTCGCAGTCAAGGCTATAATGTCTGCTCCGCCCTAGAAGCTAACGTTAGCTACGGTCTGTCAGGCTAACATTACACAGATCTACGGGAGTGGCAGCTGCCACCCCAATCCTCCATACACCTAAAGCAATCAATCAAAATTTCATTTAGAACCGTAGTGACTAAACTGCAACAAAACTGCAAATGAAAAGTGTATCGTTTTTTGGTCTGTGGACAATAGCGTGTGTGCAACCTACATTTGAATGTGTATGCAAACAATGCTACATCCCCAGCCTGTAGTTGCTGCTTTTGCAGAAGGTGAGTACGTATATATAGAAAGTCTACTGTAAGCTATTTTGTCTAAAGTTCAAGTTGAAAGCAAGTCAAATGTAGTGGAATGAAAACTGTGAAACTAGCAAGGACACAAAGAAAGTCTTAATATACCAATCCATTGGAAAGCTGTGCCAAAAACACAGAAAAGTGGCAGAAAAGTAACTATATAGTTATAGGCTAGATAGTTTGCAACCTTATTTCACTAGCCAACATTTCAAAAGCAGTAGCAGTAGTTTCAGTCGCCTAGTGAATAGGTTATGCACTTTAAACACATGCAATACACATCTAAATGCATGGGAGGTCCAAGGATGATAGAGGCTGAAAACAAAATCCCCAATGCTGTACAACTTTGTGGTAGCTTTGTGAGCACCCAGAGGATGCCCAGGGTGAGGCAATGTGTCAATACATATCTCGGTTGGAAGAACTTCACAATATGTGGATGCATGAGGAGTGGTCCAAGTGAGAGGGAGGAGGTGAGAGGGAGATAGTCACATGGGCTGCAAGGAATATTACACAAGGAGTGTTTTACTTTTCATTTTTTGAAGTAACCTAATATATTAATGCTGCCACACTGTGTCCCCTAATAACCCTTTCTGCCCGGTGTGTGTATGCGTGTGTGTGTGTGTGTGTGTGTGTGTGTGTGTGTGTATGTGTGTGCACCTCTCATCCCGGTCCCCTGTGTCTTGTCAGTTGTCAGTGATGAAAGTTTGTGATGTACAGTTATTGCGTGAGGTGTATGGGTGGGAGTAATCAGATAGGTCAGTTATTAATATGGGGTAGAGACAAGTGAATAAAGGTATAAAGATGCTTAAGATTTAAAATCAGTTGTGTAGAGTGATTTATGAGAGAGCGATTGAGTTGGCCAATCATTACAGTTAGGCAAAACTTCCTCAGCCGTAGCCAACCCCAGAGTCCCTTATTTTGTTGCTTTAGGGAGAGGAGTAACACCTCCTAATATCCTGCTGATTAGCTTGTTCCCCTGATAGGCAGTACACTCTGTCAACAACTACACTGTCCCTGAGGCCTCCCATGTCTTCATCCCTGGGGAAAGTATAACAACATTACAATTCATAAATATATGTAATGCTATACCACCTAGAACTCTGTCTATCAGCAGTAAGGCACATGTGATATAAAACTGTCCTGGTTTGGATCTGTCGGGCTAACATTATTGTAAAACTGCCTAATTTCACATGCCAAAGTAGAGGGAGGTGTGTAGGCTCGGCCACCGCTTTGCCACCCCAAGAAAAAATTACGTTTTTCAGAAGTAACATCTCGCCTAGGGCTCCAACACTGTCAGGACCCGGCCCTGGACTTGAGGAAGTGTTTTACTTTATAATGACATTGTCTGAATATGTGACTACTCAGTCATTACAGAGCATTGTTACTGGAAAGGCTGGCCACATGGCTAAGGATGAAATCCATAGATATGACAACAGCCTGTACAAGCATACCACACAACCACAGTGCCTTTGTTTAGATATCAGTCACTGGCCAGAGTGAAAGTTGTTGTCTGAGGGAGCCAGGCGCCTGTAGAAGACTGCTATAAATCCGGACTGCTTTGAAAGTAATTAGCCCGGGGATCAGGGATAGTGGGGCTGCCTCCTGGCTGGCGCTGAAGAGGAGACAGGTGCCACCAGTGGCCTAAGCCCATAAGAACCCAACAAGACTGCAGCAGCTCTCTCTCTCTCTCTCTCTCTCTCTCTTTCTCTCTTGCGCTCTCAGCACGAATCTGCTGCAGTCTGGGAAACGGCATGCCAGCCTTGACAATGAACTGAGCCCCGCTGATCCTGCACTTTCCTTCCCCCTTCAGCCCCTAACCACCCGCCCAGCCTCCACCCCCTACCCCACCTCTACCCCCACCCCTGCCCTCCCTTCTTGCCCCGGCGTGCTTACATGTGAGGGTGGCGGTGGTGCTGCAGGGCCGCGGTACAGGCCCATGACCATGTACAGGAGGCCGGGCTGAGGGTGAAAGTAACGGAGGCATGCACGTCCAAGCCGTGACCTTGGATTTGCGGCGTGAACTCCAGCTGGGATAAAAGCAAACAGGGTGCTCACCTCTGGTGAACTCTGGAAGAAATACGCACCATAGGTATGCGGAGGGGAAAGGGACATGCGAGCAGGGGGGTGGTGTGTGTGTGTGTATGTGTGTGTGTGTGTGTGTGTGTGTGTGTATATGTGTGTGTGTGTGTGTGTGTGTATATGTGTGTGTGTGTGTGTGTGCGTTTTTTGTGGAGGGCGGGGGGTGGGGGTGGAGTTGGGGGTTGGGATGTGGTGTTATAATTTGTAAAAATCCCACTCCCATGACATGTAAGACTCTGGAGCTGTCGGCTTAAGTGGCGACCCCAAAGATGAGCGCAGCAGTCTGACCTGCCCCGTGGACAGATGAAGGATGAAGCAGCAGAGTCTGACCTGCCCCGTGGACAGATGAAGGATGAAGCAGCAGCTCAAAGTAACAACTAACAATTGGCCTTCGCCTCAGCAATCTATAACTAACTTTGAATAACTAAAAAGTAGTTTTCAAATTTCATGACAACGAACATTTTCTGTTCCTTAAAGGAGTGTATAGAATTTCGTCTGGCTGAAAACATTCCCCACTCCCTCTCATTGTAGAGGGTTACACCTGTCTGTAATAAGGGACACTCTGGAAATCCTGTGCATCTGATGGCCTGGAGGCCTTGTGTGTCAATGTTTCAGCCAGATAGAGATAGCAATGGAGTAACTGTTACCTTTAATTGTCTACCCTTTTTTCGAGTTCGGTGTCTGACTACCCCTCATCTCTAGTTGGTTAAAGCACTTCCATTCTTTCTTTGGCTTTGCAAAATCAGGATCAGGATCAGGATTAAAAACAATATCTGTAGAAAAACAGAACAATTTGCAGGATCTTTTATGAATTTCTGCCCTGGGAATTTCACACTGGAGAAAATGATGGATTATCTTCTCCTGTGCAGATCAGGTATCCGAGGGAACAGAGGAAAAGAAGCCGTGGTGCGCCCTCTGTGTTCCAGGCCTGGCGGCAGCAGCTTCTCAAAGCCTCCTGAACACTGAACTGTGGGAATGTGCATGGCCCGGGGTCAGCCTCCAGCCACGCCGAGGTGAGAGGGTCAGGGCTTTTCCATCAGATCAGTCAGACAAGAAAAGAGGTTTCCCTCCTCGCCCAAAGACCCAGGCCTGTACGGAAGGAATTAGCTTCAAAGTAACTGGCTCGGAAGGGAAAATATGTCGTCATGTATGCCTCTCTAATTAACCTTTTGAGTTGAGACATTTTAATTTGCTTTATGAGTCACAAAAGCTAAATTTATTTTCCACACACATTGCAACATATTTATAAAATAATCATTTCATTTCTCTGGAGGAGTCTTATTATTCTCTGGCTCTCTGCAGGATACTAATTATGATATTTGGAGCCATCATCATCAGACGTTTGAAAGAATAACACACTAAGGGTTACTATAAACATGCAGCGGGTTCAATATTTCAAATGATTCACAAGTCAACCCAGTTAGCTTAATTTTATATAAAAACAGATGTATTTTGCTGACAATTGAATAGATGGACAAAATTAATATCAATGAACCAGAGATTCACATCAGTGTTCTCGTAAGGGCAAGACATTTTTCTCACTGGAAGCTGGCTGTGGACCTTGGAAATTCTCTTTCCTATCACGCCTTGGTTGCAGCTGGAGGGGAATGTCAATTGACACAAGACCATCATTTTCCACTTGTTGAATGTGTGGTTCCTTGGTAGCAGGGGCTAGAAGAAGAGAGAGTGAGAGAGAGAGAGAGAGAGAGAGAGAGAGAGAGAGAGAGAGAAAACAGGATGCGGTGCATGTTGGCAAGTGTACATTCATGAAGGGCTCATGGGAGCCCCCATCCGTGTGCCACCCCCAGCACCCCAACCCCCCCCCCCCCCCCCCCCCCCCCCCCCACACAGCTCTCCACACTTCTCTGCTTTTAGCTAGGGGCCAGACCTGGAAGTCCCACTCCAGACTTGACTCATGGTGTCCAGTGTTGGAGAACTAGACAGATGAGATGTTCCCATGTCATACATTTTATTGTGCTTGGCACCATTGAGCATGACTCTGTCTCCATTCCACAGGGGAGGTGTCGCCGCTGCACGGACGTCAGTGTGCTGCCACCCCCCAGTCCGTCTCTCTCTCTCTCTCTCTCTCTCTCTCTCTCCCTTTCTCTCTTCTTATCTAATGTTTCAGGGGTGTCAGCTTGTGAAACTCAGTATCTCAGAGCCAGTTTTTTTTTCCTTACGTTAATTTGCAGGACTGTTGGATGTATAATGATTTAATGTACTCTGGTCACTACCCAACTCATCTCAGTCTCTTATTGACACTTTTGTTCATCAACAAAAATGTTATGTCTTCAATAACTATATACATTATATGGACAATTGACATACACTACCAAATGTATCCTACACTAGATACGATATTGCTACATTTAACAAATATCATTTTCAGTGTGTCCCCACATACTGTAATCCAAAGTTGCTTTTTAACGTTGCTTTTTAAAGTATCAAGAATAAAATCATTAACACTTTAAGAAAACCTAAAAATGCTATTAAACCAAATGAGCTGCTGGTTTCATTTTCATGAGAATTCCTGACTCTGGTAGCAGGGAAGTGATGACGCATTAGAGTCCATCAAACGAACAGGCGAATATTTCCAGCCCTGTTGCATGTGCCCGCAGTCTGGCAGATGTTCCAGTGCGTCTGACATTTGGTGCCATGAAAGAGAACAATTGGGCTGGTACTGCTGCTTATCCATACTGTCTGTATTGTATTACTCACATGTGGCATGTGGAAGGCCCTCTACAACCAGCCACAAGGCCACATCTATTAGATACAGGGTTAAAAAAACAGCAGGCTTTTGCAAGTGTCTGAAAATAAAACTGGAGAAAGACCTTGCCAAGAGGTAATTCCTCATCCACATATCTTTATTGAGAGAGGGAGAGAAGAGAGAGAGCATTTAAAGAAAAAACAACAACTCTGCCACATCACCCAAGCACCGAGTGCCAAGACCTCCTTGCTAATGACACTCATTATCAATTAACAAAGGCCTGAGCCAGAGTGCAAGAAGGCCAAAGGACCCCCACTAACACGCTCCCATCACATTTGTTTTCCAGTGACAGCACAGGGAAGAGGGTGTGGGCGTCTCAGGCGAGAACGAGGGTGGGCATGAGGCCAAAGGGGGGAGGGGGGTTTGGTGTTAGTGGTGGGCGCTGGGAATTTTTGATGAGTTCCAATGCGTCTCTCATTGTTCGCATGCTTCACCCCTGTGCTCACGGCGCTTGACCCCGATGAGGTGGCGCGGGGGCTCTGGGCCTGGCCTGTCACGGCCCGACAGATGAGGCCCGCAGCTCAGCCGCTGGCATGCTCCTCCGGCTTGGCACGCGGAGCGAGGATCAACCAGACGCACCGGCCCAATGTGTTCGCGTCACATCAGACAACTGTCCTCTGGTGCCTCAATGGGTTTTTTTATTTATTTATTTTTTCATGTTACACTCATAAAAATTTCCTGGCTGAGACGGCGAGTATTAATCATGTTATTTATGAGGGTCGGGATAAAGGATGGAGTTGCTGAGTACTTTTAAGCAGTGATTCTGACATCGGAGAAAATCCTGATGAATTAATGGAAGCAACAGGGGGACGCAGTGGAGGGGGAGGATTTTGGAAATTTATGATAAAAACATTATCTGTAATAATTTCCCCTGCTCTGATATCTCAGAGCACAATGCACCTTGTACATCCACAAATCCCTCATGTTTGCTGTCTCCTTTATTATGTATGAGAAGTGGACAGGATTAATTTATGTATATTTGACAGTTATGTAAACCTGTTGTCCAGATTTAAAAAAAAAAGCAGAGCTACAAGGGCTGGGGGATCATTGCATGACTCACCACAGACAGAGCAAAGCGTCGGCCCAGGATGTGATCGATCTGATTCGGATGAAGAGGCTGGACATTCTTCTCGCTCGCCGCCCCGCCAATAATCTTGGCGGCAGGAATAACAGGGCAAACACACAGGCAATACCTCAGACTTCCATCTCCATAACAAAAGTGCTGGAAAGTTAGAGGAAGAAAACTGCACATTAAATGTCCACCTCATAAATCCCAAACCTCTCTGAAGGGGTTTTCTCACAGCAACCAAAAAGATCTCCCGTCTAATTTGCGCGAAGTGTCCCACGTTTAATGTGGTGATTTGGCCCTGTGTATTTTGGACGAAAGCCATCGTTCCATGTGCGGAGAGCTTGGATATCTACAGTGGCAGCTCTTCAATGGTTTCCTTTGGTGGCTAAGAGAAATAAGATGGAGAACAAGGATGGGCCGCGGAGTTTATGTGTATCCACTGACATCAGCCGGTGACCAGTGCTGTAAAGCAGACACCCAAACATGCACTTAGGCAAACTGCACACTCCCTGTTACCACATCCCATCCCAGAAACCCCTTTATGTTGTCCACACAATGGAAATCCAAACACACAAGAAAGATTTTTCCATGCAAATGTGAAATCTATACTGGCGAGAGAGAAAAATATGCAGTTCAAGACTCGCCGTTCATCCAAAAACACGCCATGTCTGTCTTTCCCAAACGCCCGTGCTGCCTTGTTATCATTACTAGTGTAGGACATTTCATGGTATTTGTTTCTACACCAAATATAGGAAAATAATCATAACCTACAGAGATTTGGGGTGTTCAGTGGCAACACATGATCAATATTAGACAAGATGTTCTCCAGTGAAACACAAAACGAATATTTGGTTGTATCATAAATGGTGCATTGAATTCTCCCTGTGATGTGTAAACAGCTGATCACAGTCATACTCATTTGTACTGGGTGGGTGGCACAGAATAAGCAATTATTTTCAATTACTGGGTGGGTGACTGTTTGGATTAACTTAGCTCTCGAAAGATAAATATTCTAATTATTCAGTCTTCAGAGGACATTTTACAATCTAAAAACACAAAATCAGCTTTCGTCATGGTGCGTGTGACGTAATTGTCTCAGGTAATTTTTTCCCCATCCACACTAACAGCCGACAACGCAGACATGTGGATGACTGCATTAAGGTCCTCTGTCGCCTATGAAGTAAATGGTTCATCAGAGATAGCATCACCGGCCGATGTCCCCCTGCGTCAGTGGCGGGCTGTGGGAAAGTAAATGAAAGTGGCATGGCAGTCGCGATGCCTCGGCCGATGGGACTCTAATTACTGTTCCCAGAACGTCTCCTCCCTGTCCTCTTGGAGAGTCACAAGTCTGACAGGTCAAAAAGATGGGCGGCAGACTCTTGGTTGCTGATGTGCGCCGTATGGCACTTTGCAATCCAACTTATCCCAAGACTATCACCTTCATAAAAGTACATTATCATTATGGAGTTTATGTCAACAGCCATTTTTCTTACATTATACTGTACTTCATTATGATTTATTAATATTATATCTTAATATAATATCAGGATACATCAGAATATTTTCTTTGATATTAGAGGTTAATATCTTAATTAGTACTGACTGACATTTTAAGTTTCTGAGAACATGGCCCCATGGTTTAATGTTTAATGTGTTGTGATATGAGTAAGTGCCGATAAAGCTCCACGTGGAGGAAAGCCAAGGGCTAACTACAGGCCTTTATAAACACTGACACATTACAGAGTTGACTGCATGTGTACTTTTCACATTTCTGCTTTTTCATGTGCTTTCAGCACTTTGATCCATTCTCCCTGAGGAACTTTTAACACAATTGAAACCAACTGACAAATGGGTAAATTTGCCCTGACATTTAAGTAGCTGGCTAAGTCTCTTTGAGTCTATCTCACCCATAACCCATCAAATGGAGAACAGCTTCATGCCATAAAACTCTTATTCACTGGACCCTGAACAAATACAGTGTTCCTCGATAATACACTCCTTGACTATGCTCAAGGTCTTATTGAATGGAGTCTCTTTTTTACAGCTTAAAACTGGACAACTAATAATGACCAACGCATTTGCTTCTATGTGAAAGCTGCTTTTTATATAAACGCAATAAATTGAGGCATTTTATTTTTTATTTTTTGCAGAGGCAATCACGGTTCATAAAAAAATTCTGATGTGGCTGTATGCTTGAAGGAGCAACCCTATTTCGTGCAAGCACAGCAGACCTTAGAAAGGGGAACGGAAATAGCGAGGACCTCGGAGGACAGATATAGATGTCGACAGATTTTGGGGCGCTACATTACTGAGGGCCGACTCCATCAGCTAACAGTAGCGTACGCATAAGGGTGCCCCCACTAAATATATAATATTTAATTGGCATGGTAATAAAATAAAAAAATGGGGACCCACTGGCAGGAGCTCCTTTGACGGGGTGTAAATTGGTAGACTTGGCCTCGCCATACCCACCACGTTACTCTGGAGAGTGAGTCACTGAGCCACTCTCTCCATCTGCCAAAGACATCGACATGCTCGACCGCCGTGCCAAAAACAACTTATAGATCATTGGAAGTGTTGCACATCAATATGAGCCCCCTCATTCAGATTCCATCATGACTGTTTTTGTTTTGGGAAAAAACATGCTTAATGAACATAATTAATAAAATGTGTGTGCTGAATGCGTAATGCCTGTGGGAGAGCTTGCTCCACCTTGCCTTTTTTCACGTCACATTTGTGCACAGCTTGAATTCCACTTACCCCCTACTAGACAGCAAACTCCTGTGCAACTTGGCTGGGCGCTCTAGGCCTGACATGGTGCTCTTATGTCTGCATGCAACACCTCTGCCACTTTGTTTGGAACACCAAGATACATAATTACTCATTGCCCATTACACAACAGTAGGTCTTTAAATAATACTATGGTATTGACTTAGCTCGGCATTGACTTTAAATCCTTAGAACTTGTTGGCAGAGGTGGGTCCGTCATTGTCTAGTTTATAGAGGGGGAGAATAGCCTCTGCACTGCATTATCATCTCATGCTTGCGCATGCCACATATTTCTTCTCTGTTGAAGTTTATTTATGTATATTGCTGAAAATATACAGCTGATGTGAATTCCAGCATCCATGGGGAAGAAAACAGGCCAAAGTCTCCACCAACCAGCCATAGATTTAAGAATGTGGCTTCAGACTTGGCACCAGGGTTGAGGACAGTCACGAAACTGACTGTGGGCAATAAACAACTAGTCACGCAAATGCACACTATACTTCACATGCAACACTGTTTGTGCCTTCCATCTGCTTCCAGTGGACTGATCCACCACTCAGGCATTGCTCTCTCTGGGCTGAAACAGACCTATGCAGTCAGATCCGAGGGGAGAGACTCTGAGATGTCAGGATAACATAACCACATAACCCAAAATAAAAACATCCCCCACCCCCACCCCCCTGCCAAAAAAACGATCTTTCCTGCACTTTTCTACTGTTTTGCATTAGCAATCTTTTTCAGTGACCACAGTGGATAGACTATTCTGTGTGAGTTAAGTCGAATGCCAAATGCAGAACAAGAGTTGAAAAGTTCAGGACATTATGTAATTGTCCGATACCTAATCAGCCCAGGCCCGGCTTCTGTTCCCAGATCTATTTAATTATTGGCTGATGGTGGTCAGGGGCATTAAGACTCTGGCATGAACATTCCCCTTTCATGAAAAAAATGTTTATCGTTTTGCACAAAGTTGGTTAATCAGCCCATGTGTCATTTTTCAACATGACAGTGATAGGAATAGGATATGGGAAGGGGAATATCACGAAACAATGGGGAACCGCTTGTGAACTGTGAATCTGCATGCGAGGAATGAGGGGAAATAATGAATTAAGGCAAAAGCACCTGGCCTGTCGGCCACATGCTTTCGGACCTACGCATGTGTAATCAATCACTGTCTGAGACACTTAACACTTACGCAATAAAATAAAGCCCCCAACATGTAAACAACGCATGCCTGCATCTTAAACAAATAAACTCCAAGACTGACCAAAGCACAGAAACAAGAGTCAAGGCAGGCAGAGAGAGAGAGAGAACATTTAGGAGAAAAAGAAGCCCAGAAGTAAATGGGGAAAATCCTCTATGAACGACTCAGTAACTGTATAACTACATAACTATCAAGGGAGGGATTTCTATGTAACACTCTCCAATAAAGTATTATAGAAATGTAGAAATGGTTAATTATATACCATTGGTTATTATTAACGAAAGAATACAAACATAAGAATAATGAAATGGCAATGGCAACAACCATTACGGAGGAGATATCTTGTCAACATGTATTCCATCATTCTTGTCCAACCCCACACATCACCAAATGGATTGGACATGGCTGGACAAAACAGTATGTGAGTCCATGTATCCGTGTTGTTAGCAACAGCGCAGTATGTACAGTTGCTACATTAGATAATGCATCTGTAATGTATGCATAAGGCAATTAGCATTCAAAGCAATACAATGACTTCAATAAAGTCTGTGGGTCTGGAATACTTTATAAACCTGCAATAATGTGATGGCAAACGAAACAAATTACAGAGGAACCTGACTTCACTTGTTCTAATTGCAATGATGAAAAAAGCTTGAGGAATGCAAGGATTCTATTCCCTGATTGCATCACCATTTGTACTTAATCAAAACAATATATCAAGACCAGAAATTTGTGCTCTTGCCATTTATGACTAAAGGACTTTAGTAGTGACGCACCCGCGCTCCGCTGTCCCCTCTTGACTCGGGGCTTCCCGCTCAGAGATAATGAACTCCCTCACGGTCAGGTCTGTGTCATCAGCGCAAAGGCAAACAGGCTCCCTCAGAACACTAATCAGTGTTCTATCACTTTCATTTACTGAGGCGCGCGATAAAGTGTGGGATCTGCAGGTCAGGACACACTCTGGGCCTATCAAAGTGTATGTTCAATTTGTCCTGTGTGGATCACTGCTGTGTAAATTCAATTGATGTTGGTAATGGGTTCTGATAAACAGTCTGATATATTTCTTAGGCGTTGCCATTGTTTCCCCCTGCAGTTGAAGGGAGGCAACATTTTGATCAAGATCCGTTTCTAAATGAGACGATGGCAATGGATTATACAAAACATCTAACCATGTCTCAGGACTCCTGTAAGTAATGTCTACGGCTTTTACAGAACACAAAACTTCCCCTTCATGATTACGCTTGAGGCTGACTCCAATGGTGTAAGACTTCTCCTACCACAAAACAATGTACGTTTTCAATTTTATGATATTTGCTTGTTGAAAGATAACAGTCAAATCTTGGAGAGATACACCCCAAATACTGCACACCACACAAGTGATGCCGGATTATTTTGAAAAACGATTTTCAAACTAGGGCTGTGACATTACCGATGGCAGCCTCATGTATAGCTCACTTTTGGGGTGTGACTCCTGAAGGTTTGAGTTACAAAGCTCCTGGGTTAATCCTTTGTCAGGTTCTCCATTGATGTCATCTTTGTTGACCTTGTGTGTCCTCGCTCTTTCACTGGCACTGGATTGTCGTATGCGATAAGTGATGTCAGCCATGATCTTATGATTCTCAGACCATATCAATCTACTTGCTTTTGTGTGGGGGGCGTGTGAGACTCAACATGATACAGAAATCTTTCTGAAACGATGACACACAATCTGCTTTAAAGAAAATGTGACAATGGGGCTGAATTTACCCTCCTTATTTGTTTGCTGTAAGGGCCCGTAGGTTCACACCATCCTAAAGTATTTCAAACAGTAAGCTAGTAGCTGTTGTAGCTGCTAGTCACACAACTTCCTTCAGCAGACCGAGCACACTCCCCTGCACTGAAAATGTAACACTGGGATCCCTGCACCTCGCACTCCCACCACCCAGTTCCCAGTGTGTGTGTGTGTGTGTGTGTGTGTGTGTGGGGGGGGGGGGTGTTCTGGGGTATTCTCCGTCCCAGGCCCCCGTGAAGCAGGGGTCTGTGCCTGGCAACACGCATTGATTTCCAAAACAGCACACTGCGCAGCACATGCTGCTCATATATCAAGTGTGCTGCAGTTAGGGCGCAGGGTTACTGGAGACAGAGTGACCTGCAGGCCTTCGCTGCGGAGAGGAATCATTCACAGGCCACATCTGTTCCTGCTCCGCGCAGGGCTCCATTCCTGCAGGTGACTGAAGATGAACCAGATAGCTGCGTAAGAACAGCAGACCTGTTGAAGGCTGAAGGCAGCCCTCGTGTTCAGGGCTGATCCCTTTCATGTGTTTCTTTTTTTTGGGGGGGGGGGGTTGGGTGGGGTGGGGTGGGGTGGGGGGGAAAACACATTTTCTGTAATGATTTCTGGGTTGGCAGGAAGTCTGTGATCGATCAGAGCATGTGTTGCGGCTCGAAGAGAGACACACGGTATGCAAGCCTTAATATGGAAAATATATCTATTTTTAATTTGTTCTCCTTTCTTGCCGTGTTCAAACAATGACAAGAAAAATGGCTTTGGGGCGAAAAAGGCTCCGCACAGAGGCCCGGTGCCTCCTCTCATTATAACGTGCTCTCCGAGTTTTACCAGTAAACTCAAAATGAGCATTGCAAAACAACATTTCTGATTTGTATCTGGTATTTAGAGTTGTGCTGCTCAAGGTTGATAAGCACTTTTTGGGTGAATGGATGGGTCGAGCCATTGGGATCATTGGGTTGACAGTAGACAGTCCACTGGCCCACTGACATCAAATGAGTGCCGTCATGCCCCTGACTCTTTTCAAGCTCTCGGTGATAACGTAAGCGCAGTGAGCCTGTCCAGACCCTGCTGTCCTGCAGGAGATAAATTGTTTCCTCTTCTGAAAGATCCCGTTCATGCGGATAAGAAGCACAATCAGCAAAACTCCTCAGTTCAAAACCGCTGGCTCATTAGGAAACACTAGTTTTATTTTGGCGAGTGTCAGTTTGTCAGTGAACCCGTGCCATTGCAAATCTAGGGTTAGATTCATGCTTGACTGCTTGTACAGTTCCAGATTGTCAGGTACACACATACTCTCTGCTTCTGTCTTGCACCCAGAAATATATGCACACACAGGCACACAGGCAAACACACACACAAACAGCCACACACACACTTCTCTCTTTGAACTAATCTCTGTTTTTTGTCTAGATTACACAGCCAGAAATGTGTATTTTCTGATAAGACCCATAGCAAAACTGCAAGCATACTGACTTCTTATTCAGCCTGGCAAGTAGTCCCATATGGCAGACACATTGTTGGTTACAGCTAGATATGCACAACATATGCCCTCATGGTAGCATACGTATCTAAAGCACACAAATATCTTCACCATAGCTGCATTTTGCTACACAATTCAGATGTTTTTTTTTTAGATTCAGATTGCGTATTGTACAGTTTTTGGTGAAAAAACAACAAGTGACCAATAATTCTCAGCCATCTTTGCAAAATTATAAATTTCTGTCTGTTATAACAGTGTCACATCATAGATCACCTCTGATATGTTTTCACAATATGTACATTCATCTAATAAAGCAATCAGCTATGATAGACCCAATGGGATTTCATCCTGCTGAAGGGCTGCTGTCAGACTAAATGATTTGTAAAGGACTAAGTAGAGTTGCCAAAGCCGATATGTGGAAATGTTGTCCGGCTTGGCAAAGTTTTGGTTAGATGTCTGCCGGATGCACAGTTTGGTGAAGTGATGTATCTGTTTTATATTTCATTATTAGAACTGATTTCTTATTTGTTCAGATGCTGAAATAAGTCTATTTTTACAGAGAATCAAAGAGAACACCTTCATATTCGACATGTGATATTGATTTGAAAGTAAGTGATGATTTTAATCTTCAAAAGAGACATTTGAGCCAGATCTGCCTTGTGAAGAATAGAGCACTTCATGCTGCAATGAGAATGTTTTATTCATAAGATTTTTAAAGAGGCCTATTGGATGAGGATATTCCTTTTTTAAAAGGACATGCATCAGACATTAAAAGTCATTGGCGACACCAAGGCGGAGGAAAAAAGCAGATAACTATTGAAAGCAGATGGTCACGGAATGCTTCAAATTACTAAAAATAAAGCAAAGCTTTGATTGGTTAAGTAGGCTACATGTTGGATAACACCCTGATAGTGCAATGCATAATCACAACTGATAACGATATAATGCTTCAAGGTCCCTATTTACTATGATCATTATTGGTGAATAGTAATATTATTGTACAGCACTCATCTTTGCATTTAAAATTAGTGTCCCATTCGCCAGTATTATGACGAGTTAACGGTTTCTCAAGTACACATGTCTTCAATAACCAATAACCATCACATGATCAGAGGCTCTCTGAGCCATAGGGCACTTCAGACGGACTTTGATAACATTGGTGCAACATCCAGTAAACTATTCCCATGTTGGCATTAATTGTATGCAAACTTTATTAAAGGAGAGGGAAAGAATCCAGAGGCCTTTTCTCCTCTCAAAGCCGGGGAGAAACAAAGCCTTTTCCCTGAGCCACAAGCTAATGGTCATTATGGAGCGTTATTAAACACACATTCCATGTCCATATTTAATTTAGTGAGGATAAGGATTTTTTTCCACTAAAATAAATCGTTTAGTGGTGTCAAAATGGCAAGGCACCCAGAATAAGGTTTCCTGCTGTTTTTAATATACAGTTGTCCAGAGTAACAGAAGAAATAGTCACAGATGGTTGCGTTTAAACTGGTGCAGTTCAAAGCTGGACTGTTTTTAGATTCTTCTCTTGTTACAGAACCATGTGTTCTTGAGGTGAACATATTCTGCTGTTGTTCTCTGGAGAAATGTCACAGATCCATTGTGCTCGCACGTGATTGGTTAAAGTTCTCACCAGGCCAGGGCTCACCAGCGCTGAGTAGTGGGTTCTGCAGAGGCCATTTAAGTGCCGCTTGCGTGCCTCAGCTCATGGCCCAGCCTCTCGAGGTCCTAAAGTGGGGTCCTGGTGCAAATCTGTGATCGGTGTGGAGTTCATATTGTGCAAAGACGAATAAAGAGTGACTTCAGTTTTAACAGAATTGTTTTAGAACAGACACACTTTACATTTATGTAACATTTCTTCCAGTGTTTCTCAGAAGTTCTAAAAGTGGGGGTCGTCGTGACCCCTGGTGGGCCAAAGATTGGTATAAAGGGAACAACAGAAATAGTTTGGTCCCAAGTCCATGATGTTGATTCATGATGTATGATTTAACAAATCTGTTTTGCCGACATTTTAAACAATGGTGTAATAAAAGGACACATTCATCACAAACAGCCTCTGTGTATGTAGAATAGATCAGAACCAGCCTCTGTGTATGTAGAAAAGATCAGAGATCAGTACCTTTATGATGCCTCTCTCCAGCCTCTGTGTATGTAGAATAGATCAGAGATCAGTACCTTTATGATGCCTCTCTCCAGCCTCTGTGTATGTAGAATAGATCAGAGATCAGTACCTTTATGATGCCTCTCTCCAGCCTCTGTGTATGTAGAATAGATCAGAGATCAGTACCTTTATGATGCCTCTCTCCAGCCTCTGTGTATGTAGAATAGATCAGAGATCAGTACCTTTATGATGCCTCTCTCCAGCCTCTGTGTATGTAGAATAGATCAGAGATCAGTACCTTTATGATGCCTCTCTCCAGCCTCTGTGTATGTAGAATAGATCAGAACCAGCCTCTGTGTATGTAGAATAGATCAGAGATCAGTACCTTTATGATGCCTCTCTCCAGCCTCTGTGTATGTAGAATAGATCAGAGATCAGTACCTTTATGATGCCTCTCTCCAGCCTCTGTGTATGTAGAATAGATCAGAACCAGCCTCTGTGTATGTAGAATAGATCAGAGATCAGTACCTTTATGATGCCTCTCTCCAGCCTCTGTGTATGTAGAATAGATCAGAGATCAGTACCTTTATGATGCCTCTCTCCAGCCTCTGTGTATGTAGAATAGATTAGAGATCAGTACCTTTATGATGCCTCTCTCCAGCCTCTGTGTATGTAGAATAGATTAGAGATCAGTACCTTTATGATGCCTCTCTCAAGCCTCTGTGTATGTAGAAAAGATTAGAGATCAGTACCTTTATGATGCCTCTCTCCAGCCTCTGTGTATGTAGAATAGATTAGAGATCAGTACCTTTATGATGCCTCTCTCCAGCCTCTGTGTATGTAGAATAGATCAGAGATCAGTACCTTTATGATGCCTCTCTCCAGCCTCTGTGTATGTAGAATAGATCAGAGATCAGTACCTTTATGATGCCTCTCTCCAGCCTCTGTGTATGTAGAATAGATCAGAGATCAGTACCTTTATGATGCCTCTCTCCAGCCTCTGTGTATGTAGAATAGATCAGAGATCAGTACCTTTATGATGCCTCTCTCCAGCCTCTGTGTATGTAGAATAGATCAGAACCAGCCTCTGTGTATGTAGAATAGATCAGAGATCAGTACCTTTATGATGCCTCTCTCCAGCCTCTGTGTATGTAGAATAGATCAGAGATCAGTACCTTTATGATGCCTCTCTCCAGCCTCTGTGTATGTAGAATAGATTAGAGATCAGTACCTTTATGATGCCTCTCTCCAGCCTCTGTGTATGTAGAATAGATTAGAGATCAGTACCTTTATGATGCCTCTCTCAAGCCTCTGTGTATGTAGAAAAGATTAGAGATCAGTACCTTTATGATGCCTCTCTCCAGCCTCTGTGTATGTAGAATAGATTAGAGATCAGTACCTTTATGATGCCTCTCTCCAGCCTCTGTGTATGTAGAAAAGATTAGAGATCAGTACCTTTATGATGCCTCTCTCCAGCCTCTGTGTATGTAGAAAAGATTAGAGATCAGTACCTTTATGATGCCTCTCTCCAGCCTCTGTGTATGTAGAAAAGATTAGAGATCAGTACCTTTATGATGCCTCTCTCCAGCCTCTGTGTATGTAGAAAAGATTAGAGATCAGTACCTTTATGATGCCTCTCTCCAGCCTCTGTGTATGTAGAATAGATTAGAGATCAGTACCTTTATGATGCCTCTCTCCCTATTTTGGCCATTTCTGAACAAACGCATTCTTTAAATCTGTTTTAAGTAGGACTGTATTGATTGTAGAAAAATTGTTATATATGGTAATTATTCAGTTAGCTATACTAATAGTAGATAGAGATTATGCTTATTTGTCTATGTTTAAACACTCTTTAAATACTAATAAAAAGCCCCTTTCTCAAGTCATAAATCTCCCATTTAAAAAAAAAATATTTGATTGAATATTTAAGGAAAATGTCAACTGCCCTGTTCATGACATGCATCATCAGCACGACAGTATATTTTGCATTATTCTGATAACTGTGCACTTGATCAACTAATCATTTCTACCAGCTTGTGTCCACAGGTCCTGCATCTTTGAACAGAAAGATAAATGTGGTTGCTTTGGGCAACATTGTTATTAATGTAAAGTGACATCATTGCGTGGTCTGCTAAACAGCAATCAGGCCCTTCTCTGCAGAACAGCAATGCAGTCCAGATGTGCATTTGATTAAAGGTTTAAACAAGATCGGAGAGGGTGGTGCGCTGAAGGTGGTGGGGTGGGGGCTGTACCCCAGGTCAGCCCCTGGATTCTAAGGAAAAGATTTTGTATAAATCTCTTTTAAAACTAAAACAGCTGGCTGCATCCCCTCCCAACCATTTCCCCCCTTTCAGATTCTCTCCTTTCTTCTTCCTCTGTTGTGTCTGGGTTTGAAGCAGCTGATAATCTACATAAAATGTCCCCCTGTAACTGGTTCCAGTGGACTCCCTCTGTCTGCGTGTCTGACTGTAACGCTGAGATGCTGAGAGTAAATCATTAGCTTGTGTTTCGTGCTGGATGTGCCCGTGCTGTGTGCAAAACCAGCTGTTGCCCTCTCTTCACGCACATCTCCTCAAAGTCTTTGCAAATACAGTACAGACGCACGGTGGTACACACTGTCAATATTCCCACTGTGTACCTCATGCCCTACTGCATGGTGAATCTATTCATGTTCTAACCTTTTACAGTCAGTTTATTTGTAATTTTTTTAATAATTTAACATAACTTAGTCCTTAAAATGTCACTTTTTTAATACCATTAATTTGATCTTTTAATAATAACTCAGTTGCTTTGGTTTTTGAGCACTTCAAATTGATTTCCATGAATCTTTGCAAGAACATTGAAATACAGTAATCAAACTTAGCTACCAGTGTTTTTATTCATGTTTGCTAATGCTAGTTGCACTAAAAGACCAATAGAATTTGGGACATCTATGTCATCCCTACTGATGGCAGTTGTTCAACTAACTAGTTGTGAGAAAGGCTAGATCCGTTTGATAGTTTTAAGTCCAATGAACTAAATTGAATAGCTGTTATACAGTAGCTGAATAGCTGTTGTTTTATTGCCCTAAACCTAAACAACAAATGCCTGAGTTACTACCAAAATCAAACAATTATTCATGCTTCAATTGATTGAATCAATAAACTTAAATTATGAGGTAATCAGTTACCTCAAATATTTTGACTTCATTGAACTTGTCTGGGTTTTGCAGTGTTGACAAACTGATCCAATTGTATGTTGATACTTATTAAAGCACTCAATTGGTAGAACAAGGTGCTAACAACACAAAGGTCATGGGCTCAATCGCCAAGGAGTGCACACTGACTGATTCATTTGTACACCTGCACTGAGGCGTGAGTTGTTTTGGAAAAGGTTAAAAACCTGTAAGACTTGAAGCTTTAGCAAAAATGCGTAAAAGAGAACCTTTCTGCCACGGCCCTGGCACTGAGGGTCTGTTCCTGCTGGCAGCCTGAGGTGCCCACCTGCTGGTACTGTCCACAACCTGAACTACATCCGCACGTGACACACCTGACCTGACAGACTGGGTGCGGCCGCTCCGCCTCACTTTTTCCCCCCTCTCTGCGTGTTACTGACAGGCTGAGAAGAAACCCAGAAAGAGACGAACAACAACAACAGTCCCGCCTCGCAACCACAGCCGACATCCGCACAAGTCTGTCTACCAGCCAGAGGATGGGAGCCTGGCCTCAAAGCCGGTCTCTTCATTTTTCCACACCTCCCTGCCTCACCAGCGTGTGCTGATGGAGGACTGCGGCACTGAGAGAGTACAGTGGCCTGTGAAGTCTCCGGAGCACGGGGAAACTCCCTTCCAGCCATTTCGCCGCCTGTCACATGTCTGAGCCGCTGGCCAGAGCGGGCGGCACATGAATCACTCAGAGGCTCTGCTCTGCGGCGGTCAGACTTGCCGCTGCACTGATGCTATCTGTTAGTGTAAGCTGGACAGCTACCACACACAGAGGTCACGGCTTCCGCACAGGAGAGAGACACGCAGGGCTCCAAACACCACACTGTGCAGCGTGTGTTTGGGTGCGTTCAGGGCGGGGTCGGAGGTGGCGGAGGGCTGAGGATGACGGGCTCAAGCGGTGACACGAGGCAAACAAGATGTGTGAGGTCCATTCATGGAGTTGTTTATGTATTTAGTCAACAAATTCGTTATTTGTTTCTTTTTCTCTGGTTGCCGGTGCAGACCTATGACGACAGGTCCCTGGGTGAAGGCACTGAGCCTTTCGCAGGTGTTTCCCTCAATAATGAATATTAGATTTAATGAACAGGTCAGACATAGGAAGAATCATAAAATGTGGAGGGGAAAAAGCTAAAGTAATTTATTTCAGGCATCAAGCCCCAGTATGTTTCGAATGTTTTATGGCAGAACAGCTTTTTGTCACACATCAAACTTTGTTCACACCTTACTGATATTTACTTGAGTTAATGGTAAGCATATGTTTCAGTGTTGAATGATGTGGACACCATTTAAGAAACGAAACTTTGGTCTATCTTCAAATGTGATTCCCTGCAGTCACTATGCCAGTGCCAATTACACGTGGTTGGAAACCCAAGTGTTGCAAAATGTACTTCTAAAACTGAATTCGAAACTACTAGGGTGACTGACATCATTGCTGATGTTGTTATTCCTCAGTCATGATAATTTATGTTCTCAAGCATTAAATAGTTCATGAAACAGCAGTAGCAGCAGAGGACCACACAAAGAGAACTGGAGGTGAGGGTGGTGCCTTGCTTCTCTGGGAATGTTCCCCTGTCAGCCCATCCCTGTCCTTATTTTACTGTGAGAATGCACCACCTGAACCTGCGTCTTATTTGGGAGAATTGCACACTCAGAGGACAAATACTTCCTTGCACTTGAATCTCACAAGTCCGGATAGTGTTATATATGCTGTAAATGGCATCAAGGCTAATTTCATTTTGTGAAGCAGTTTTTGATGTATTTGTTTTTTTATGCCAGAACGTATTTAGGCATTTGTTGAAGAATCGGTTTTAATTACACTCACTTTTTACACATCATTGAAATATATACTGTCTGCAAAATAATATGAGCGGTATTGTCAGACACATTATTTGGTCGAGGCACAGTGTTTATGTAGGAAGCCTGGGAAAGGCTGCACTTGAAAACAACAGCAAATTTACCATGATAAATATTTACACTGCCACAGCGATTTTGTAAGGATTAACATTTCCACTGCTTAATCTCAAGTTGCAAATAACAACAAATATCTCCCTCTCAGTTTGCACTTATCAAAATGGCATCTTATCAGGAGCAATTACTCCTCCAAGCACTCAGTTCCCCCACGATCCTTGGGCTTAGTCATTATCCAGACTCCGATGTCAATGCCTTGTTTGAAGTTTATCTTACGACTGCACGGGCATATTTCCCTGGATAGTCACAGTAATGGCTGTCTCTTGGCACAGATGATCCCACCCACATGTACATGTGATTATGAAATTAAACCAATCTTGAGCAAATGCTGGGTTGTTCTTTTTTTTGCCTTTGGGGGGTCATTGAGGTTGATCAGTCAATTAGGTCACAGCAGTTGTCACAGAGACCATACCTGATGGGCTGAACTGAAGTGGGTTTGATAAAGGTCACAGAGAATTGAAAAGAAGTTGAAACAAGACAAATAATAATGTAATGGTTAGATTAAGATGGATTAAAGTCAACTGTACTGAAAGTTTAACTAAAAAGTGTACAAGGTTTACACACACACACACACACACACACACACACACACACACACACACACACACACACACACACTAACAAACTCACACACATTTATAAATGTTCATTTATATGAGATATGAGAATGTATCAGTGAATATATATGATTAAGTTATACACAGGAGATATCAGTGATGCTTTACAGATGGTGGAGGCAAAGGGTATTACTTTGAAGTTTCCCTGGTCTTTTGTGTTTATGAATGTGTGGCTGGAGGGGCTCCACAATGAAAGACATGGGTTCTGTCAGGCTCTTTCCGTTTCATCCTATAGCCAGCACAGAAACGTATACAATTACAAAAAGTCATGTTAAAATTCTCAAAACAACCTCGAGCACATTCATTCTTTTCTTATTTTTTCATGACATATGAACAGGTTCTTTGCTCTCAGATATGTGTCCATAGCCAAGTATGTCATACCAAAAGGCATTGTGTGTCTGAAATATAATCACAAAATGTACACACTTTCTGTTGCACTGCTGTTTTCTGTATAAACAAATGAAACCTAACCAAACTGATGGACAAGAACAACAACTATTTCAAGTCTCAAGTCAGGAGCTAAATTGAGACACTTTAATAAGTGGTTTAAGCACTGATTTTTTTTTTTAATTCAAGCCACTTTAAAACAATCACCATCTTCAGACCAACCTGATGTGTACTTTGTCGCATTATTTACGCAATGTCCTGAAATATATACTGCAGAGGTGATGAAATGCTGCAGCGCACAATAAGGGAAACACCAATAAATTGCACACTCTGAACATTGTGCAGATCTAACAGCTTGACTGACTCTGTATATAAAGTCATAGAAACCCTAGTATTCTTTTCTGGTTTACCCTGTGCAGCAAGGAGTACAAACTAGGGGATGTGAACATTCCTGTGAAGTTTGTGTCATTCTCTCTCATACTCACATTTAAGGCGTTAATCAGATTAAGAATGCACAATGCAGGCTTACCCCATGTGTGGTCTCCCTATCCCAACCTAAGGCTAAATCCCATTATTCCACATTTTGATTATAGGATAATAACTGTGGGATCCTTTATCATTAATGTTCTGTTATCCGTTTGATTGACAGCCAAGTCAAGACATGTTTTTGTTTTGTTTTTTACACAAATATTTCTTTCATAAAATTCATTTATAAAAATGTCCATTAAGGCTCAGAAAATTGTGTTTGCCTCAAATGTCATGTACAGGTTAAACAGCACCAGTACATTTAACACACGCAATCAAAGTATATTTTTGGTTTTAAATTTAGTCTAATCCAAAAACATTCAGTAATGGCAATAGTCTCTGCAGAAATATTTATAAATAACTTAAATCCATATGACTCACATGCAGTTTTGGCCTTTCAGAGGCTTGAAGTCATGAAACAAATAAATATAAATGTTTCCCTCTCTGTGAAGCAGGTGTGTGGCCCTAAGTGTGGCCCTGCTGTGAAGGCGTGGAGCCCGAAGACAGTCGCTGTGCTGTTCTCCGCACTGAAGTCACTTTGACTGCGAGCGGATGGGCTTGACCTCACGGTCAGCCTTCAGCAGGTTCCTCTAGCCGGCAGGTCATAAATAAGAACCCAGGAAGGGACGGGATGACAAACAAATTACAAAAAGAAAAAGCAGTGGAGTGACCCAATCTGGCAAACGGACCTGTTTGCAGTGGCAGGTCTCTGTGGCCGAGCTACTTGTGCCTCTTGACCCGTTGTCCTCACCATGAGTGTTTGAAGGTTCCCTGCCCTGGACTGGAGGCATCAGGAGAGCCAAAGGGCTGCATTCTGTTCCCTAGCGCTCATTAATAATACATTCAATGATAAATCAAATAAGATTTCAATATAAACAGAGGTGTTACTGACTGGCAGTGATTTATAAAAAGTTCCAGCAACAAGTACTGGATGTTTCCGTCAGGATTAAAAGTGACCACTAGAGGGACTGGAGCACACACCTACTGAGTTTTGGCAAAGGGCTTCATACAACAGGTTGCACAGGTCTTTCTGTACTATTTCTGATAATCAATTTAAGAACTTTATTGGTTCTCCAGATATAGTGAATGTGTGAATCCCACATGAAGATGGGTTCCAAATAATCACCAATGGCCAGTGACCTACTGCCCACCTTTGGCAATCATGCTTTATTGCAGTCAACATGTTATATCCCACTTGTGTCTACTTTGCTGAGCACTCTCAGACTAAAGTTTGCTTGGTGACCCTGTCTCCGAAGCCCGTTCACCTTTCATCACCATCCCTGTTGCCGCACGAAATCCACCATACTGGTGAGAAATTAGAGTCCTGTGCAGGCAGGCCTGGCGAACTCCAGTTGCAAGCTGCAAGGGCTATTTATTAAAACCAGATGGGGCCACGCTCTCTCTCTCTCCCTTACAAGCTCACGGACGGCAGAGTCGAAAAACACACTCTGGCTTCTCCCAGGCCTTCTCTTCTCTGGGGGAGCGGAGAGCTGCTGGTCCACCCATTTCCTTTCCTTGCCCTTCCCAGGCATGTCAGAGAGGAGCCAAGCCAAAACAAATCAGACCTGCAGTGGCTTCTGGACAGGCTTAGCCTCCACCAGTGTGGTAATTCCACATGGCAAGCAAAGGAAGGTGTGTGGTGGTTGGGGGTGAGGGTGGGGTGGGGGTAGGGGGTAGGATTTTGTGTGTGTGTATGTGTGTGTGTGTTTGGGGTTGGTGGGGGGCAGCCAGGAGGATTCCTCCTATGTCAAGGGATTTAAAGGATCCACAGTGGAATATAAAGAAAATAAACATACATATTGCTGAAAGTCAGGTTAACCTAGCCTGTTAAGCAATGCTTTGTTTATTTCTTAAGATTCCCCACAGGAATGTCTGGGTACTTGCAATGGTGGTAATCCATCTGGTGGTTGTTGTAGTGTCGTTGCCGTATCTGCCATGGAAGTAAATGATGACACTAGTGGAGCCCACGTGTTTCAAGGTTGCTAGAGCTTTCAACAAACCAGAATCAATCTAATTGGTTTAAGTTGCATGCACGTTGTTGTTGTCCTAGTTTGTGAAATAAGACCTTCATCTGACCACATGTAATGACAGCAAGGAGTAATGGTGATATTTAAAAAGTAGTTCCACAAATCACAGGTGGCGAGTTGTCCTTGGTATGAAATACAAAACAGAGTCTTCTACAGGGAGCACTTCATCAGGCAGGTTGCATTGATGCCAAAGACCAGGACCCTGAACAATAAAGCATTGTACATCATCTCAAAAGAAGACTTTCTTGGAACAAATCATTTCAATAAGAGTCTTCTAATGAAACAGACGGTGAGCTGCCCGATTATGTAAAGCCCACCTGAAGCTGCAGTAAAGAGTTTTGGTCTAAAACTAGCGAGCTAACTACCTCAAGGGCATGCAGAACCTTGCACATACCATCAACAGCGCCATTGGCCCAGATAAAACATCCCAACTAATGTCTTTTGGCAATATGTTAGGCAGTGTTGTGCTGTGAAAGCTTTTTTCATTTTCACAGGGTGGGTTCCGGCCCAACACAGAACTACATAGAGCATATCCTGTATGGTTGGTGGGAACGATATGAGTTTATATGTCCTTCACATGACCGTATACCATCAAAATGAATTTGAAAATGATACCAAAACTAGTTTCCTGATAAAAAGCATACCTCTAAGTCCTCTTCGGCCATGACAGCTTGCGAGCTGCTTACGACTGGGCAGACTCAGACTCGACATGAGCAACAGTGAGTGACATCAGCACAGACTGACCCCCACACGCCCACCCCACACAACACCACACCTCCCGCTTGGTGCGGAAGGGAGGGAGGGAGGGGTGACCCACCCAGAGTCCTCTCAGCCAGTCCAAACCCAAACGATCCTGCAGAGGACTATAACATCACAGCTCCCACGTGGCACTTTCTGATGGATTTAATACCAGTGAGGGGTACATTAGCAAACCACTGTTTTTATGATCACTCGATCATCACTGAGTATTATGTCCCTTATGGTTATGACTATGCGAGAGACTTATATGGAGGTCGTTTTGAAAATGTTTACAAAGTCTGTCTTTCACTGTGGATTAACAGGTCAGGTGCCCGGGCTCATTTTCATACCGTCTACAAATAGGATGGCAGTGCATGTGGCGTACTGCACATTCGACACAGAGCTGCTGCACGGCACGGAGTATTTTCTTTATTTTAGAAATAATAGGAAATGTCATCCACCACCTGGCCATACCCTCAAGGACATCATTATTTCACTGCAAATAACTCAACTGACATCATGATGTGCTGCTTACTCAGTGCTGGGACTCCGATTGTCAGGCCAATTCACTTTTAGTGTTTCAATTGTTCGAGACATTATAATGTGACACTGCTCTTTACTTTTTTCCTAACGACTTTTTTTTTTTGGTTTAAAGTCTGTCTGTGTTATCAGCAGGTTTCAAGCTATTGACTGTGACAAGGTGTTGTAAACATGAGTTAAAAATACCGTGAGGTGTTACCAAAGATGCATCTGTGTGCGTGACTCATAGTCTCCTAGCGGGGCGCTAAGTATGGCCAAATGTTATTTGCTTATTAAATGCCTCACTTGTGATTTTTTCACAGAGGCCGAGGCTTGAAAGACATTTCCAAACAGGTGGAGAAATTTATGAGCACTGGTTGATTTCCCGAGGAGAGGGATAAAGTGCTGCAGAATCTGGATGCGAGACTGCCGGCTTATTAGGCGGCCTGGCGTGTGCTCCCCTTGTTTGTAGGAAAGCTCTGGAATAATCTAATGTTACACAATTTTGTTTGGGTGGCCTCGCATGTGTATGAGGAGGAAAAAAAAAACACCTCAGCCCATTCATTACTTTGGTCGACTTCTTGCCAGTAGCTGACACAGTGTGCCATGACCAAGTCGTGTGTCTCAGAGAAACTGCTGGCTTAATGGGAAGGAGGCCCCAGCCAGAAAGACTGTATACTTACACCTTCAATTTGTCAAACGTTAGGGCAGTGTTTTTTTTTTTTTTTTTAGGGCGCTAATCTTGGGGCTGAAGAGGCAGTGGAGTGTCCGAGCCAAACCACTACACTGATTTGGAGAGTTCTGTGCTACTGTTGAGGAAAAGTAAAGGCTTCCTTATGCAGGGCCCATGCAGAGCTGCTGAGTGAAGTCAAAAAGAAGCCATTAGGACACTATTCAAAAAAATACACTCACACAGACTGGGCCCATAATGTTTAGTTGAACTCTATTTTCTAGTTGAACTCTAACTCTAATACTTCCCCAACAATTTGCTTCGTGGTGAGTGATGGTTTGGGGTCAAATCGGGGAATTGATGCTTCAGTGTTTTAAAATATTATTAACTTAACTGGGATGATGACAATGATCAACAGAACAGCATACTGAGCATGTATGTCCTGTGCCTATGTGTGTGTGTCTGTACACAACTCTAAATCTATAATATAAGTTTTTAGAATGAAATATTACACACTCTACATATTCTTTATATTGGCATGTGGTCTTTTAGTAATTATAGAATAAATGTAGGTTTACACTGAAGTTCTCATTCAAACTGTAATTTCTCATTATCAACTGTAAATGTTAAATTGCCATAGTATTATTGGTGTGTGTGTGTGTGTGTGTTTAGTGCACATGACTGGCTCCATTAAAAAAAGGAGAATTGAATTGTCCCTTGTGCGAGTCGGTAATGGCGTTTTAGGCAAAGCAGCAGAGCCTCTTGATGTGGTCTGCCGTTTCCTCTGTGCTGGTCAGCTACAGACAGTGGGTGTGAGGGATATGGGAAAAAACAGCAGCAAGGGGAGAGAGGAAGTGTGTATTTATCTGCACTGGTGGGGCTACTATTCCGCTTTGATCTGTGGACCATGCTCTTCCTAGCCGTGTCCATGGCCGGTGGTAAAACTGGCTCCAATCGACTTCATTCTCAGCTTCCACAATCAGCTTTCAGAGCTGCGTAGGCCACGCCTGCAAGTGAGAGATATAGACCAGTTTGGTTCCTCCAGGAATGTGAGGTGGTCTATCAAAAATAGGGTGATGTCATGCTTGTGCGTGTCAGTTTCTGAAAAGGGATTTGCATCCGTTCAAAACACTTTCAAGGGTAAAAATACAAAGATATTAATGAGAAGGCTTTGTCACCACTTCAACTGTCTTCCAGAAGTTAATCCTTCTTAAGGAAATAGCCCTTGTTGCAATAGCACCACATCTCCTCCTCGCTCTCAAAACATCAGGATTTCAAGCACCAGTCTAAAGGTAATTTGTTTTACTACAGAGGCACTCCTATGCCCTGTCTGTTTCAAAGGGCACTGACTGTCTGATGTTATACTGACACTGCAGGTTAGGTTGCCAAAGGTTTGGAACACCATCCCTGTTGCTTTTTGAATATGGGACAATTAGGCCAACATTTCAACAGTGCTCTGATGACAATTATTAAAGTTTACATTGCATTCTTTCCTAAATTCTTTCATGTCTTGCATGTTAGTAATGCGACATTTACTTGGCTGAGACTGAGCTGAGACTGTTTCCAACGAAGCCATGTTATCAGCACTATACAAAATGTGGAGGTTTTGTCAACAGACACACACCTGAGATACCATTTCAAAAACAGGGTGGACAAAGCTGACAATGGCAGTGACTGACCGTCCTCATGGACTGTTGTAGTGTTTCTGGTCTACTTATGTCTTCTGTGTCAAAACTGAAACTGATTTTTAGATAATACTTCCAAAACAATTATTGATGGAGGCCTGTCCCTCTACCAAATCAGCCTGGTGCATTATTCTTTGGTTGTTGGAAGATGCAGTACTTACTGATTTACTGCTTAATGGCAACAACCACAAACACGTTTCCAAGCATTGTTGTTAGTCCAAGATTTCAACAAATGATACTAAACCAAACCATGTGTGTGACACTATCAAGGTAGCTATCATGATGTATTTATGCTTTTTCCACGTGATTTCCCTTTCTTTGTGTTCAGGCGGTGTGAGGTCAGCCATAGATTTAGCCCTATCTCTGCATACCCTTCCCCTCCTCTGGGATAGAATCTGCACAATCCCATGCTGTCTTCAAGCAACTGTTGTCTCGTGGAAGCCATTATCATAAATAACCACAAGTGAGCATCGCTCAGATTGAGAAATAACTACCAGCGGAAAAATATATTTAACAGTCTCAAGAGAAATCTTGTCAAACAATTTCAAAATCCTGGACACTATCAGAAGATGAAGAGGCTGTTTTTCACAGCCAGTTGCTGTTATAGTTGCACAGATTTTGGATGAAGACCAATAGTCCTTGGAAAAATAAACGAAGTGAAGATTTTCCTGACACCAGTATTGATCACCATAAAAAAGCGCTGCATTATTCCAGGAGAGCATAAAATCTTTCATTACAGGTTCATGCTATTCCCCCTCATCTTCTGACCTGCTTTATCTCCTTTAAATTGTATCTGACACATAGGTCACAAAGGCAACAACAACAAAAACAACAAAAGATAAACCCCATATCTACCCCATACTCTATGCTAGCATTTATATATATAAACATATATACATAAATTATATATATACATTATATACATATAATTGCCACCACCATTTTTTTGTTCCTTGCTCTACTTATCCTTGTAACAGTAACCCTATGAGCACACTGTATACCCACTAAGTTGTAATATCTATATATAAATAAAATTGAATTGAATTGAATTGAATTGAAAAGAGATACTATTATAATATTACCATCAAACAATGGCATTATTTCCATTATCAAAACAGTGGAGGTCATATGTTGATTGGTTCCATACATTATTGACACGGCAAGTTCATTTCATGTGCAAAGGTCTAATAGCCCTCAGAAGGGCTTTCTGGAAGGGCTTGCAAGGCAATGAAATCATGGGGTTTGGTCTCCCTCTTAGCCATGTTTATTGAGAGGTTTCCATCCATCCCATTACTTACTCATTGTGCAAACAATCCTGTATTCCTTCTGCTCATTTACAAGGGGGAGCGGTTGATTAAATGATTTACTTTCCATTGTATGAACGCTGGAATATTCAATTATGAGGCCCGTGTCAACACCTCCGGAGCATGCAGCATGACATAAGGCATCTCGCCTCATGTTCCCGTGTCTTCGGATGGACTCTCTCACCGCATGTGTTTGTGGTGATGCTCTGACATCGTCTCTCCTGCAGGAAATGGGGGGCTCCCCGTATCCAGTCTGATCGCATGTCTGAGCCCCCCACCCCACGGTCCTTCTCAGCCTGGGTCAGGATGTCCAGCTGTGGGCACCCCCGCCCCACGGCCCTGCCCTACCCCTGTAATGCGTCCAGAGGAAGTCGGTCAATGAAAGTGCAAGTGGCACAGTGGCCGGGGGAGCAGATTAGCTGCTCCTGTGGCTATCTGGTGCTGACAGTTCACACAGGCGGTTTTTCCACTGCCCTTGGGCGTATCAGCACACAGCGTTTCCCTTCACAGAGAGAGTCGGGTCTCCAGGCGACAGCTCTGTCGCTGTGGGGTGATGACCTCTGTGCGCTGTCAAGGTGTAGTTCACATGAAACGGAATCTGGGGTTTTCTTTTTGCTTTTTTTTTTTTTTTTTTTGTGTGTTTCCAAAAGAAGTTGCATTCTGTAGAACCTGCTTGGGATGATATTCCCGCGCTACACTCACAGGTTGTTGCATGCGAAAGGCTTTGAGGCAAATCTGTCTCTGACATCACTAGGTGGGCTCGCCCTCCATCTACATCAAAGTCTCATGATCCAGCGTCTGAGGCAGGGAAACTCCACCAGGCTTTGGCACCAGCTGCACACTCATGATGCTATTGTCTCCAAGTCAACAGACGAGCCGCCCCATGAGTTAGACAAATAGTAACTCCACCTTCCCTCTGTCTACGGGCCTCTCTGAGTAAGCTGCTATTAGTCCGGAAAACACCACAACAGCTGCACACAACACACAAATAAATATCAATACGTTAATGGCTCTCCAAACATCTGGATGTTATTGGCAAGTCTTGTATTTTGAGAGACTCAAGGAGGGACGTTTTGGCATATTCAAATAGTTTGGGAGGTTTAATAGTATCTGCACAAACTAGGTTTGGTTAATTTGGCTAAATTTAGCTTTATGTAATGGTGTTTGGCCTCTGGTAAAACAACACCTGTTCTACATGAAGTAGGGACCAATTATTGTGATCACAGAATTCTAAGTACATTTTAGTCTTTGTTGTATTTTAATTTTAGGTGTAGTTATGACATTTACATTATTAAAATAATGAATGGGGTTTTGCAATCGGTGTAATTTAGCCTCATTCAGTAACAGCAACCACCAGCAGTACTATGAACTGTTCTGCCTTTATTTATTACTGTTTAAACTACGCAGGTAACATACATATGCCACTGAAAGTTTATATAATAAGTAATGATGAAACATAATGGATATAGGAATATCTATTAAAAAAAAATTATTACAAGACTTTACAAGAACTCGACTGCACCAAACACAACTTCATAAGATCATGGCTTCATGAGCTGCACTTGGCATCCCCACTTTTTGGCACAAGCTCCACCGTCAAACGACTTAAGCAGCACAGCTTATTCACTGCATAGGTCCTCTTTCCCACCAAGGCCACCCAACTTCTGCGAAACCACCCCCACCGATTTCTCAATGAACGTGTCCCTCAAGACAGATGACGGGAGCCATCTGTATCATTATCTTTATTAATGATGCTCTTTTTTTGCAACGTCACATCAGCAGTTTTTGCCGTTGGCCCGGCCGACGGCGTTGTTTATGACAACTCAAAGTGTGCCGCCGCATCTGGTGAGCCTCACACGAGACACGCTGACAGGCCACAGAGGTCGCTCCCGACCCAGTGAGCTCTCAGCGCCATCCGGCCAGATCTCTGGGCCTGGGTTCTGTGGCACTGGAAAGTAAATAGATCTCCCACAGGCAGACGGCAGTGTTTACGAGGGTGGGATTATGAATGACTAAATGGCCCTATCTCAGCGCGCATACCCAAGATAACGGGAGAGGAACACTGAGGAACGTTGCACCGCCTGTCACATTAATGAATAAAACACACACGAAAGGAGAAGAGTCTGTTCACAAACCATAACTTTGCGATCAGTCAGGGCTAAGTGATAAGTGAGAGAGGGAAGAGCTCTCTCTTGATTTGTTATGTCAAAGTTTGGCTCAAGTGGTATGGCTTTAAACAAACACAGACCAGGACACACTGAAAAATAGGCCTAAACTGGAATAGGATGCAGAAAAATTGAACATGAACTGGTACTTTAGTTCTGCACATTTTACAGCAAGGTACATATTCCTGAAAATTATTTCCTCACCTGGGAAAATGATTTAATAATTGGTGTATCATATATAGTTCATTATATACAATAGCCATTAATCTCTGATAATTACTTCATAGTACTGTATTACTTCTACAAGTGTATACAGTATTAACAAATTAATAACAAAAGTTTTAAAGCAGTGAAGAAAGACTTTGTGCAGAAAGGTTTCACATGCAAATACATAGTCCTCAGCCTGGGAGGCTGAGCACTGCTGGTTTTTCTCACTGTGAACGATTTGTGTAACGGCGGGCATGGAAAATGTAGCACTCCGTTTTTACACAAGCCACTCACTGAGTGATGGCACCCTTATTAGACCGTGGTCCTACTCCTCCGTGGAACGCAATATATTTTCATGTTGAAGCTCATCTGCTCTTTCAATAGGCTTTCAGACCAACACACACATTTGTTACTGATTAGCACAAACAAATGAGTAATGAATGGTAGCGCTGGGAGCCGTGGCAGAGATGGAGAACGGTGAGAGCTCCCTTTGCAGTCACGCACACTAATGTCATCACTCGGTGGGAATTACGCCCCTCCGCCCCCTCCCCCACCCCCCGTAAATTAACGTTCCAAGAACACACTGCCGTTAAGGAGCGCCGGCTCAGCCACCTGACATCACACACACAGCACAGCTCTCGTCCAAGTCTCTTCAGAGGGAGCCTGCGAATTATACGACGAGGTATGCTAGGTTGAAATGGGGTCCCTCACACTGGCAGGCAGGGTGTGGTGCTCTAGGCAAGGAGGCCATTAAGCTTTCATCACTCAATTTCTAAGGTGGACCCACTTAGCCAGACTTTTTTCACCTTCAAATACAGAGTTGGTTCTAATGACATTTTTTTCACCCCTAGCTTTTCTGAGTACATGGTCCCCTACTGGAGGACCCGAAACAGTGGCATTAGTGGAAGTCATTCACAGGACACAGTGAGAAAATATAATTGATTCCTAGTGCAGTAGTGATATAAACAGTAATATGTCTTCGAGAAATAACAAATGTACTATAGCATTAGTTGCACTAATTAAGTGGGGTAATTAGAAATAATTAAAGAGCCGTGTTGTACTTCCTGACCATTTCCATTTATATGTACAGATTTGTTACCATGGCAGCAAGCTGTTTATGGTAGTAACTTTAAAAAAAAGCTTACCCAACCCCCAGGGGTTCATTTGAAATAGTATCCCATCCAATTTCAACCGAAACTTGGCCCCATTAATAATAATAAAAAAAAATCTACGAACATCAATAACTCCAAATGGAGCTTTCAAAGCTTATTTGCTGAAACTAAACAGACAGAACACTTTTTAAACCTAAACAAAATGTAAGGGGTGCATATATTCCAGCACAGGACAATGGCATTTCTCTAAAGGGCAAAAAAATGTCCTCAACCTGTTAGCTGAAAATGCCATGTTTTGTCATCTCTTAGATACAGTTGTACCACCTTGTGTCAACAGCATAGGTCTCACATGAACATCTTATCATGACAAATTTGTGCTACAGGTAGAGGAGGAGTTCCACTTTATGCAGTGATCATATGCCCATCATGATGATTAATCATGATGACCAATCCAAAATCCTTACACATCATGGCAAACATCTCTTATATTGTTTATCTATGAGTCAAACATCCTTGCACAGTGTCCAGCTTCTGCTGAATCACTGCTCTGTCCAGACTGGTATCAGTGGGATGGCCTGGGTAAAACCTCTCTCCTCCCTGCCTCTCATCGTAGTGTTTATTTGAGCAGGGAGCGCAAGCCTGCCCTGGCTCCTCAATCAGCACTCCGAAGCCATCCATATCCATCCTATCGTAAAAGGGTCTGGCATAATTAGAACCTGCTGCGCGTGATTGGGAGATGACATCATGCAGAAAAGCACGGCTTCCCCAGCGAAACACAACAGCTGTTTGGACCTCAGCTCAGCCCTGATCAATGGGGAGCTCCCCCCATCCTCATCCATACTCGTGACAGCGGTGTTGAAGAAACTAATACGTTGTGTTTTCGGCGGAGAGGTAGAGGCGGGGGGTGGGGGGTGCAAAGAGACGCTGCCAGGCCCGACCAGATGTCATACTTTGCCTTGGAAGCAATCAGGGCCTCACACCGCATTCAAGGTCAGTCAGGAAACATGGTTTTCTCATTGCAAACAAAATAACTGGGGTTTCAAAATCCCTTCGTTATCATTACTAGATGTATCTTGTTTCATTTACTTATCTCCACCTATCTATCTATCTATCTATCTATCTATCTATCTATCTATTTGTCTATCTGTCTATCTGTCTATCTATCTAACTAACTGTCTATCTATCTATCTATCTATCTATCTATCGATCTAACTGTCTGTCTGTTTGTACTTATCAATCTATCTATCTATGCATTCATTCCAAAACCCATGTGTTTCTTTAACAGTCTGCAGTTACCCAAAACTGAGGCATATTTAATGACCAGCGTTACCTGCTGTGCTGTTTCGTTTGTACACTCTTGTTCAGATGACGCACGCAACCCGATATTAAGCACACTCCCTTCAACACATTGTTTTCCCATCTAAAGTGGTTCTGTCTGTAGTGTACTCTGAGTTCGGATGTTTTTGCTGGGAAAAGTCACAAAGAAATCTAATATTTTCTGTCTTTTTTTCGTGTCAGTGCAGAGGTTATTTCAACACAGTTTTATTTCAGCTATGAGCATCACAACTCTGTACATGAAAGCATGTGTGTATTTGCAGGAAAAAAGTATTTTGCCCCCTGAAAATAGTATTTATGCCCCATGTTAGGTATGTATCACAGGTAATGTCTACTCTCATTGTAAATTTGTTTTTATTATAAAGTGACTAAAATGTATACATCTTTGGCTATGCGCAATAGTAGTTATTACTATAACGCAAGTATGATGCAAATTATTTAATTCTATTTTAAGATGTCTTCTATGGCCATCCATTATGTAACAGCTCCATATGTGCATTGTATTTCTAGCATCCATGTCTCTGCATCACTTTGGGAGCAGGCCACATGTGGTCTATATGACAGGAATGAAGCAGAATAAACTTCGCAGTAAAGGGCTAGAGAAAAGCAACTGAAGGTTGACCTTAAGGTCTCTCGCATGTGCTCTGGTCTCTAAACTTGAGGTCACTCTCCTTCACTGCTGGACGAGCAGTGACACACAGCCCGTGGGTTGGCTGGCCAGATGCTTTTTGGTGAATTGTTCCAACACATCCTGTGGGTTTGCGTTGGAAATATGGCCTGCCAGAGCACTGACATTTTTTATCCACCACTGATACTCAGAAAAGGCACTGAAACGAGGTGGAACCATCTAGATTGATTTTGCACATGCCAATTTTGTGGCTTTCTGACGTAAACTGGCATTGTGGCGATCCTCCAAGTTTTTTTTTTTACATTTTTATGCCTACAATAATGCACAAAGCATGTGCATGAATGATGCAATAAATACATACAAAATACAGACAGGACTGTCTGAATTATTATTATTGTTTTTTTTTTTTTTACGTGACGCTGATGAGTGTGGTGGCAAGGGCATAACT
The DNA here is from genome assembly GCF_900700415.2 of Clupea harengus. Classification (NCBI taxonomy): domain Eukaryota; kingdom Metazoa; phylum Chordata; class Actinopteri; order Clupeiformes; family Clupeidae; genus Clupea; species Clupea harengus. The sequence continues at coordinate 10,318,620 of NC_045176.1, forward strand.
TCGTCAGCAGCTGAATAGGCCATCACTTATAACTGGACCTATATAAAGTAACAACAACTGTAAAAACACAGATCAATGCAAAAAGGTTCAGGTAACATCTTGACATATTTCCAGGTCTAGCTTTGATCCAGGAAAAACATGCCCGTACCCAAATTCCCATGCTTCTAGCGTGACAAAAATGAGCGAGCGATGTGGGCCCATACGTCTGAAAGGGGTGTTAGTACAGTATTTAGTACCCTCAACTGCACTCATTTCACTTTTCTTCCACTGAGTTGGTGAAACTACTTAGATAACTGGACTTATAGATGCAGTGCAATATGTCATGAATGGGTTTTTACAAAATCAAAAAACAACAATAAGTTTAGTTACTTCAGTTTTAGTTTTGAGAGAACTGAAATGTATATTATTATTAGAATAATTTTATATTAGTTATATATTTTCACTCTTTCTTGTCACTCTTTCACATTTCTTCAACACTTAATTGAAGCACCAATTTGTTGGGGATTTGATCACTCTGGACTCCCAACGAATTAATCACCATGATCATGGAGCACACACACCCGAACTAGCCCCGTTTAGAGATAATTGCTCCCGCTGGGAATGAGAGAAGAATAGGCTCCTAGCAGCTCCAGGTAGTTGAGCCACAGGCCTCAGATCCACTCTGTCTGTCTGTGCAGGTGTGCTGGTGTTTCAGGGAAAGGCGGGTCTCTGGGGGCACCCACTGGAGGAGAACTCCGTGAACTTCACCCCCCCCCCGCATATTTATATCTGAAATAAACCTGCCCAGTTAGAGAGTAGGTGCTGCAACATACCCCAACACATTCTGCTTCCTAGTTCAAGTGTGCAGGAATAGAGCAACGTTAGAGAGTTAACGCAAAGCACATCAGAAAAGGTGACGGGAAACGGGTTTTGTAATAGTCTCAGGTCGGATTTGGAGAAAATCTGAACCTGAGCGTCTATGCACTGGCTGCAGACTTAGTGTGTCCAGCGTGATTCATGGGGAGGAAATGCTTAGTTTTTCCTGAAGGATGGGCCAGTTATATGTTCTTCCCCTCCTCTCTGGCCCTCAGCTGCCTGTGTGAGCTACGGTGTGGTCCAGTCCAGAGAGACCCCTGCCTCCTCCAAAAGTCAGTCACAAGTCATAAATTACCGACACCATTTGCTACAGAGAGAGATTCCCAGATGTGCGTTCAGCAAAAGAAAAGAAAAAAAAACATATCAAGTCAACCTCTAGGAGGTTCTGTCTAAAAATCACCAATGCTCTCCAGGGGAGTTTTTTTTGTGTGTGTTTATTTCATTTATGAGTTTGAATGAACTCCCATAGCAATTGTGGCCGTGCTGGGAAATAAGTCATGGGGGACCAGTCTCCCCGAATGCACACTCAGATGCACACATGCACATCGGGCACCGCTACAAGTGCCACTGCTACACCAGTGTCGTGCTCAGAGCAAATGCCCTGTTCCCCGTTCGGAGGAGAGGGGATGTTTTGTGAAAGTACTTCTGCAGAGAGCTCAGGGACTTGTGCAACAGCTGGACATTTTTATCACAGCCTAAACCTGCATTTTGTTTTTTCCTGTCTGAACTTAAGTGGGAACACATTATAAATCATTAACAATGAGATGTTTTGACAATTCTGCAAATGTAATGGACCTTTGTTGACCTTAGAGGTAGCATGGTAAATTAAAGACCTGGTGTGGGACTCATGTTGGCCTCAGTATGTCCTTTCAAAGCCATGTTACAATCTTGATATGGTTAGCATTTCACGGTAAGGCATTGCAGAATCAATTTAACAGTTATTTTAGTATCTTTCTACAGATAAATCTGTAACACATTTTAAATGACATGATATGTTACATTATGCATTTACAGTAATATCCAAACCAGGTGATATCTGGGCATGTTTAACAGAAATTATGAAGAGCAAGGTGGGAATCAATGAACTCATACACCCCAGTATAACCACCGATCATTCAGATAATCCTGCCTAACCTTAATGGAGCATTCAGCAGAATTAACAATAAAGAGACCATTTGAGAAGCATTATACAGTCTTCCTGTTTTCATTAATGAACTGAGTGATGTATTAGGCAATGCAGTGGAGGCTAATAGATTATTGCCTTTTTTCCCTCTTTACGACTTGTTGAGTCATGCAACGTTAACTCCCAAGCAGCTGATGAATCATGCCAGGTTGTTTGGTGAAGCATAATTAGGGTTCAAAGAAGGCCTATCTATTACAGCATTGGTTACATGGAGGAACTGCTAATAGATGTTTGGTTATGATATTTCACATAACATTCTTTATGCAATCAATCTCTATGCTCGCAGGACAAAGATCACTGTACAACACAGGGAAATAATAAACCTCCATTCACAAGCAACAGTGTGATCTGGAACTGAGCTGGTCACCGGATATTTTGCCCAAAGGAGTCACATTGCAGTTACCAAGTGATGAACTCATCTGGAATAAAAACTGGCATATGGAGGGTTGGTCCGGAACCATTTATTGTTTGTTCCCCTTTTCCATGTCAGCTGTCCATGTGACGTTCACTCTCTCATATTGTTTTTTTTCCCCAAAAGCAGGGCTTCGATTTTTTTCACCTGCAACTCGCTGGAACTGACTTCACAGCACATCATGGGTGGTTCAGACTGCTGAGACCGATGGAACAGCAGGGGTAGAGTGAGTGTGAAGAAGAGTATGACTATAATCAAACATGGGTGATCTTCTGCCAGTTGATGCTACCTAGTAGTACCTTTTTGTTATGTCTCTTCTTTTTGTGTTGATTGATTCACATCGAAAATCTTTCCCCCGTACAAGTGAATATTTTAGTTGCTTGCCCCCAGGGTGATCTACACCTCAAACTAATGTAAAACTTGCGATTCTGCGATTTTGGTATTGGAAATGGTTGTTGAGAGAGCATTATATTAAACTGAAGCCATGTTGCTCTGTGAGGGTGTTTCCCCCCTACATTTCTATAGCAGATGTGCATATGAAACACACAGACACACACACACACACACACACACACACACACACACACTGTTAGGTCTGTTTGTGAAAACTATGAATAATCTGCATTTTAACTTGGTACCATCGAACGGCCATGGCCATCCATTGGCTGAGAGATTTTCTCATCAGGAGACAGTGGATCGACCTCCTCATGCATCACTGCAGTGGGCTCTGCACCTTGGACATATGTAAGATACAGCATCTCCCTTAACCTGCATTATACAAAGATTCTCCTTCTTCCATACATAAACATATCCAGTAATAACCTATAATGTTATCAGAATAATCATATTTACACCAACATGGAATGCAATGCTTTATGATGATGAGTCTCAAATGATTATATGATTTAGATTTTTCATTCTGATTGGGGTTTTGCTCTTATTTACCTAACTGCCTGATATTTAGCAGCTAAAATAACATCAAATCCCAGAAGAAAGGTCATAAATTGGGCTGAAATGTTTCTTTCTTTTAAACATACTGTATATCACCATCCGTCATTTCCCTTTGGTCATAAAGAATCCCATATACACAAGCAAGCTGCTAATCTCTCTTTCCTATTCCCCTTTTCCATTCAGAGAGGAATGGCCTCTACTTTCTGCTTACATGTCTGGAATATTTGCCTAATGACTCCCCTCTCTAATTTGGAGATTAAAGGCCGCCACAAATCCCAGAAAACACAGAAAGCAATTCCAGTGCGCAGGCTAAACTTGTCAAGGTCTGAAACCCAGAGCCAGAGGAGGAGGAGGAGGAGGAGGAGGGAGAATGACGCACAGTGTCACTTATAACTTCACTCATTTAGCTTTCCTTCCACCGAATGATGGGAATGATTTGCGTCATTCATGTGATTCCTTTTGATGTAAATTATCTTTCTTCTTTTTGTTCCTTTCAGACAAAACTATGCTTGGATAATTCAATGAGGCTATATCTATTGCAGAAGACAATCAAATACAGGTGTTCTTACAAATGTTCTTCCAGACACATCATCTGAATATTGTCCTAAATTGTATATTTATATATAGTATTTGTGATGTATTTCAATGATTTGAGATGTGATCTTGTTGTGATTCAGCATGTCATTGTGATAAAAACACTCCTTGAGAATCCATGAGAATCCGTGAGAAACATCTCAGTCCCTTTCCTCCATCTTTTCAACATATCTGAGGGGCCTGCCAGCGTGTTTGAGATCAATTGAACCTCATTGGACCCACACACAAATATGCAATATTCCTGACTCTGTCAAAACACTGGTCAACCACAGGTGCAAGTTTTCCATACTAATTAGTGAGAGCCCCACCTACAAATGTTCCATCCAAATAAACTTGCACATAAAAAAATGCACATTAAAAGAGGAGGGGATTGTCTTGGATATTCTACACCCTAATTGAAACCAGCCAGCGCCATTACAGAGCAGTGTTTTGACGGCACCATGGTTTACCTCAGTCGAAGGGGATTCCTGTGTGATATCCCGAGGAACACTCCATTTCCTCAACAGGGAGAGAGAGAGCCGCGGAGCACGTCATTGTTTTCCACTCATTACAGGCAATAGTCATGAAACAATCGCCTGTGTTTTCCTTTTTTTTTCTCTCAGCCTCACAAGACACATGAGTTTAAAGGTTCATAACCTTTTCCTTTCTTTCTCTCCTCTCTCTCTCTCTCTCTCTCTCCTTTGTAGTGACGTATGGTAATGAGTCTAATTAGTGGAGCTTGAGTGTTTCCCAGCAGCTGATCTCTGGGCCCGCACCACACACCGTGCATCTCAGATAACTTCTCGCTTCACCGCTTTCATAAACACACTGGAGTACAGCAGGAGTTTCCACAAAATAGGTGTTGCCTGACAATTCCAAGCATTTACTGAAATAAAGCCATACTGAGTCAGTATCTCTCTCGCGCGCTCTCTTTCAGAGGGTGTGGGTGTGGGTGTACCACCTATTATGCACTTTGTTCATGGGCTCTAGTTTCATATGGAATCACTGAGTGTCCTCGGTTCGTAATGTTTTTATATTGGTGCCTTCAGGGCAGATGGTTTGATATCAACCACAGTCATACTATTTCAGTATTGAAGGTTGTTGGCATGCTTTCACTTTTTCTGTTGAAAAAGACCTTTCCAAATAAAACCCTTACCCATTAATATACATATTTCAAAGCATACTACAGCAATGGCATACTTGAGAATACCTACAACATAACCCTATACATAGAAGTGGAGGGCCAAACTAACCAACATGTGATTTAGCTGCCAGCACAGTAAAAACAGGACATTTAATTGAATTAAGAACTGATTATTGTGAGTCAAAAGTTAATCTGTAAAACATATGGAGTATAATGCTTTAACACTTTGGGAGAAGATTTGTGGCTAGATGACACACAGTCGACCTCATTCAAACATGGCACTCCATTCCTGGATCTGCTGATTTACATTTACAACTTACTGAAAGTGGCCCTCACCAAAACCTCTTTCGCTTAACTAGGCCAGAGCTGACAGATCGAACTCCAAACTTGAAGAGTTATCTCCTCTTCAGCTAAAGCCCACCATAGACAGCACTTGAGTACACCTCTACACTGACTAGCTTGTGTGACATAATACCGACCTCCACCTATGGTAATGAGTCTAATTAGTGGAGCTTGAGTGTTTCCCAGCAGCTGATCTGTGGGCCCGCACCACACACAGTGCATCTCTGAGTTTCTGAATTCTCTGCAGTGCGATCGCTGCCATTGCTCACCCTGGAACCAATGTACCTGCTCGCTGTGCTCTGGAATGTTCCGTCCAGTGTTGGGGCTTGGAGGAGTATCTGAGCAGTGACTTCACAGATCACCTGGTGGGAGCGTTGCTTACCCTGCTGGCGGTGGGCCTGGGGCCTTCCAGAAGTTTCCCAAGTCTCACCTAAGCGACCTAAGCGTGCACCGTCATCCTGCTGAAATGTAAACTCTGCCGTCAGCTGTGTTTGGAGACGTACGCTTGCCCCAGTCTCAACTAGTGCACAATGCTAACAAAACACAGCTATAATAGCAGCCCAGCTCAGTAATTCAGAGTCTTTCTCAGCTGACTGTTTGGTTTTGGAAGGGTCAACTGTTTTTTTGACAGGTCTTATTTAGCATTTTCTACAAACCACCTATTTCCCATGGGCATGGAAAGTAGTAGGCTACTCTAGGCCTCTCCCAAAACTACCGGTACAAAGACTGCAGTAGCTCTGATAAACATTGCCAACAAATGCAGCCTCCTACTTCCAGCCGCACATCAAGCATCCAGACACACAATATATGAATTAAAGTAATCAATAAATTAAGCCTTCCCTGTACTTATGGGTCATATGATTATCATTATAATAAGTGTTAAATATGATAGTTCATCCTTAATGATACACATTACCATATCAAGGGGCATAACAAACTTGGTAATGCTTCTTGGACAGCTTTCACCTACTTTAATGCTCTGTGTGCTCCAAAAACGGGAATGCCTGGAAATGGACCAAGAACAACAGAGAGCCTTTTAATACAGCTATCAAGTGGAACCTTGTTGGGAAATAATACCTTTTAAACTGTCATGATTAATCTCATAACACAATGGCTTTCAGGTTAAGGTGAGGGCTGCAGCCACTGCAATACCCATGAATATTTGAAGGTTAAGGAAAAGCTAACATACTTATAAATATACACTATATATTGCATTAACGTGTTGAAAGATCAGGTTGGTGATGAACTAGATAGCAAGGGTTGTCCTTACGGCATTATGCCAAGAATTACAATAATTTAAAAATGTAGTGTATATTTCCCTGACTCACAACTGTAGTCATATGCAAAAATTACAGTTCTTATTTATTTCAATAGACATATCTATTCCTGTACAACCTCAATGCCTAATGCTAATCTTTGTAAACCTATGAAGTTGCCGTATTGTTTTTTTTTTTTTTTATCAAACAGAAATATCAAGAAAGGAAGTGATTTGGCCATTCTTTAAACAGCTTTGTTGATAAATAGTGTAATGTGAGTTCATAGAACAAATCAAGTATAAAAGAATAGCATGAATGTTATCACCTGATAGCATGACATGGCAATAAGTAGGTTATTTTTAGCACTTTACATACTCAGTTCTGACACACCTTCTGACCCAACCAGTCTCTATCACTGATACAACAGCCCATGGCCACTAAGTTGCATCTTGTACAGCTTGCTGAAGACTTCTCATCTGGAGTGATTTGTAGTTTTTCCCCTTTTTATACCATTAAAAGTAAAAAAATAAATAAAAATCATGGGAAATACTGGAGATGTATACGTCAGTTACCTTCAAGGTACTCAATACCTGTTGACATTGTCACTGACACATCCACTGTTATCCTGTAATGACCCTAAACTCCAGTCCAAAGGCCATTTAGAGGCTAACATAACTGACCCACACTGATCTCGATGAGATGGACTGCCTGCCCGACGGCATTGTCACTGCGTTGCCCCTTTCTCTGGGCAAACCCAGGGCAGTCCGCTGCTCTTACTGTCACCTCCATCCCTTCCACTCGAACAGGGCCCTCAAAATCTTATCTCCACCCTGGCAATGATAACTCCACAGACCTCCCCACTCCACCCTACTCGCTCACACACAGGAGTGCACTCCAGAGTGTCTTTTTTATGACTCAGCCAGTGGCAGAACCTGAGGGGCCTGAGGAGTATGGCATCACTCGGTGAGTAATTTATTGTGGGAGCTAAGTGTTTCCATTTGCACGAGGGCCACTAAAAACAGTCTCGTTGAAGGTTTCTGGGGGGCCCACTCGTAAAAATACTGATGCGGTGGGAGCTGGCTCATCGCCTGACAACCTGTTTGGGGAGCTGTATAGATGTGATTTTAATGAATACATAATCCAGTCATCACACAAAAAGAAAGCCCATGCACTTGCCAAAGGTCCGGTCCTGACCATTGTGTTTTCATTTACCGATCATGGAGAAGCATGAGACATTTAGTGTCTATGAAAAAAAAAAAAGTAAATATAGATCCGACGCAGAGAATAGGTTAACATTACCGTGTCTTCTGTGAATTTCCATGTGCAAGAATAGAGAGCAGAAAGGTCCAAACTCAGCCCCTCTTTAAATTTAGATTATAACCCAGACAGAAAAATAAACCCAAGAGTGGAATGAAACTGAGGAACAATAGCGATGGCCTAATGGAGTGGTGCGAGTCTAATGGCTTTGAGATTATCCAGATAAATGACTTCCACTCTTCAGCCTATTCGCCAGAGAGCATTTTGCTGCATACCTCTACACACTCTTGGGCCACCTCAACGAGGGCGCAGCTCACCGGTATTACTGTGTGGACAGTAGGGTGTGACAACCTGCCCCGATTACCACTGCTGTAGAAACATTTGGGTTGTGTATAACAACGATTGCTGACTGAATGTGGAGTGACATACTGACCATCTCGCACAGCAATAAGGCCTGAATGCACTTGTACCTGAGGTGTGTGAGTATTGATTACAAGTGTTACCTTGATTTAGTCATTGCTGCCCCCTGCTGTGCCAACAGGGGCCTTGCTTTCACAGCTAAGCAGCTACAGCACTCAGGGCACCTCTCCACATCCACTGCGCTGAGAGATATTGGCCGTCAGCCACTATTTCATTATATGTCAACAGCTCTATGTTAAGTAATGGCCCACAGACCACACAGGGCTGAACCGTCGAGGCCTGCGCTGAACCGAGCGCATGCGTTCTTTTCCGGGCTAAAAGCGCCTGCAGTGTGTTTACACACGTGGATGAATGAAACACGGAGAGAGCCTGCCTGATCTCCGCTCATGCATGTCTATACCACATAATCATTCAAATGCACGGGCACATAGATGCTGTATCTGAGAGCTTGAACTGTGCCTTCTTGTTTTCAGCGAATGTGAGAGGGACAGCTCTTTTCGGGAGAGTTTGTCTTGGCCTGGGCCGTGTGCAGCGCCTCCCTCAAGCTGAGATGAAAAGAGGCCCTCTCTTGAATAAATTGAAACAAAACAACACAGGCACATTTGGTACCGAAGAAAAGATAACAATAATATGAGCAGGAGGCTGATGATATCATGTTCATCTCCATTTGGTTTCCCAGCAGCAGGAAAAGGACCCTGAACACATTCCGGTACAGTGGGGGCCACCGTCACCTCAACACGAAGAGGACGCACTCTGGATGTTAAGCTCACTGCTTGAGCATGCCTAAATCCTACTCATTTTTCATAGACGAGAACGTATGTAAGGAGTGAGACATGATCTCTGGCCAAAAGCATGTACTGGATTTTGTCAATCAAGTGTAAAAAAAAACACCAGCATAAAGACACAGCATGAGGCAATGTGTCCAAGCGTCTGTTTTTGAAAATCCCATAAGAACAAAGGCAATTAGCACAGAAGTGCCTTATCTTGCTGTAAAGTGCAGTGTGGCCCCCAGGTTGCCATGTAGACTCCACCCTTCAGATCCCCCTTTTTCTCTCCCTCCCGGCTCCAACATTAACCAACAAGCCCTATTTCCTGAAACTCAAACCTCCCACAGAAAAGGGGAGAGGAAGCAGCACCTGCAGTTGAGAGAGGCCAGCCAGGACATGAGTCAAAGGCCCGAGCTCTTGCATTCAGACATGTTCTAATGGTGCTGAAATAATGGACGAGCTGTGCTTTTTCTTCGGCTCAAAAAAAAAAAGAAAGAAAGAGGACTGTTCACAGGAACGGTTTGCGTTTCCATGTGTGAGAAATGTTTTTCTCTTATCACGAGAGCAGCTAACCACTAACTGATACTGTATGTAGGAAAAAGTTCTGTGTTTTCGATCAAAAAGCAGCAAATGTGCAAGCTCCTTAACAAGAGAAAGGTAAAGTAATTATGGTACATGTTATATAATGTAAACGTTGAAACTCAGAGATGAGCTGACATGCTACTGTTAAGAACCGAAGTTCAACCTCTGGGCACAACAACGGCAGCAGATTTTCCCAGGACAGTTGATTGATTTACCATCAATGGAGATGTCTCTTGCAAGGCAGGAGCCGCTCACCACAGGCCCATGGTGTAAACACACTTGTAAGTCAAGGCCAGTGAAATCCCTGGTGTCTCTGCACCATCCGCTGGAAAGGCAACGCCGGATCTCATGTATCTGTGGTCAGACGAGACCGCCGCCACTTCCTCTTATTGCATGGCTGCTCCTAACCACGCCAGTTATGTGTTCATTCGGTCCTGCCCCTGTTTTTAGACAGTGGAATTCTCCTCACCATGAGGTGCATTTCTCCATGCTGCAGTAAGAGACATTCTTTCCGGCGGCCGAGAGAACAGCCCTGACATTAATGGTTCTGCCATCCTCACCACCTAAAACAGACAACACCAGAAAGACTCAGTAGAAGTGATTTGCTAAACTCTGAATTCTTCATAACAGCAACAACTCTGATTTAGACGAAGAGGGACTCCAAAGGCCATGATGGCAACAGGCGAAGGAGGAAAGTCACATTCATGGAAACAGGTAGACTGGTTAGTAGCAGGGTGGCAAGACTGCATGTCTTCTGTACTTTGTTGTGGCCACACAGCACAGGCTGCTACACTGTGAGCGGTATAAAGTCACCTCCGCCACAGCAACCTCATCCAACATCAACATAACCTTCAAGCGGCCTTCCCAGCATCAGTCCACGTCCCCCTCCTCTTTGTGAAGACAAAACCACCAAAAACAGAGACTATTAACCATGACGTCCCGGTTCAACAGGATCAGCGTATCCAAACACCAGCCCCTACACCTCTGTGTGATCCCAAACCAGTGCTCCTCACACTTATTGAGGGTCTGTTGTGAACACGAGAGACGCATGGACTCCCGAGGCTCGGCGTATCGCCTCGTTTCAGGAGGGGTTTCCTCCTCGGCAGTAATTGCGGGGCGCTGTGCGGGGCTGCCAAGTGAAATTGAATCTGCCCCGCTGGCGCACGGTGGTCCCGCTCGTGAAAGTCGCACGCCAGGGTGGCGAACAGATGCGAAGCCCCCGGTGCCAACAGGATGTTATAATGACAGGGTTCCTGTGGAAGTATGCAGGCCTGTTTACAAAAGGCCAATCCCTTTCTCATTCAGCACTGCTTGCCGCCATCACCACGGTAAATAGCTTCCGAATCCAGCCCACCAGTGTTTTGACATTCTTTTTGTCAGTTCATAACAAGCATGCTCATTTACGGCGGGTGGTGTCTGGACCTGTCTTGAGTCATCTGGCTTGTCATGTGACTAGGTACAGATACAGAAAGCTGCTAAAGAGAAAGGTCCAGTGACTAGTCATCTGAATATAGCAAGCCAATTGCAATTGGGAGTTTATTGAACTTGTTCACAAAGGTAACCATTACAACACAGACAGGACAAAATTACATCACAGACCTGTCCCAGCCATTTAACAAGTGTACAGTAAAGATTCATATTAACAGGTGTATGGAGCTGGGGAGATGTTCAGATGTGGATTCGTAGTTAGGGTTGAATAATTAAAATCAACTACAATGAATTCATTCTTCATAGTCCACTTTGAGAGTGCTCCGACTCAAAGCACTGCAAAGGGGCTCATGTTAGACATGCAATACATAGAGCTTGGAGATCATTTTGGGCCACAGGAGAAGGTCTGCATTGAAGTAAAAAAAAAAAGGAAAAGAAACCCATGATATATTCAGGTAGTATTGTTTTAACAAATACATACAGTTATGGATGTATATTATGAACTATAGGTCTGTAACTATGCATGAGGCAATGAGACCTATGAAGTATTTTTGTTAAAGTTGTGAAAGTTTTCAAACATTACCCATGTTTCTGTGGTTGACTACCTGCTGACTTACATTTGAAGGTGCTTTTGGGGGTGACGGAGGAAGAAGTTACAGTAGCTTTCTCATGCGGCGAGAGTGTTTGTGGATGGTCATGGTGGTGCGATCGGTGGAGGACACCAAGGTGTCCAGAGCCTCATCCTGACGCTCCAGCTCTGTTTCTGCCTCTAGAGCCAGGTTCTTCAGCTGCAGCAGCATCTGCACTCAGCAACATAGACATGTGCAAACACACACACACACACACACACACACACACACACACACATTTCATGGAAAGTGTGATTCAGGTTCAATTCAAATTTTTTTAATTATGCAGATAATTAAATCTCACATGTAATCTCAGAGAAACATTACATGAATGGTTAATCTCTGCAAATCCAGTTTATGCCATTGACTCAATTTACAGAATGCCTTTAAAAAGCAACCCAGACCCCAGTACTTACACCATGTTAGGTTTATGTTGCCATGACAACACTCGCCCTGGTGTACTCTCTCAAACCGTGCTGAGCCAGCTTTGCCTTACTGCTACAGGTGTGCCAGTGTTCAACACACCACCTCGGTGCTCACTTGGCACACAGCGGCAGTCCAAATATAGTAGTTTACAGCAGTGTGTGTGTGTGTGTGTGTGTGTGTGTGTGTGTGTGTGTGTGTGTGTGTGTGTGTGTGTGTGTGTAAGTATATGTGCTCATGTCCAGTGAAGAACACAACCCCATCTGCTGAGCTCCAAAAACGGCCAGTGTATGTTATGGTCAATGGAACAACTCAAATAAACCACGATGTGCCAAGTAAAATCTAATAAACACTCACTCCAAACCCTACCACTGTGGTTTCTGAACTAATATTATGCCGTCCAACACACACACAAATGCAATGACATTATGTCAGCTTTCACCAATCAGCAGTCATGGACAAACCAACAAGACACATAGACACACAGGACTGTGCCAGGCTGCCATGGAGAATGATGCTATTTCCTTACAGGATTGGTGACAACAGCATATATTGGGCTTTGTTTGTTTAGGTGTATATAAGACACTGAATATGGGTAATAACCTATTTATTGCTGAAGATATTACATTCACCACGGAATCATGACACACTTCTAAGACGAGAACATAATCATGAGAATAAATACAGGGTAAATGTGTTTCACACACATGATATGTCTAAATGATTTAACAGTGTTCTAGTACATGTTTATAATTCTTCTAATAAATTATTATACATGTTGATGGATTTGTTCCTACTGAGATATTCATGTTTTTAGCTTACTGCATTGAGGCTTTGTGGCCCTGGTCAACATGAGTCTCTTAAGGGGCAGGTGTTAACAGGCACCAGTGGCAACTGACTATTCTATTCTCACCAAGAGTTTAAGGCCTAGAATGATTAGGGCCCAGTTTATAATGAATATTTAATATCTATTCTTCCCTGTACACATGTGTGTACAGTGATTTTGACCTTTTCCATATGTTATTCATATCTATGACAGCTGATAGGTAAGAGCTGCCTCTTGACAGTGTCTATTCAGCAGTATCAGATGTATTTAGTCGTTGGAAGGCAGATTAGCAAAATATCAGAGAGTGGGGGAAGAGAAATGGACAGCTCATAAGATGGCAGGCTACTGGAACCAGAGCTGTAAAGAAGATTTCCACGGTAACCGTATTTGTTTTCCATTGTTTTAATATTCACCAAGATCTGAAGCACCCTCTGAGCCGTGTTCTTCGGGTGGGAACAAGAGTAGGGCAAGGGAGTCCTTTAAGTACACCGAAATAACTGCCTTTCATTAAGTTTCAACTGTCTATATATTATATTAATAAAGTATATATATACTGTATTAAAGTGATTCACTTTACATGGAGAAGGAAATGTGTCAAGTCAAATTATGTTTCGCTTGAACAGATGACAAGACGGTAGCAAGCGAAACATGAGATACATTTGGGTGCTTTTGTAACAGTTTTGGAAGGTAAACCTTTCTTTCTGTCTGTCCAACTAAATTTAAGTGACCAATTTGAATAAATGCAATTAGCTGCATTTTCATCAAGCACTATTCAGATTAAACTTATACGCCACTTTTACTATGGTTTAACATGATTCAAGTAATGAATCAAATTCTGATTCTGATTACTGGGAATTAAATGATTGATATAAATATTAATTTGTTTTAAGCAGCCAATCAATTGCTTTGACTTACGGCCATATTTAGCACTGTCTATACACAAAGGCATTGACGTAGCCTTATTCATGATGTAAAACAAATCTGTACTTCATGCTGTAGAGTCTTATATTGAGACTGTGCCCTCCTGGATGTGGAAATGTGTGCTTTGATAACTGAAGTTTGAAGGTACAAGGGTGAACAAAAGGCAAAATAAAACTTATTTCAATTTACTTCCGATTAAAGTAAATTCCATTAGTGTAAATGAGCAGCCATACTACAACTAGAACAAGGAGCCCATTGTGAAAACGACAGTGGGCAGTTTAACGAAAAAGGGGAACACAGGTGTAAACAGTATGTATTCAACTCTGACGTTGTTAGACTGCATATTATCACAAGATTATCTTAAATAAAGAAGGAAATTATATTGAAGGCTTTCATGTACTTCTCAATGATATTCGCTCTAATTATTGACAAATGGGAGTGTTCCAAACTAATGAACTGTAAGCATCAACTTCTGAAGTTTAAAAGACCATTATTACTACTTATCAGTAAAATGAATGACCAAAGATAGGGAAAAATAAAGGCTTTCTATTCTGTAAATGTCAAGGTTATGATGAATTAGTTTGATCACTGATAGCAAAACAAAAGTCACTTGCATGTCTCCTTAACGCTTTAATTTCACAACGGTACACTCTTAAAGTAAGCTAGTCTCTTTGAACTTTTTCTGAATGGCACCTCTATGTGCCAAAGTTTTGTGACTTTGCTTTTTCAAAGAACTGACTTTCAACGTATATATATTTACCTTGAAAATGATCTATATTGACTGCTACTGAAAGAAAGTATTTAGACTGCACAGTATCAGGAAGGCCATACCAACTGGCGTCATTCATAACAGCTGCATCATGGCATCAGTTGAGCTTGAGCTTTTACATGAAATAAAACATAATCTGTATGTTCAAAAACAAATTACTATGCTGTTGTAGTTATTTAGCCATATTATCCTCCTTTAGTTTTACAGGTATATATGAAGACATTTTGGCTGATTTGTGCAGTGTTTGACTGACTTGATTTTAGAATGAGAACTGATGGGCCAAGACTATGAAACCAGCCATGTTGTCAAAACGCATTTAGTTGCCTAAGAGACGTCGCATCCCATGAGAAACCAGAATGTTTGGTTAAAAACAAGATCACATGATGCCTAAAAACTCAGCCTTCGGAATTTTCTTCCCCACCTCATCACTTTTTTTTCTTACATATTACTGCTTCTTGTATTTCCAAACCCCAACACATCCTGAACTGAAAATGATACCTGTAATGGTTCACCAACCATAAATTATCTTTGGTCGCAGCAATAATATTGTGTTTTGAAATGGTTTTAACATACAGAGCAACATTCTGTTGCAACCCATAATAACGTGTTAAAGGCGGAATGATGGAGTGATTATGCGTCACTGTTTATGTCTGGCTGCCATGGACCATGCAGCTCCCAGTAAGACCCTCCTTAGCAGACGCTTACTACACTGAATGCTTAGTGGGCAAAGAGATGATGACATTAATGGGTGTGTGTGCGTGTGGACGAAGGGAAAACCCTTTTACAAGTAGCTCGCGGAATCGACACGAACACAGAGAGACTACAGTCTGCAGACCGCAACTGCCCAATGACACCCAAACCAAGATGTAACAAAATATGTGGAGTAGGCATTAAGCAAGTTACCCGAATTTGGATCTCCACTGATTTTTGGGGGGTATAAACGAATTTGAATCTATTGGGGATATACGGTGTGCTATCCAGGATCCAATTAAAACACATCAACCAAACAAATTGACATCTTGTACCAACTGCTTTGGGCCAGTGCAAAAAAAAATGTTATTTGCAACACAATTTAAGCTAGCAACAAATATTGGATGGAATTCTGAACTGTATTCTGAATTCCAGTTAAGAATTGCACTGCTCTACAATACACTCAATTAACACCTTACACTCACACACTGCCCTTCGTATTACTCATTGGTTACGCTACTGTATCCTTTAACAGATCTTAATTGAATATAAGGGTGACAAGGTGAGATGCACTAGGAACAGACTGCATGCTTTCACAAACCAGTTCTCATCAACTGACTGGTGGCCTATAGCCGTCCATGTGCCTGAATTATTGGGGTTTTATATCTTATTCTCAACTTTAAATTGAAAACTCAATGATGTTACTTACATTTTGAGAAATTATTCATGTTTTTAAGACCTGATCTCCTATAATAAAGCCCTGAAAATCGAACTGACATCCCTCTCAACCCTCTTCCTTTCAACTCCTTTGATAAATAAATAGAGCACAGATGTTCAGCAGAGACGCTGCAAACACTGTGGCTGTCCAGGAACAGCCTTGATTACACGGACCCTAAATACTCCACCCTACCGATCTCAAATGTGGTTGCTGCACTCCCTGGTATAATCTGGGTGAAGTGTAAACTATGCCTGCTGAGTGACTTCCAGAGAGCACATTGAGCCTGCACAAACAAGAAAGAGTAGGCCTATGTGGGGTATTAGTGAGGGATTTGATGGGCACTTGCTGCTGATTTTAATCTTCAGAAAACCATGGTGATGTGCAACTTGTCAAGTCCAGCCAAGTTGCTAGTAATTAGTATCCATTGCTGAATGTAAATTCCTTTTGAAAAATAACTATGTGGGAAGTTCTCCTAGGCGATGCTGTTACAGAAATACGGCTATGTGGCAGCCTTATTAGAGCCTCACTTGTCTTCTTACACTCACATTTCAAACAAGAGGGATAAGCGAAACTAAATAAAAAGGGATACAATCAGATAAGCACGCACGATGAGAAAAGCTTGCACTTCCTGTACTTGAAATGGCTCTGTGAAACATTACTGGACATTTTGAACTCTCTGCGCACTGGTATCTTGGAGGTAGAGCCATTATCCATTGCCAGCTATGGCAGGAAGCACTGGAGTCATTGTTGGCAAGGCAGAAATTTCAACAGCAATGAGACTTTGTTGAAGGAAGAAAAATCATCACACTTTGAGTGACCCTTTTGGGCTCATGGAAAGGCAGGCAGGGCGGCCTCTCCACGCATACCTGCTTCAGCTCCTGAGCCTCGGCATCAGTGACCATGGGCTGAAGGACCTGAACTTGGACCTGAGTAAGTTCACCAGCAGGGATCTCCACAGGAACCTCTGTCTCCTGCCTGTGCTGGACGAGCCCTGCAGCTAAAGAAAAATACTGCTGAGTCTAAAGGGGTTTTTCTTCACACTCAGTCTTTTTTTTGGCAGACTAAGGCATTAAAAAAAGAAAATTCATAGAACCCTGAACATCAAGTTATATTGGGTGAATGAGATATACTTTCAGATTCAAATATAGTCCATGCATGCATCAAAGTGTCAGTTGAAACAAATATGGGCAAATATTGCTAATGGAAAAGAATCATTTTAGCATCTGTGGCCACATGAAGCACATCTTCACGGTACTTAACTGCCACCATGTGGTGAAGAGCATGTAATACATTTAAAAGCAGCCTTTCATGTCTTGCAAAGCAAAATGTGGTCCCTCATGTAACTGGCTGGGGATTTTGTCTTTTGTGGTGCTCGATTCTCCAAGAAACACAACTTGTAAATTGATAAAGCACACTTTCTATTACATCTATAATATCCCAAATGGTCAAGGTTTTTTCCCTGGTTTCACACTTATTTTGGAATTCACATTTGAGTAGAGTTACCATGATGGCTAGGCTCCTGGCCAGACATTTCCAGCTGTCCAATTGGGTCTTGTTCTGTTAGACATAGGTGTAGACCTATTTAATAAATTTGGAAACTGAACTGGAAGGCCAGATGCTGGAATCATTTTTTCCCTAAACTGACACACACTTTAGCCCCCAAGTAGAATAACACAACTGTCACACAAGTATACAAGATTGACAAATATTATCATGCATGGATATTATGAAATCATCTACCTGCACCTGCACTCCATACTGAATCTTCTCCCTGAGTGGCACCAGGGGTTGTGGCGGGGCTGGCCCGGAAGTCTGTGAAGTCAGGGGTGAACTCCAATTTCTTTTTGTACTGCATCTCCAGCACAGACAGGGCCTCTGTCATTTTAACTGAGAGGAGGCGGTAGCTGATATCAGGTTTACCGATGAACCGCTGCCGTACACTGATTTCGTACGGGTTGTGGACCCTTATGTCATCCACCTCGTCCCTTTCAAAGTGGTGCAGCAGAAGTGAATTTGCATCCCTTATTTCTAGTGACGAGACCAACATCACCAGACATCCAGGCTTCCAGTCTGATTCGCCACCTTTAGAGACAACAGCAGGGATGCTTGTGATCACCCTCGGCCCCTTGCCTGAGCCTTTTGCGGAAGCGGCCATTGCTGCCTGCTCACTCTTAGCTTCTTGCTGGCTTTTCCATGGCAGCTTCCCAAATGGCCACCAAGGGGGTGACTCCAATTCAGAAAGTAGCCTACATTAAATTAGAAAGAAAAGGAGATTGTTAAAAGGAGGCTAATTGGCCTGTAAGTGTCATAATTATGCAAGTCAGTCAATGCTGAATTCAAGCGCACACTGTAAGCAAGTTGTGTGAAAATTTGGTATGGAGGCGACAGGTTAAGTCAGAAGTAAGACAAAGCCTGACACATTCTTAAGTTAATGGGGTGTACTGTGATGTACACTCACACAGAAATAATATTTGAGGTCTCTGAGTACATTCATCTTTGTTAAGCAGTGTTGTTTGTGACAGTGTTTACGCAACAAAGTCGTTACCATGCATTCACTTCCGTAGTTGGTGTAAAGTGCAAACACAGTACAAAGGTTAGGCTATAACCACATAAAATGTGTGCATGAAATAAAAAATATGGGGAAATTGTACAATTGGATAATCCTTGCATAGTGTTCAGTATGCTTAAAGGTTACTGTACAACAACAGTAATCAACTTAGTGTAATTCTTTATGCATGTGTACCTTAGTTGGCCTTTATACAATCAACTTAAATAAGTACCATGCACTTGCATATGGAATAATGACCTAACAATAGGCTACATAGCAAATTCTCTGTGATTATTTCTAACAGCCTAATAGAGTACAAAATAAAGAATTTACTTGTCTGCAACACCCAAATTTGAGTCAATCTTGTCCAGGTCTTGCATTACATTGTCAAACTGCTCTCCTTGGTGGTTGAGCACTTTCCCTGTATCTTCCAGTCTGCGCTGGGCTCCAGACACCAAGCTGATGAGTTCCCTGCCTTTGCTGGGTGGAGCATTTGCCCCACAGCTCTGTGTGGGGGACAACAGGCGTTCCCTCCAGAAGTGCTCCAGAACATTGTAGACCACCACACGGTTGGGGCGCAGTGACCCAAACCAGTGTTTGATGTTGCCTTCCTCTAACACGGTGAGAGTACTAAAGATGAAGCTGGAAGACTCCATCTTGATCTCCATGATGCGGGAGAGGCGAACACTGGCCAGACTGTCTTTGCTTTGCTCTGTGGTGAATCGAAGGGTAGTTCGGCTCAGGGAAAGTGTGCCACTGACCCATCTTTTCTCACTATTAATATAATAGGAGCCAGGCCAACTATGAATGGGGGTGTCACGGCTCATCTTCGGAGTGTAAAACTGGCTTCAAATGAATACTCCACTGGTGGCACAACACATCATATCTCAATATTTATTAAATTTTAGAATTCAAAGACAGCATGAATAGCATGACAGACGTGACAGACGTGACAACTGGACTGGTTAACTCAGCTCCTTACATGAAGCAGAACTGTCAGCATGCTGTGCGTGTCTAAAAAGGCATTCACTGAGAAACAAGTTGCTGATTCACAGTAACGTTACCTTGTAGACATGAGATGCTCTGAACAGCACAGACGATGGCTCATTAATGACGTAGGTATCGTTATTTAAAAAACAAGAAATCACTGTTTTTGTGGCGTATACCTTCTCAACAACACATTTCATTGTTGAACAAATCATGAACAGTCCAGTCGTTACAGTAAATCCAGTAAGCGTATGTGAGTACTAGCCAACGAGTAACCTACTACAGCCTCACGGCCAACCACGGCCTTTTGACAACATAAACACTGCGAATGCGTTACTGTGAAACCGGAAGTTGTCTTTACTCTGGAACACTCATATTTCCCGTCCGTACTGAAAACTACATTTAGGTGACTTCATTTGACCACATCTTATATCAAAGTAATGGAGTGGATTCATAAAGAAAGACAATTAAAAAAACTACTTCAGGACATTTGAAAATGTTTAAGTGCCATCGTTTATGTATGTCACTGGCTTGATGAGAAATTAGCTAGGACCACTACAGCAGGCTTGCTTTGTGCTCGGCGCACAGTATTGACATCAGTACCGCCCCCATAGCATAACATAACACTGCGCCTGATGCCATCTCTTATGCCTACCCCAGCATTATCCACGTAGAGGAACATGAGGGAAAGAATTAATGGACGAAACGATATCAATATAGTTTCCACAGCTTCTTCGTTACCGTTCTAGCCTGTCCGTTGGTAACGAATTTTGCACGTATAGATCACCAGTTGCTACTGCTCGTTCATCGCCTTGTTATTCTTGCACGTTGGCATTATGTTCACGTGTATCTTTGAAGTCATAGGCTTTAAGACACCGTGCTAGCCAAATAAGCTACAGAATGCATCTACCACAAAGCCGCTTTGATGGAATATGCAGAACTAGATGGACATACCTCTAATGCCTAATGCATTCAGTGATTTGACAAACCCTTTGCAACCTTCGGGATTGTGTTAGTGTTAAATTATTCTCTAATATGGATAGGGAGACTCTACATACCTCCTCCAGTCTTATAAAAATACCCAGACAGTCACATCAGCGTTGTTCTTCCCATTTTGTCGACTACATTGAAAAGAATATTAGCTATTCCAAATTCTTTAAAAATTACTTGATTCCCAATCACCCCTGTGTTTTTTCGAAGAAGTTCACAGAAGATTGGAATTGTAGAAAACACTGGGTCACAGAGGAGGGGAAGCCTAATTTCTCCAGGCTTCTGCAACAGTTTGGTACGTCAATGGAAACAGAACATAAAAATGACATACTGCAGTTTGTACTAAGATTTTAGTGTGAAATTGTGCTGTTACCATGTCACCCCAACAGAGGAAACAGCAGTGCCTGTGGCAAATTGTAGTGTTAAGGAATATAACGCAAATCCAAAGCAAATTATCGCTTTTAAAGAATTCATCCAGTATTGGAGGGACTATATTCAAAATGGCCACTCCTCACCAAAAGGATGTCTTTACCTAAAAGACTGGCACATGCACAGGTATGTATACCATTGTACATAAAATGGCATTCAGGATAGGTAACATGTGATAACTGTAAATGTAGTTACTTAAGTCAATTATTGTGGACATATACACTGGGATGTGCCAATAATCCTCTTGACATCACTGCGTGTTGTTCTGTGTTCATCTCAGGAGCTTTCCTGAGCACAACAGCTATAGCACACCCATATTCTTCTCTTCGGACTGGCTCAATGAATACTGGGATTCAATTGAGGTGGATGACTACCGCTTTATCTACATGGGTCCCAAAGGCTCCTGGTATGTATAGATGAGTATATGACTTTAGTATGATTATAACCTTCTGTTTGTCAGTGCTGCTCATGCGATGCATTCCCTGCTTTTTTCGGTGCCAGGACTCCCTTCCACGCCGATGTGTTCCGCTCCTACAGCTGGTCAGCCAACATATGTGGGAGGAAGAAATGGCTGCTATATCCTCCTGGCCAAGAAGAGTTTCTGCGAGACCGCCATGGCACTCTGGCTTATGATGTCACAGCGCCCACGCTTCAGGATAAGGGGCAGTACCCACACATAGACAAAGCCTGCCAGCCTCTGGAGATCATTCAAGAAGCGGGGGAAATCATTTTTGTGCCAAGTGGCTGGCATCATCAGGTTTACAATCTGGTGAGAACTAATGTAGCAGTTCAATTCTGGGGTGTATGTATTGTATTCTGGGGTGTATAATTATTACAGAGAAAAATATTATTTAAGTAATCACCTCTTTTGCAGGAGGACACTATTTCTATTAACCATAACTGGTTAAACGGTTCTAATCTGGACATCATGTGGCAATTCTTACAAGATGAGCTTGCCTCCGTCCAAAGAGAGATTGAAGAATGGAGGGAAACTATGGACACTTGGCATCAACATTGCCAGGTATGAAAAATCTGGGTGATAATGAAAGTTAATATCACAGTCACAATAAAAACATTTTTTTGACTC
Source organism: Clupea harengus (assembly GCF_900700415.2). NCBI lineage: Eukaryota > Metazoa > Chordata > Actinopteri > Clupeiformes > Clupeidae > Clupea > Clupea harengus. The sequence continues at coordinate 10,340,807 of NC_045176.1, forward strand.
AAAGTTTATAAATGTTTTCAGGTAATCATGAAGTCATGCACTGGAATTGACTATGGGGAGTTTGCCACATTCTTAAAGATAATAGCAAACAACCGGATATCTTTTTTGAACTCTTATCCGGCGAGCAGCTCTCTTCAGTCCCGACATCTGGCTGAGGCACTCGAATCTTTAGGTCCTCATCATGCAACGTTTGATCTGCAAAGAGTCACTCACATCCTTGAAAGTATGCTAAATAATGAAGACTTCAAGAGACTTGACCCTTCAACTTTAAAGTTTCAGCCAGAGTCGCTGCTTCAAGAAATACGAGAGGCAACAAGGTCTACTGTATGACAGTCATTACCCAAACAAAACATTTCTCACCTGGAAACATTCACAGTTTTGTCTTACAATGTTTATTATTCAAGAAAGTATAAATTATTTCTGTTGAAAACTAACAATGGACATTTGTTGTGCGTATAAGCATATTTCAAGTTTCGTAACTTAAATAAATTAAATTAAATATTTCATGTGTGGTCTTTTTTTTTCTTGTTGTTGGAGTTGAACAGAACTGGTTAAACAGCTAACACAAAAATGTGATCATAGTCCAAACTCTGATGCTGTGATGTGGTTCTGATGGTTTGTTTTAACTGGACGTTGTGCATTTGTCCTTTGGTTTACTTGGCTTCATTAGGCCACCATTCAGGTACAGAGACCTGCAGAGTCACAGAGCTACCATCCGCCTGGGATGGCTTCAGTGCTAGTGGTTCTTTGGCATGGGCCAAGCGGATGAGACTCAGCCCATGTTCTCCCTTCCCAGCTCTATACTTTCCAGCGGGTTTCTCAGAGTTTGTCTGCAGTGCCACTCCCTCCTGCAGTCCATCAACTGGAGCAGACAGGCGCACAGGCATCAGGCGCTTGCGCACAACACCCGTGTGGTGAGTTCGGGCTGTGAGCTCCTGGCCAATGTAGCAGCCCTTGCTGAAGTTGATTCCATTCATGTACACCAGGTTGGATTCCAGTGGGAGGGCCACACCAGGAGGAAGATCGTTCACACCCTCCGGCAAGCCTACAATCAGACATGGGTAAATCTTAGAGCAACAATAAAAAAAAATACTGAGAAGATGGTCAGTAGATTCACAAAAGGCCTGTCAAATATGACAGAGGACCAACTTTATCTGAAAATCTCATAGCATCACACCATATTCCCTGACAAGGTACACCCAAGGATAAAGTACTGGCACTCAGGTGAGGCCACATCTAAAATACAAAAGATAAACATACCAATTGTATATCGATGCTTGTGATATTCTTCTGGGTTTCCCTCTAGAGCGGAAGCAATTATGTCCTCTGGTTTAACTTCACGGTTCACAATCAGTCTCCACCCCATGAGTTCAGTTCTTGGGTCCCTCTCCAGCACAATATCTTGTTTGTTGTCAGTGATTTCTGGTTTGTCTGGTGCACTATCCTTGTCCACAGGTAACAAAGCCCATATGGCAAGCTCAGGACAAGGGGTGATGCTTACCTTACGGCGGATTTTGTACACCTTCAGATGCTTAAGGATGGCGTCTTTCACTGTGCTGTCACACTCAAGTAAAAGACTGGGTTCTGTGGATTTTTCTTTCAAACTAAACAAATCATAAAAAAGGTGGTGATTGGCAGTTGACCACATAAACTGCAGCCACATTACTATCTGTACTTTCTAAGAAGTGATAGCCTACACATTCTATGACACATAGTTTAAGAGGCCTGGCTCTATTGACAGATGAGGTGGATCTGGTTCACACAATCAAAAACCTTAATCCTTCTATTAGGACTAAGCAAATGCCAAACAACCAAGGCATAGCTAGTGGTTGATTCTGAATCCCTCTCATGTACCCAACCTATTATGAAAACCGGGAAAAAACTACTATATTTGAGTTATGTTACTACTGTTAGCACAGTGACCACCATAGGCTACATATATCAACTAAAACCAGACCTCCCTCTTAATTTCAATGTTAGTGTTATCAGTAGACACAAGACCTCAATATGAGTTGATAAGTGTCACACCCTAATGCAGACATGTGCTAACTGTTACATACCAGCTTCTACAGGATACAATAGTTATCTTATTGGGATAGTAATTCCTACATAAAGTACTGCAACGTATGTAACTCAAACAGTAGCCTACCTGTAAAAGATTATGTCATAGAGTGTCCTTCCCTGCACATTCAGCATGTGTGCATACATGCACCTTTCGTCCTCCAGTTGTTCCATGTCATTTGTAACAAGACCTTGAAGAAATGAACTCGTCTCATGGCCATGGATTTTAACTAAAGTCCTGTGCAATAAACTGTAGACAACAAAGTTAGACGATCCGGTTTTCGACTTATCTTGACTGTAAGTCCTGAGTAGTGAATTTTGAACGTTTGTCCAAACTAGGGTCCTCCTGACTGATGAGAGAGTTAGGAACGTCTTTAGAGCCTGCTTTCTCATTAACGCAGTGTTTACGGCGCCTAAAAAGAGGCCTAAATTATGCATAGCGTATCCTTAATACTCACAGATTCGGTATGTGATAAAAAAAAGATATTAAGATTGAAAAACACTATTACAATTACAGTGCAGACATCGTCACATTCAGGGAGCGATGCGGATCACCATTTTACTTCCCACAATGCTTTGCTGATTGCGCAATAGACGATCGGGTTCATATGATCGGGATACCCGGAAGTAATATGAATTAATGACAAGTTAAGAGTTCCGTTCTGCTAGCTACAATGATCATAGACAAATATATAGGCCGCTATACATCCACATGCTCCGATTTCACTGAGTCGTTTTTATATTTAATTATTTATAACCTAACTATCGAGATTCTAAGTAACATGGAAACAAAACTGTATTTGGTACTTCACTTAGATCATAAACCCTTGAATATAAAAACGACTCAGTTGAAATCGGTTGAGAAATGTAAACACTTCAGTGCTTTTTATCCAGAATAACCGCATCTCCACAGTTTACTGGCGTTTGTTTACAGTCTTTACCTCTCCAATATGGAGACGTTGACATATCGCTGCAACGAACCGAAGCATAGACATACAGCTCTGGAAAAAATTAAGAGACCACTTCAAAATGACCGGTTTCTCTGGTTTTACTATTTATTGGTATGTGTTTGAGTAAAATTAAAATTTGTTTTATTCTATAAACTACTGACAACATTTCTCCCAAATTTCAAATCAAAATATTGTCATTTAGAGCATTTATTTGCAGAAAAATTACAACTGGTCAAAATAACAAAAAAGATGCAGTCTTTTTCAGTTCTCGAATAAATCAAAGAAAACAAGTTCATATTCATTTTTAAACAACACAATGCTAATGTTTTAACTTAGGAAGAGTTCAGAAATCAATATTTGGTGAAATAACCTTGATTTACAATAATAATAATAATACTTCAATTTTTTATAGCGCTTTTCTATATACCCAAAGTCGCTTTGACATTTTAGGACAAGCATGACAAGACAACACTAAAATATAACAAAAAGGGTCGGACAAACAGACAAACAGAACATTATATAAAAAAGAAAAGTAGCAACTAGTCTATTAGTGGAGGGGAGGGAGCAGGGGATGGTCAGGTAAAGGCGAGGTTGAACAGGATGGTCAGGTGAAGGCGAGATTGAACAGGTGGGTTTTGAGGGAGTGTTTAAATAGTTCTATGTTGGGAGCCAGGCGGATGGGGAGAGGGAGGTCGTTCCAGAGGGAGGGTGCAGCGGCAGAAAAGGCCCTGTCGCCCCAGGTCCGGCGCTTAGTCCTGATGGTTTTGAGAGTGTTTGCGCCGGCGGACCTGAGGCAACGGGTAGGGGCGTGGAGGGGGAGGAGGTCAGAGAGGTAGGAAGGGGCCAGGTTATTGAGAGCTTTGAAGGTGATGAGTAGTATTTTAAAGTTGATCCTGTGTTTGACCGGGAGCCAGTGGAGGTTTCGGAGGACCGGGGTGATGTGTTCATAACGGCGGGTGGAGGTGAGCAGGCGAGCGCACAATCACAGCTTTCTGCTTCTTGGCATGCTCTCCAGCAGTCTTTCACATTGCCTTTGAGTGATTTTATGACACTCCTGGCGCAAAAATTCAAGCAGCTCGGCTTTGTTTGATGGCTTGCTACAATCCATCTTCCTCTTGATCACATTCCAGAGGTTTTCAATGGGATTCAGGTCTGGGGATTGGGCTGGCCATGACAGGGTCCTGATCTGGTGGTCCTTCATCCACACCTTCACTGACCTGGCTGTGTGGCATGGACCATTGTCCTGCTGGGAAAAAAACACTCTTCAGAGTTGGGGAACATTGTCAGAGCAGAAGGAAGCAAGTTTTCTTCCAGGACAACGTTGTACTAGTAACAAATTTGTTAATCGTGAAATAAAATGTTAATAGTTACAAGCTAGCGTGAGCAAACTAAGTGTTAGGTTGGTAGTCAAACTATTGCATCTTGGGTTATTTCACATGAGGTTTAATTCTGACAACACCTCACTTACCTTGGACATCATGTCATGAAGTGTCTGTACTTAATGGCCGTAATATTTGCGAAAACATACAAAACAAAATATGATTGTTTAAAAATCAGGCAATCAACAACATTTCTCAACGAAAAAGTAAAGGGCCTGGTATGAAGTAAAGGGCCTAGATAGTTTCTCCCTTCTGGTCAAGTGACTGGTCTTCACCAATCATTGATTAATATTACTTCGTGGTACACCGATCACCTATATTCCCATCTTCTACCGATAGGCTACATTCAATTTCACGTGTCCAGTGATTTATTGTGCACTTGTAGAATTGTTATATTAGGTGAGTAAATAAACGGTTATTTGTACAAATTCACATTTATTAATTTGCCGTTTAAAACATAAGCCCCCTGCCAATGCCTAGTGTACAATGAAGTGTGCCTTTACCTATAAATCTTAAAGGAGCTATCTGCATATCGGAAAACCAAGCATTTACAATCGCATTTCAAATTCAAAATGTTTGAATGTCCTCTCCAGACTCGAAGCAGGTTGTTGGTTGCCAGGTTGAGGACACTGAACCAGACTCGAAGCAGGTTGTGGGTTGCCAGGTTAAGGACACTGAACCTACATGAAGGAGCGAAAGACCAGCTCAACATTAAACCTTGACAATGGCAAGTACACTATAAGTACATCAGCTAATGTATACATTTGCAGTGTTTCTGTTCAATACTAACAATTGGCTGCCAATACTGTTAGCTGCAGGCAGGAACAAATAAATTAAGGTGTTAGTCATTTTTATATATCAAATATATATACAGTACCAGTCAAAAGTTTGGACACACCTTTATTTTTTTGGAGAAGTGTTTTCTTTACTTATTTTCTACATTGTAGATTAATACTGAAGAAAGGAACACATATGGAATGATGAAATGATGATGAAAATGAGAAGGTGTGTCCAAACTTTTGACTGGTACTGTATATCTATTAAAATGATATAATAAATAATTTTGCTTTGGTGTAGAAATTAGACGTAGAAAAAATGTGTTTGCTAGTTTTTAGTGATCACAGGCATGCATCGAGATCTTGCTAGGGGTTTCATGGGGTGTGCGGACGTTGTTACTGGCTAACGGATGAAGGAGAACGTTAACGATCATGGCACAAAAAACGCATCTCGGATTTTTTTCGACAAAAATGCGAAAACATTCAGGACCGACGAGTAAGAAAATGGAGATGCTGCAGCACCTTCTTCTACTTTGTCCACAGTCGATGACCACCACACTGCAGACAGTGTAGCTAGCGGGTCAGCGGCTAACCATGCGACTAACACACACGAGCTAGCCTACAGAGACGAGGAGCCGCAGCCGCGTGCTCCAGCTAGCGTCAATGGATTTGACGAGCTGTGTCATCCAGATATACGTTTTCCTGGGAGGAAAATTGGAACAGAGACCTTCGTGCGATCATTTCAGACAAGCTGGTTTACCGGGTGGAAATGGTTGCATTATGTTACGGAGAGAGACGCCGTTCTTTGCTTCTCCTGCTGCAAAGCCCTAGAGAAGGGGTTAAGACATCATGATGGAAAGACAAACTCATTCATAGTAGGAGGCTTTTGTAACTGGCATAAAGCAACCACAAAGTTTAGCCAGCACGAGTTGTCTGACATACATTCAGAATCAGTGAGAATGCTTGCTTTGCTCAACAATATTCCCATTAATGCTCTACTCTCGGACATTGTTGAGAAAGAGCAAAAAACTGCCAGAACAGTTTTAAAACTGATATTCAGATCGATAAAATTCCTCGGCAGTGAATGGCTTTCGTTAAGAAGCCATAACAATCGATATGGAGTGCTTTGGAAACTTATGATGGAGCGGACATATGCAATGCCAAAATCCGGCGAGTGGCTACAGTGAAGAGACAACTGGATGTCTGACAGCATTCAGAATGAGATCCTGGTATTCCTCGCTCAGGTCAACATTTCTGTATTGTAAATGTTTTATTAGAGTATTTTGAGATACTGGATTTTTGATTTCCAGGAGCTGTAAACCGTGATCATCCAGATTAAAACAAAAAAGGCTTGAACATACCACTTTATGTGTAATGATTATAGAATATATGAGGTTGTTACTTTTTTAATAAAATTACAGAAAAAAATGAACTTTTCCACGATATTCAAATTTTTTGAGATGCACCGATATATATAAGCTCATTTTTTCCCCAGGCAAATACTGTAGCCTAGACTAGTGATAGACCGATAAGGGGCGATGCCGATATTTAGAGAACAGGACGGCCGATAGACGATATATAAAACCGATATCATGTTGGTTTTTTGGGGGGCGGTTTTGGCATCTGAAAATACAACAATTAAATAATGATAATAACAAATGACAAACCAAATTGCTAAACTTAAATTAACATTTATTTAACATAGCAGCATGTGTTAGCATGACGCCTTAGCCAGCTCTACTTGGGATCACTTTACTGGCTGTGTGTCTCAAATACTCACTGCCACACGAAGTACAAAGACTACAGTATAAATGTGACCACCAGAATGTTGAAATTACTTAAAATGGCCATCCCTACTAGTAGCTAATCTTAGCTGAAGCTCAATGCTTACCTGTTCTGGAGAAAATTTGCCAATTTGGCATTTTGAAATGTACTCCAATATTGACCTGCATTTTACCACATCTCTGGTTGTGCAGCTCTTTAGAAGGATGCAGAGGCTTTTTTGGTTGGGTAGAATCAAACATTATCTCTGTTGGTCCAGTTGGTTTGCTTACTTCCATGGCGGTCACACGCTGTGTTCGCATTCTGATCTGGCAACCCAGGGTGTCAAAATTATACTAGAGAAATGGGCAAATGGCTGTAGCATTGTTGTCGGAGAAGCCAGTATTTCAGTTGTGTCGTTAGCATGTGTGTCGTTAGCATGTGTCGTTCTCTCTGATGAGATATCATGTTTATTTTATGATTTACTACAGTACATTTATTACATATTGGTCTTAGCTTGCAAAAATTCTGTTTTGCAGATAGGCTGCATGATACAAAGTATAGGCCTACATGATGATACATGACATAGTCTTGAAACCTATGTCACATCCCCCTTTTTTACAGGATTACAGAATTAGAGAGAGATTGGTTATGTTATGTAGCCAAGACGTTGATGGCTGTTTTTGTATGACTGCATGCATGGTCCCAAAAGTCTACACTTGTTTATCCAGTGCTTCCAAACAGCAGAGTGTACAATGTGCCTTTAGACCATCTGGTCTCATGGTGTCTGATTGTTTACAGATGGGATTGCCTAAAGCTGTTTAATTCTGTCTGACTACACGTCTATTTCACATTTTACAGGAAGTCTGACCTCTTCCAAACAAGCCATAAGCCATTAGCATAGGCCTAATGACAGATTCCCATAACCTTGAGACATTAAGAGTGCTCCCAGCATGGTTTACAGACGTGCCTTGAATCCATGCTATCACAATGACAAAGAAAAGACATGATTGTCCACAAAGAACACAAACACCAAGCCCAGAGGCAAATTATGTTCTACAAAGGTCGCTGAGTGTATGTGCGACAAACGGCCAGAAGAGGGCGAACGGAGCAAACAGATGAGGAAAATGGCTGAGTTTGCACAGGGAGGCTTTTATGTCCTCTGCTGACTGGAGCCCTGGTTATCCCCACAGTTAGCTCCTCTCCAGTTACTGGTAATGCTATGATATAGGTTATTACACAAAAAACAGACGTGTATTAAAACGTATGTCCACTATGTTTGGTTTAGGTGGTTCAATTTGGTTCTGGTCAACGGCAATGCACACAATAAAAAGTGACTTTGTGTCATGCTCCTCAAAATACTCAAACTTGGTATAGCAAATATAAACATTCATCTTGATGATAACAAATTATAAAACAAGATCCTGTCACTTAAGTTAGTGTAATTTTAAATGTTTTATGCTGTATAGGTGCACTTCTGGCAACATTTGCGTTCTTATGTTTGGATAGCAGGCACAATATTAACTCTACTAGCACAGATGTGTGTAAGTCAATAGGGTGATATATTTAGTGCTACAATAACATACAAATGAAATGGTTGATGATGAAAGATATAATGGCCTATATTAGAATGAGAGATGTGGTATCATGATGAACCTTGTGTAATCCTAAATGACCCTGTACACATCTTCACAGAATGAAAAATGCAATATTTCAAATACTGTAAATGTTGCAAGTAACAAAAAGCAATGTGAATTATTTGCATTGTTGTGAAGTGCTTAGCATTGAGATAAATTATTGGTTATGATGGAATAGTTAGCATTATTAGTTTCACATAGTTAGCATACCACAAACAAAATGTATCAGTCAGTGAACAATTTAAAATTGAGTTTAATAGTAGTGCATAATATCTGTATCTGTATATTTAATGTGCACTTTCCATTGGCTGATTGTATAGGCTAGCAAGTTTCACATAAATCCATCACCAATTAATGTTCTACTACATAGATGTGGTGAAGTTCAAATGATAGCTTTCATTCCTATTTTGTATAGGAGTTATCTACGGAAAGACTACATTCTTATTAAATATGGTATGTGTAGCATGCTTCAATCCTGTGTTAAAGCCTCAGTTTTTCTTGTTAAAAACGGAAAAAAAACCTTCTGTTTACATTATAAATAATACTGCATTCATGCATTTGTAATTATCGGAGGTATAAAAGCATTTGTATTCATTGACAACAAAATACCTTTACTAAAATTGTGTAATGTTTTGCACGGCACATTGCAAAATATATTACTTTGGATGAAAGTGTCAAATGAATACAACTAAAAGTAACACAACACACTGTTAAGTTTTCCCCAATATTTATTTCCCACAAACAGTCTTTATTTTTAAGGCACAAACATGTGAAATAATTTCTAAAAGGTGCTTTCCCATGTCTTTTCAATGTTTGGGGAATCCATGTCTTGTATCGTACAATAATAATAATCATAATAATAATAATCATAATAATAATAAATCAGTACCCATCAAAGGAGCTTAAGCTGTCCCTTTGTTTCAATTCACTGTAGCATTGGTGCAGTGTTCAGGCTGTCATGTTAATGGTTCACATGGGCCAAGATAAGAGTTTGTTTACTTACTATGTTTAAACTTTGAGCTAATAAAATTCACCATACAAATTCCTTCATTCAAAGCTAAATCCACCAATGCAACAGTACTCTACTGACCTGACTTTTATTTTCTGTTTTTGGACAGGAAATAATTGATGTGCAATGTGCTATTCTTGCAATTAACTCACAGATGCATTTGACTGAATCAACATTCTCCTATGTGTCTTTGACATAGACCTGTGTTGTAGTGAATTCATTTGGCTTCAGTTAACATGTTTTAATATTCACATTTTCGCTGGCTGGTTGTTAAGTGATATAAGACAAGAAAATGCAAGTAGCAATGCAAGGTATTTTTTGGTAAAATAAGAAATGCGCACACCTTTTTCAGCACCTTAAGTGTAGTTGACAAAGGAGGACATGTTTTGAGATTGATGTTGCTCAAAACAGCATGAAGTATTTGATGGATATGGTCAGCCTATCAGCATAATACAAACTACATGACATAAATAATTGTATCTCTCTCAAATATTGTTTGTCTATACAATAAGTCTACAATTTGTACATAAACAATTCCGTATTTAAAAGGCAGTATTAAAAATTGTCAATATATCAATCAAATCAGAATCACATGTGTACAATCATGATTCAGTATTTCATACTGATATCATGACTTTCACACACTCAAACTGGTGCAAAGTGACACCAAAGAAAATTGCTTCTGGATTGAAACGAACATTTCATCATTCTTATAGCTAACAGGACTGTCGCCAGGACACAAAACTGCAGGAGCAAATTTTATTCTGTTTAACAATTTCACACAGTTTGAGTTGTATCGTTTTTAGGGTGTATCTCACCTCATCTTATTTAGCAGGCCTCCATTATTTGTTAGCTGCTTGAGATCCATGGAGCAGAGCAACAATAATAAAAAAACACAATTTGAGAGAGTCTTGCCTCTGTACTAACCATGGAGTCATCAAATAGATTTTAAGTTATGTCATATGAATATAAAATGGTAGATGTAGTAAAACGGCGTAATTAACACAAATCAAATAAGGAATGTCACATTATTTCAATATTCAATTCTTTTTTGGTAGAAAATTCAAAATATGTTGTCGATCTGCAATTTCTCTAGCAAACCCTGTTGTAAAATCAACATTAATTTTTAATTAATTAATTGTTTCTCTGACAGAGAAGTTTTGGAGCTTTGTGATGGTGTTGTCTCTCTCAGTGGGTCTGTCACTCGACAGTGCTTGTGAATACTTTGTAATGAATATTCCCAAATAGAATATTTTCAAAAAAGAAACGAGGTAACTCTCTTGTATTTGTAAACATGAATGATGAAGGGATAAAAGTCGTTATATGGTCAGCAGTTCTATGTTGAGTGATTCTTTCGTGTGCTTAAACTAAATTCGCATTACTCATAACGTAATGCAGAAAACCAAGTATGTAATGTCCAGATGGAAACACAGATATTTAGATCTTTCAAACCCGAAATCATAATGAACCGTTATCCATTATTGTGATTGCACATTTTTGAGACAAGACAAAAAAATATTATCAAAAAATAAAGATGTAACTCAGTTAATCCACTTAAGCCTAACAGTATTTTTGCACTTCAAAATGCTGAAGTCCATCAACAGATCATGTTAAAATAGTTCAGCCCACAATCTCAAATAATTAAACTTATCGATAATACCCACTCTGCTGTAAATAAAGTGATTTACCTTTCCATCCTTCTGGAAAATAAGTGTTAATAAAAAGCTGCAAACATCTATTACCAAGTCCATGTGACAAGACTTGGATTTATTCATACTGAATAGCACATCTTATGATATGTAACCTTTCTGTGAAATAAATTCCTACTTGTAATATAATCACACAACTGATGTCAGACATTATTATGAGGAAATACTGTAAACCGATATCAGGCTGTTGAATACAGTATATTTAAGGAGATTTATATCTAATCTGATTCCGACATGCTAAAATTAGACCAGTAATATACATGTAAACTACAGAAGGGTAGCACAAGGGAAACACACATTTAAAAGAATACGGACTGGTAAAGACTTAGATTTCTTTTCAACAAGATTTGTTCCTTCAATGTTCATGAGAAGGTTTGATATACTTATTGTAACACTGGTATTTAGGATCAGGCACATTGTGCTGGATCGTGTGATGTTAGTTCATCTTTAGTCAGTAAAACCACCCAATACAGTATCAAATACTTGCATGGTCCCGCTAATGGCCAGTCATTTTGGCAGGTCTACATTGTTGCAGTGACTTTCAGATCCATACAGATGTCTTGCCATTTTTGACTATTGTTCCAGCTTTCTCAGTGGTGGCTTTGGGCCTCGCTCCTTGTTTTTCCTGGGCTGTGTTGACCCGGTTCTGCTCCGCCATGGTGCCCCCCGAAACTGGGCTGCTGGTTCTGGATGTCTGGGGGTTGGTTTTGGTGTTGTATGTCTGAAAGGCCATATCCAGCTGCTCCTGGGCCACCCGTAGGTGGCGATGCAAACTGGCCAAATCAGTGGGGATGTTTTCATCAGGACTTATACAGTGCTGCTCCTGAGCTCCGTTGGCCATGTTCTGCTCGTGTGATATGAGACTGTTGGGCATCCTTCCAGGTTTGTCTGACTTAATGACCAGGTTGTACCCCGGGGGTGATGCCGGGATGTTCCTCGAGTAAGAGTAGCTGTAAGGAGGCTGTCGACCTTTGTTTCTCCGTCTGCGGAGAGTGTCTCTGAAGGCGCCCATGCCCAGGTGAAACATCTCACACACGTTGAGCACCAGACACAGGCAGCTGACCACGTACATGATGAGAAGGAAGATGGTCTTCTCCGTGGGTCGCGAGATGAAGCAGTCCACCTTATGAGGACAAGGGATCTTATTGCACACGTAGGACGGATTGACGCGGAAGCCATACAGGAGGTACTGACCCACGAGGAAGCCGATCTCAAAGACGGCGCGGGACAAGAGCTGGATCACGTAGATCTTCATCAGCCCCTCCTCCATGATCCTCCGCCGCCCGTCGTGTTTCTGCGGATCCTTGATGGGACAGTTGGTCACATCGGGCTTTGCGTCCTGCACTTCCAAAGCATCTTCGTAGATCATCGGCTCGGCGTCATCGTCGTCTTCCTCCTCAAGCACCTGTTCCAGTGGGTGGCTGTCTCGCCAACGGCTGCGGTGGCTCTTTCTTTGGCACCTGCGGAACTTCCGCCGGTCGTTCTCCGACGAGCGAGCAATCTTGTGGATGGCGTAGCCGAGGTACATGACAGAAGGCGTAGAGATCATGATGATCTGAAAGACCCAAAACCGGACGTGCGAGAGCGGCGCAAATGAGTCATAGCACACGTTGTCGCAGCCGGGCTGCTTGGTGTTGCAGGTGAACTTGGTTTGCTCGTCCGAATAGATGGACTCGCCCCCAACGGCAGTCAGCACAATGCGGAAGATGATAAGAACAGTCAGCCACACTTTCCCCACAAAGGTGGAGTGGTTGTGGATCTCTTCCAGAAGACGTGTAAGGAAACTCCAACTCATGGTGGTCAGCAAGTCGTTTCAACTACAGTCTATAAAAAGAAAACAAACACAAGTACAACAATTAGTAAGAGAATGTATTCCAGTTTAATGCAGATCGCGAAGACATATTCATTTGTCTCTCTTTCGGACATGGAATATTGTTAATTGAAAGAATGTTAAAAGAGTGATTATTTGCTTTGATTAAGACGCTTAGGACGGAGTTAGAGAATACTCCAGATGGACTTTTTACTGCTGTTTCTGTTATTCAAAATGTGCAAAACAATTAGAGATATGGCAGAGAAGTGTGACATTTGGCCTCGGGTAGAAAGCTTACAGTGTGAAGGTTCACTCAGGGAGCACAGGTGCTGGGGTGTTGTGGGTCTGACTACATTCTATGGCTCCCTGATTGTTTGCTTTTGCTCTGTAGTTGCAATGAACAAGGGCAAACTAGGTCACACACCCCTGAGAGCATGTAAGGTTAGCAAATCATTTGTCCTCATCCACTCACAGATGGAATACAGTTATCCAATAATTGTTCTTTGTTTTTTAAACTGTTGAATCTTATTTGTTGTCACAGATTTTGAAGTTTTGATTGTTTAAATTGTTTTTTTATTGTTTTTTTATTGTATTGTACATGACGGTGCATGGGACGGAGGACATGCTCCTGTATCAGCCAGTGCTCTCTTATGGTAAGTGTTAGCTTAAGACCACAGTATAGTGAAAGACTGATTAGATGTGTCCACATACAGTACACACAAAAAACAACAAAAACAAAAGCCAACAAAAAAAAATTATGGTCAGGAAAGAAGTGCCACTTTGTTGCGTGTCAAGCAGTTGCTGTAGATGCCTGCATAGGATTTTGCTGTCATGACTTTACCATTGCATTCTGCTGATGCGCAATATGCTGTCTCCCCTGCCATGTGAAGAGGAAGGAATGGCCGACGCCAGGCGTGAAGCCCTAGCGTCTGCACCGAGGGGAGAAAACTGTGCATGGCCACAGATGGCACGGCAGCGGGCAATTCCTAGTTGCGTGAGTTCTTGGGGACATGAGGTGTGTTTGCTTCACTGGAGCCACTTCTAAGAAAATGTGAGAGCTTTGTTTGTGGACAGGGTGCTGCCACGGGGAGGGCAGAGTATCAAAGCTCACCCTTCACCCTTCACTTTGGCACAACTGTGATGCAACGCATGTTCAACAGTATTTCAAGCAGGATTTTTCAAGAAGATTTCAATGACCTGGCCATATTTTACCTCATAGAGTCCCCCTTTACAGTGGCCAGTAAACATTGTGTACCACATATAAATAGTACAATAGTTGAGTATTGTAAATTTGGAAATTGTGTTTATAGGTATATTTTACAGGTATGGTAAGCAAAAGACAGATAATTAAGAAAGGTGGCAATAATTACTAGCTTTCCTGTAAATACAGTGTTTCTGTACTGCTGCCTTACCAAAAACAAGCAGAAAAATCACAATGACGATGATGAAAACATGATTATATGTGCTTTTTGTCATTTTTTATGTAACACTGCATTTTCCAGAAGCATTATGAATTTTAAAGTTGTTGATAGTTTAATACACACAACCCTGTCTGGAAGACTGTAACCCACAACGTATTCCCACACCCAGTTCAGCTTAGACATTTACGAATAAAAACCCTCTCATAGTCCTCACATCAAACTTGATTGCGTGCATATCCACGAGCCAGTCAGTGTTCAAAGGTTAGTAAAAACGTGTCGCAAGGACACTGCTGTGATCAGTTGCATATTATGAAATTTGGGTTTTTTGTACCCTGGGTAATTTAGTCAATTAATTTGTGTCCATAACTCATACCATTCAGTTTCACAACAGATCTGTTATTTGGCAACGCCCAAACTGTGATAGCTGCATCATAAACTGGGAAACACACTCTTCCCATCATACATTTCCCAACTCACACCATCATTTGATACCAACGATACCAAATGAATAAAAATCTAAAAGTCTATAAAAAAAAAAAAACCTTATCAAACCAAGCAGTTGCACTGAACTATTCATCAGGTGAAAGACTTGTGAGATGTCAAGAAGAATCTAACCCACCTTGAGGAATTGCACCCATACAGCCAGTCCAGCCACAACTTTCCCTGCATGGTTGCAGTGCCCTCTAAGTATCACCAGCTGAGTGTCTTCTCTGACATGGCCCTTGGTCCATGGTGATGCTCTCGCCTCCCGCTAGCTAGCCACTGGACGTGTGCATGGCAGGAGCCCAGGCGGCGGTGCATTAGACTGAGGACGTGGCTCTACGCTCAGCCTCTTCCTCAGAGGAACTGAGCCACTTTCCTCCTCGGGAATGCCTCACATTCTGCACCAAGTCTGGTTTGTATTACGCCAGCCTTCTGCCCAAGTAGGAAGCGTGAAAGGGAAAAAAAAAGGGGGGGGGGGGGGAGAGAAAGCCGGGGGGGATTTCTCCTCTGGCTAGCAACCCCTGATTCTAAGGGTCAAGCATGAGGACGTTTGACACTGGGCAGAAACGAGCACCCAGCTGGGTGAGCTCATTAGCTGTGGTCCACTCAGGAGTTGTTATTTATTTATTTTGTACATGTAGATGGCTCTCCTACCCTAGTGTCATAGGTGCAAACTCGCTGTGGATCTCTGCAGAAACAGAATTGTTGTGGCAGCTGTTGTGGGCTTGAGCTGCGCTCTCTCTCTCTCTCTCTCTCGCTCTCTCTCGCTCTAATCTACGAGCAACTGTGTGAACATGAAAACAAAACATACACACATGCACACCCAAATGTACACACACAAAGCTTGCATTTCACTCATTCACACACACACACACATGCACAGCTATTAACTCACAAGACAATAAGCCAATGATTTTGCAAAGAGCATCTTTCAGAGTTTATTGCAGAGAGTGACCACGTTGATTGAGGCTGGCTTTGTAGGGACATGTAAAGCAGAGATGGAACATACTGTCACACACTGCAGATCTGCTAGAGTGTGCCCCACAGATACATTCAGTCATGTCCAGCGTCATAATATTTAGACGTTCCATCTAGGCAGAGAGCCAGAGATAGGAGTCTGAAGAAGGTTGTGGTCTGCGTTGCGCTGTCTTTT
Source organism: Clupea harengus (assembly GCF_900700415.2). Taxonomy (NCBI): domain Eukaryota; kingdom Metazoa; phylum Chordata; class Actinopteri; order Clupeiformes; family Clupeidae; genus Clupea; species Clupea harengus. Next base: position 10,356,956 of record NC_045176.1, read on the forward strand.
CTGACATATGGCTTGTGTGTTTACACTGAAGGCTCTTTGTTAAGCAGGGGAACCACTGTAACACACGATAACATAGTGGCTGTGGCAAGCCTGGCTCTCAAAAATAACTCTGCGCTCTGCATATGGGTAGGGCCTGGCCATTAGCTGAAAGTACTGTATTTAAGAGGATACAATTAACAATGCCCGGACTGGAGTGGGATCAGGAGCAGATATGGCAGGGTCAGGAACAGCTCCAGGGCAGAGGGCATATATATCATCAAATCAAATCAAATCAAACTTTATTTGTACGGCGCATTTCATACCAGGAGGTAACACAAGGCGCCTCATAGAAGAAAAATGGGGGGGGGGTTACAAACAGATTTTCCAGAGATAAATGAACCGATAAATATTACAGTGAGTGATATGCGAGATTAAAGAGGTATGTCTTAAGTGCACGTTTAAAGGTTTCCACCGTTTCAGCCATTCTTAGGAATTCTGGCAGAGTATTCCAAAGGCTGGGGGCATAGAAACTACTAAAAGCTGGGTGCATGCCTGCAAGCTCACCAGTGCTGGGTATGATCGTTTGCAAAAATATGAATTGTTATTCAAGTGGACGTACAAATGGCAAAGCTTAAATGACTTTTACTTCCTCACTGAAAATGTAAACTCTCTTGTCCTGGAATACCTCAGTCTTATTTAGAGACAGTTTTTCAAATAATGTGTTCCCTTTTTGTGTAACCTAAGATAAAATTTGGCAAGTGACACGAACCTTTCATGTCATCTAAGTGATTAAAACACCTTTTATGTTCCCTTGTAGGAAAGAAAATGTACCTGGCTTATGTTGAAATAAGATATCTGCTTTTCGTCTTGGCAGATTTAAAACCCTAGGGCTGTTCCCACACATCTACCTCTGCCTCTATGAAGCTTGGAGTTACGAATTAAATCCAATATATTGGAAATCAAGAAGCCTGGTCTGTCATATATGGCAATGATAGACCCACAATTTTCCGCATTTTTTGTTTTACTACTCTGCATTGTGAACTCCTTGCTGCCCATCTTCCCATCCAGATAGCACATTCACTTGTGGAACCCTCAGATATGTTACAGAACAGCCATTAACATGTAGCTTCCGAGCTTCATGCTAAACAGTGTCACTTGAGATAATCTATAACAGCCTGTAATGCATGTGCAGTAAGTAATCCTTTTGTAAATTGTATAGGTTCTCTGTGACTCTCACGAATTTCTCTCTGTCTACCTTTGCTTAGCAGTTATTTTAGCATTAGACAGGGATATAAAAAAAAACAAAAAAAAAAAAAAAACACAACATCCAGAAATTTGAGAGGGAAATGTAAGTTCAAACCAGCCAGTTCCTTATGTAATCCTTTTTATTCCCCCCACCCCCCAACCATCAGAGTAAAGGACTCGCCCTCATTGACTGGAGGGGTCATCCCCACCCTCAGCTTGAGAGGCATGAGAGAGTGTTGCATGCTCACTGAGCAGGAAGCAGTAAGTCGGTTGCAAAGGATTGCTGCCTTTTGCATTGAAGGCTGTGCGGGCTCCACCCCTCTTGGCCCGAGATGTCCAGGATCCGAAGGCCTTGCCTTAATGTCAGCATGTCGAAAAGGATACATTCAGCATGGCATGCCCCCCTGGTTGGCCCCGCAGAGCAAGAGCGTCGTGGGAAGCACAGTAGCATTTGGGTGTCTGCTGCCCAACCATGTGCTCTTCCTTAAGGGTGTGATGGGAGTCAGGCTAGCACGTGTTGCCCAAGTGGGATCACGCATATTTCTCCAAAATCTCCCAGCCACCCAAAGAGGCAGATGGTCGCTTGACAAGCTCTGAGTGTGTTTACTCCAAGTGTGTGTGGATTTGAGAGGAAACATGTCTTTTAAACAGAAACCACAGGTCCTTAAGCATCTTAATCACCTCTGACAGGCCCACATTTTTTATGGTGGATCAATGATCAACAACCCTTAAGGCACGTTAGTTAAATTTAGATTTGAATATACAACATGTAATTTTGAATATCAAAAGCTAATCATTTACTGAATACATTCTTTTTTTTTGTGTTACCAGACAGACGGGCTATGCTTTAACATAGTATGCTGCGTAGTGAAGTGAGCATCCACCAGCTTGTCTGTTATTTACCCAATGTCATCCTTACGGTTGTTCTTGTGAAATAAAGTTGATGAAAGTGGACTTTGGCCATCCAGTATGGCCAAAGGCCACTTTCATCAACTTTGCTTCACAAGAATGTAACAGATGTAATTTATAATTTTATAATTAATCATTTATATTAAAATTATTTTAATATACAACATGTCATTTTGAATATCAAAAGCTAATGATTTACTGAATACATTCTTTTTGTGTGTTACCAGACAGAACGTTGAAAGAGCACTGAATACTGAAAGAGTGCTATAGAACGGGCTATGCTGCAACATAGTATGCTGCGTAGTGAAGTGAGCATCCACCAGCTTGTCTGTTATTTACCCAATGTCATCCTTACGGTTGTTCTTGTGAAATAAAGTTGATGAAAGTGGACTTTGGCCATCCAGTATAGCCAAAGGCCACTTTCATCAACTTTGCTTCACAAGAATGTAACAAATGTAATTTATAATTTTATAATTAATCATTTATATTCAAATTATTTTAATATACAACATGTCATTTTGAATATCAAAAGCTAATCATTTACTGAATACATTCTTTTTTTTGTGTTACCAGACAGACGGGCTATGCTTTAACATAGTATGCTGCGTAGTGAAGTGAGCATCCACCAGCTTGTCTGTTATTTACCCAATGTCATCCTTACAGTTGTTCTTGTGAAATAAAGTTGATTAAAGTGGACTTTGGCCATCCAGGGCCTTGTTTATGTAACAGATCAGGCACTGCCATGTGACTAAGATGAGCCCTGGAGAAAGAGTGACACAAGGCACCAGCAAAACAACCATGCAACCCCAAACCCTCATCTTCCATCTACTTTTCCCTCTATCTCTCCCCCTCTCAGCCACACACAAACACACTCACAAACACACTCAGACAAGCAATGGAGCCATCATATCAACAGAGGGGCTATCCTGTGGGCAGCCTCAGAGAGGTGGCAGTCTCATTTGTGCACATCTCCTCTGGATCGGCCAGGCCTTTGCCAGCCTCGGGTCAGTGGCCCCTCGTCCGGTTTTGATGGATACTGGAGTCCACTGAAGCGATTTGGAACAGGAGCCCAGAGGCGGATGCCAACATTCCCCGCAACCTTCCCTCATCCAAGCATGAGTCTCAGAGTCAACTAACACTTGCATCAACTACGACAGGGGCAGTGCATGATCTGCAAACACCAGAGCGTTGGCTCTCTTTGGAAATCAAGTGCAATAAAGTGTGTCTGATTTGAAGGCCGACTATGAGTTCAACTTACACCACCCCACCGCACAGCACGTGGTTTTGCCATGAAACGGATGGTGGGAAAGAACAGGTATGTAGACGTCCCCAAATGTAAATTTGTACATACTGAGACCCATCTGTACTGAGTACAGAGGCAGCAAAGGTTATGCAGCCATTAATATAAATAGATGGAATACCTCTATATTTACAGTATTTTGAATTGAAATACCAAAATACAGAAATTGTAATAATATTGGCATTCATGAGTGATGTACAACTATGATCAATCACAGTTTAGAGTGAATTTTTAATAGTGTTTGGATGAATGAGAAAAAAGGGCATGTTCATATCATATCTTTATCCTCCTAGTATGAAGGGCAGGAGACATGGCTACCAAGTTCAGTACAAACATTGCCTCTGGGCTTGACATCATCTGCAGGAGACAGACATGGTTTTCTCTCTTTAAGTGGCCATAACACAAGCATACGGCACATATGGTGGTCATATGGTGAAGATTTCCTATAGGCCCAGAGGTATCATGATGCAAATGTCAGTAGAGACCATGCGCCTATACCGTATGTGTCTAGAACAGCCATTTGTAGATGCTGGAGAATACTGGCAAACAGTCTCACCGTCACTGACATCAGCTGGGCCCTGTGCTTATGACAAGACATCGACCCCAGCTCCATCAGCAGCCACTCATTCCTCTAGAGTGCCCAAACACTTGTAATCTGCCCTCAGAGATCTTGAGGGTAGCTTTTTTGCTTCTAGCAAGTGCAATTACACTAACCTAATTAGACAGAACCCAGTAGTGATGTGTAATGAAAATATATTTCAGTAGTCATTGAGTAGTTAAAAAAGTGACCTAATGCACAGAGGTCACACCACTGACTATAGGATCCTCTGATCCCCTTTAATCGTAGTGAATAAGACAGTCAGAAAGGGTTCCGTCTTTCTGCCTGTCTAAGTCAATTGTAGGCCCAGGAAAGGCCTGAAGAAATGTCTTTGTTTTCAGGGTCACTTGTTTGTTCAGAGGAGTAGAGCTTAAAGTGTTGATGCGTTACTCTTGGATGCCATGACCCAGTGTCACCCTGCCACAGGCTTTTTGCCAAGAGAAGATTTTGACTATATTCATTTGTCTATATTTGACTTTTCCATGGTCTTTTACATAATATAACCGTTGATAAAATGTATGCAATTATAACACCAGTGTTGCATAACCAGTGATAGTAAATTTAAAGGAGCAATATGTAGACATCAAGCGTTTAAAATCAGTACTGCATTCCAAATTCAAAATATTGGAGAGCGTTGTGATTCCAAACGGGCTGCCCCACAGTCACACACTCCAAGTCAGACCCAGGTTCTGTAAACGTTTTACTTTGATGTCCTGGTATCTATCCAAAGATACACACCATTTACAATCAATTCTGTTTCTTTTTTTGAAAAACATCACATAGAACAGCAATGTCTTTCCAGAGAGACATAACTTTCAGGTCATGCATGATCTTCTCAACATCAATCTCTTTACAAGCGATGGAGTGTTCACTACTACACATATGAACGTAACCATCAGGATCCTTCGATTTGTGAATATGTAGTAGCTTTTTTTATGGTGTCACACTATTCCAAATGGAGTTGTAGACACTGTCCTATTCAGGGACTTCAAGGTCTCTGAAATTTTAAAAATTAGTTTTTTGCAGGGAACGAAATGTGCCCTAGTCAATGGCGTAAGGCAGTGGTTCCCAAACATTTTACAGTCCCGTACCCCATGTTTGTAACCGCCGCCGCCACGTCCCCTCCCCCTGCGCGCATATTCTGCCTATATCACTTGAAACTGTGAAATTGTCAGGGTATGTCACTAGCCGCCGCCGCCACTCCCCCTGCGCAGATATTTTTCTTGGGCACAAAAACCCCCCGGCTACGGGCCCCCAAGACAGTTACGCCCCTGAATGGCATACACTTTCACTTTTCACAGACTTAGCCACCAACACGTCAGACAACATCCATTCGTATTCCTCAGCATCTGTCACATTTTGAAGAAATCGAATCAAACTCTCAGATTTCCTATTGTTTGTGTGTTGGGAATAGGCGTGAGAGCCACTCTCCTCACACTCTTTCTTTGCGCTGATGCCGACATTTTGAAACACTAGTCAGACTTAACTGTACACCAAAAACAAACAGAATGCCAGCGGGTGAACATGTCATGACATGGATAACATACCTTTTTTTCAACACATCAGAAATCAAGCAACACAACCAAACTGACCTGCTCATCAAACTGACTTGTCAATCAAAGTCGACATAAATAATTTCTTGAAATCAATAACTACTGTCTATGTTCTTTTTCCTGAATGAGAAAAGGCCAGTAGGTGAAACATATTACTCATTGGGAGAGTAGGTCCAAATGAACGGTTCTTTGTTCAACTTGAACCACTAGATGGCAGTCATTTGAATGACACAATGATGGCTTCTCGCATGATGCTGTATGTTACAGAGCAGAGACAAAGCTTCTACTGTCAAGAACAGAACAAGAACAGACACACTGCTTTACTATAGCATCTTAAAGCAGTGTAACAGAGACAAAAGGTACAACAAAACCCAGCTCAGATGGCTACAAAGTTGCCAGCCCACAAAACCATGAGTTTAAATACCCAAGTACCCTGGAGTTAACTCTTGGGCAATGCACTGGCCTCTAAGATCAGGATGTGCAGCCCTCAGTGTTTATCTGTGTACCTTCCACGGGCTCAAAGGCCAAAGAAATCCAAATGAACCCAGCATCTGCGTGTATCTGCGTGTCGTCACCTTATGTTAACATTAACAGGCAGTGGCAGGCACATAACCCCCATTGCCAGGTGTTGCCACACAGTAAAGAGTTACTAATTATTACCTGTGTGGAGAAGGGCATTTGCCTATAATCAAAAGATTTTCAGGGTCACAAAGAATTAGCTAGATCACATGATCATCAAATGAGGGTGGCATTTTATGTCCTTGGCATAGATTTCAGGCCAATGGCTGAACATGCACAGATACCACAAGATTACACGAACCAAAGTTTAACAGCTGCTACTCTAAGATAGAAACTTGCACTGGTTTGTGAAATGTTGATCTTTAGATAGGATGAGTTCCATAGTCCATATGCTCTTATACCGCAGTGTGTATATGCTGTGGAATATTTAGTCCCAGCCCCTCTATGCCGTTTCTTTACTATATAACAGCAATCCCTACCAACATTAAAACTGTTATCTTCAGCACCTATAAAATTGAAAGATCAAAGACAAATATTTTTTTATCTCAAGTTATTTCGCATTATGCGTGTAGTCTGGAATATACTTTAAAAAAAATTCTGCTGCAGACATGTTTTCAGAGGAAGGCATCAGGTGTTCTGCCTGAGGTTTGGGCACACATACTCCCTGTGCATCCATCCAGCTTAGTCAGTTTTTGAAGCGCAGGGCAACAGCAAACTAAGGGAAATTCATTGAAGGGCAAGAACCAATGCCTTGTTGGGCTGTATGCTGCCAGAAAATGACTTAAATCCTGCTTAGTACGTCACATCATTTTAAAAATGACTATGATGCATGCAAAAAAGACATCCTCCAATATGAATATTGGCAAAGAATTGATTGCGACAAATGTATTAGATATCAGTCTCTTCTATAGATCTTGCACTAACGCTTTCTGCCACACTCTAACAGTTAGAGTCTAACTGCACTGGGAAGGAAGGGGGGGAGGGGATGGAAGTGATCTCCATTATGTCATGGCACACTGATCATCACTGCTTAAAACACCCTTACTCTAATTCTCACATTAACCATAGTAGATGTAAGTGGAAAGTATAAGGAAGAATTAATATCATTGGTATTACAGAATCTAATACACCATTTGCAGAAGGAAACAAATGCAGGTACAACAGCAACAACAACAAAAAAACAACCTGGGATAGAGGGCGACTGACCCTTACTCTAATTTTCACATTAGCTCTAGTATATGTAAGTGAAAAGTATAGGGATGATCAATGAAGAATTAATATAATCGGTATTACAGAATCTAATACTCCTGTAAAAACACTCTTTGCAGAAGGAAACAAATGCAGCTACAACGACCTGGGATAGAGGGCGACTGACCAGGAACACAATGGACTTGTGAACCTGAGGGGCTTCACTACCTTCTGCCACCGATGTCTCATATATTTGCCCAGATGTGACGTAACATGAGACCTAAAACAGACAGTGACCAGCCACCACAGGACCAATGACACAATGTTCGACCTGCAGTGTTTGTTCAAAGGTAAATAACAAAATTACCTCAGATAAACAATAAAAAAACAAAACGGGGGAAAAGCATAATGATTGAACATAAGTGTTCAATTTAAAAAATATATATATATTTGTGTCATTTGGATACAATATCCAAATTTTGGAAGGATTCTGTAGTTAAGTCTGTAACACAAGAATTCATTTTCAGTGAAAACAAGAAAACTATTGCATAAGCCGTGAAACCTGTTTCTCTGTGGAGTAAACAGATGCCTGTGGGCAGAGGGCAGCTCGCTTGTGGAAAGCTCCACAGCCTAGGGCGATACAAGTGCACTTAAGTTCAGGCAAATATATACTGTATGTTCATAAACAAATAAGCCAGAACCATCAGAAGACATCTTCATTACCACAAAGCAAAGCACAGCTGAATGCCTCAAAATATCTATTCTCTACGTAATGTAATGATTCACAAACTACATGTGTACATGATGTTAACCACTTCATATTTAACACTGCACAAAACAATTGTCTGTTATTTATATCATACATGGTGTTTAATACGTTCAAATTAATATTAAGATACAAACAAGATCAATAAAAGAAGGAAACCAAAATGTCACATCTCAAATGATGTCAGAGTCCAGTGTACAAAAAAAGAGCTTGAAGCATATGACGGACACGGAAACTGAAATACATACCTCTCCATGGCTGTTGGTGGGGGGGACGAAGAACGCTTTCCCAATGCACAAGCACAGAGCATCCAGGGATGGCTTTCAGGCTACTGTCCACAACTAAGGCTCCATGGCAGGATGAAGACTGAGACAATGGGTCATTTTTCTTCAAAACCCCTCACCACCAAGTACAGGGAGGGACACTCAGGGATCCGACCTCCGGCCAATAGCCCCATTGTTCTGTGGGGTGTTGCATCTGTGAATGAGGCTCTCTTGATTGCATTTCATCAGTCAGGACTTTCATAACTACAAATCCATTCAGTGCTGAACCTCCATCCTGGCAGCCCGGGATCCATCAAGCCTCCTGCACACACCAAAATGTGAATGAGGTTACTGTACAGAGTACTACACCTCTTGAGGCACATCACTGCACATGAATTCTCACGAGTCGAGCAGCCGGCTTGCCTACCCTCCATTTCATCTATCACACACAAAGGAACATTTTGATAAATAACGTGTTTGTGAGAGTTCCCATATGCAATGGCAAAAATAGCAAGGAAGTAAACATCCCTAAAGCGTAGATGTTTACATTTTGCAGTACTGTGTGCTAGACGTGGAATTAATATTTTGTGTACTTGTTTATTCAGCATTGCTAATACAATAAAATAACTAATAGTCATATAGATTTGAAGTAAATACATACTCACACAACACAATGAGATATAATCTGCAATACTGTATCTTGTATGCTCCATATACTGCCTCACGCAAGGCATCCTGGCTGTGTATTTTGGTGTCACGGTGAACTTGGCTGAAATAATGAAAAGCTTGATGCAAAACGACTACTCAGTCTAACCATATTACTTGCTTGTTTTGTGCTCTCAGAAGCCATCAGAAAGTCTCCTTTCCAAAGGCTTTCCCCTGGACAATGTTCAGTGATTTTTTTCTCCAGGCCCATATTTACTTCTGTGTTTTGTGCATGGCCTTTATCAGTCTCCAAGGGAACAAGTTTGTCCTTTAAAAAAAAAGCTACAGCATATTCTGTGGCATGTCAAGTCACATTCTGTTCATTCAATTTTATTTGTTTTGCTATATAACTAAAATGTAATTAAATTGAATTTCTATACCTTGGTTTTCTGTATACTGTCCATAATTGTTTTTGCTTTGTTAATATATTGTTTTTGCTTCGTGTTATTTATCTCACAATCATACACATGGTAAATTGAGAGTGGGATTTTGTGCTCGTTTATTCAAATCATTCTTCAAAAATATTTAAAAGATCTGAGTTGTTAACAGCACCATGCATCTGAATGAGACATAATAATAATAACAAATAATGTCCCCTCATCTCATCTGTATTAGTCCTTTTCTCCTCTCATATTCCTTAGGTGTGCCTGCTTCTCTTGTCTTGTCTCTTGATTTGTCCGGTGATGTGCCTGCGCCTGCCTGAGATTAAACATACCAGGTGCAAGTTCAAACAGATATGAAAAAACATCATAATAATGCACCTTCTCACCATGCACAGGAAGACACAGACATACACACACATCATACTGTTTCTCTCACACAGACAGACAGACAGACAGACAGACAGACAGACAGACAGCCAGACAAACAGACAGACAGACAGACAGACAGACAGACAGACAGACAGACAGACAGACAGACAGACAGACAGACAGACAGACAGACAGACAGAGACACACACACACACACAAACATTCTAATTCTTTACATCCTGTTTACCAATGTCAATCTGCAACATCAGCATCACAATACCTGTTTGCATGTTTATAGTTAAGTGTGGTACATAGTAAGGCAGTCTCCTTCCTGTCATTCTCAAAATGACTTCACTTCCCTCATCCTTCTGTCTTATCTCTTTCTTCTTCCTTTCATATACTTGCACCAACCCAACCTATAACTACCCCCTTTTCTATGAACAAGAGTTTTTTTGCTGAAGAAACCCTACCCAATGTGTGTATGTGTGTGTGTTTGTGCATGTGTGGAATTTGGTAAAGTCATAAAGCATGAAGCCAATAAAACATAAATAACTATATTTTCAAGCCTTGGGTCTGTAAAACCCTAAAGATAACAGGCGGGGTATGTGAATTAGTAAAAAAAGCTGGGAAAAAAGCTGGGAAGCCTGTCACTCCCTGCACATGAATCTCACTTAAATGGACAGGAACCCATGGCAGAAGGCCTTTAGCAAGCGGAAGCTTACCAGAACAGCGACCGCGGAAAGTTCCCAGAAGATAGAGCCCACCTAGAACAGAAAGGAAAAAAGCAAGCAAAACTGGTAGAATCAAGTTCGTAAGTTCATAGGTTTTCTGACTCAGTCTCTGAGCTACACTGAGCTTTTGGGGAAACCTCTTTTCAACTTCTGACAAAAACCACCAACTTGATCAGGAAATCACACACAGGGAAGCTGCCAGGGTGAAGTAACCCTTTGACGCAAATCAACAAAAATGTAAATAGTGCCAGGAAATGATGCCTCTGTGAACAATTAAACATGTTAGTCACGGTATTTACGTCTTCCTCCAGTGGTTACTGAGGAATACTCATCTGCTCTATCTTAACACACTTCCTTGCCTGTAGCTCATCCATATCTTTCCAATGCTGTTTGTTTGAAAGCATGAAAATGGAAAGGGAAAAGAACAAAATCATTCCTTAAAGTGTCAGTTAAAGAAGATTTAGGATCTAGATTTAGAATAGGTCCGTTATTTGTTCATGCAACTGGTCCTGCCATTTACAGTCAGCGATTTATACCGGTAATAATATAACATTGATAACCCTTACTACCAGTGGTGTATAAAGTACCCAAAAGCCATACTTGAGTAAAAGTAAAGATACCTTACTGGAAAATGACTCAAGTAAAAGTAAAAGTAAACTTTTAGAATACTACTTGAGTAAAAGTCTTAAAGTATCTGATCTTTACTGTACTTAAGTATCAAAAGTAATTTTCTGATATTAAATGTACTTAAGTATTGAAAGTAAAAGTACAAGTAAATGATGTTAATAAAAAAGCAAAGGGTCAGAATTTTGAGAATTATGCAGTTTATTCCGACTAGAATGAGCATACTTATAAACTGGGCCTTAATTGAACACAATTTTAACACAATAGGCAATACTAAAGCAGCACCGAAAGTAACAACCCAGTCATTACTTGAAACTGAATTTTTTTTTGTTCATCTTCAAACAAAACGTCCCAAAAAGCCATTATGATTTTTTTAAATTTTAATCTTTGTAACATTTTGTGAATGGGCTGCTGAGTATCCCAAGGCACAACCTGAGAGCCATAAACCTGGCGATCTGATACAAAGCCATAGCATTACATCAGGATCATCAGTTTTACAAGCAAGTTATCGGTACAGTGACTGTGAAATACTTTCAGCAACATGCACACACATCCCTTGAACAATAACGTTACTAGCAGCTATTTTGCTCCACACTGCTACGTTACTGTACTGTAGATTGACACCATCCTAGCTAGCTAGCTAGATACCTCGCCAGAGATGGAATAAATAATCTTTGTAGGTTATTAGCTAGCTTGAAATATTATATACAGATCTTACCCAGCGGTGAAAGAACATGACTAGTCTACAAGGTTGTGCTGGTGGCATTTAATGAAGAGGTCATGGGGTTTCTCATTTTTTGATTGAGACCTGTGTGCTTTTGCTTCGATTATTGTTGTGTCCCCTTCGTTGTTGATCTTAATGTTTTGGATATATCCTTCCACTGCATATTGCAGTCCATTTTGCCTTGATCTGGAGGATATGGCGGAGTTATTACTCCAAAAAGAATCACTGACACTGACAGACAGTATGGTGCATTAACGAGTTAAAAAGACGTAGCAACAGTAACTAAGAGGACGGGGCTTTTGCGAACGGTCAATAGCGCATTAACGTGAGCTAGGACCACTGATTCGCCAAACCTGCTTGCAGTCTGTGTTCTACCACAGTCCCCGACGTTGGTCTCGTCACTCTCACTAAAGATGATTTGATTTTGTAACGAGTAACGAAGGTTTCAGGGGAAATGTATCGGAGTAAAAGTATCAGTTTTCTTTGCTAAATGTAGCGAAGTAAAAGTAAAAGTAAACAGAAATATAAGTAGTAAAGTAAAGTACAGATATCCAAAAAAAATGACTTAAGTACAGTAACGAAGTATTTCTACTTCGTTAATATACAACACTGCTTACTACCAACACATGATGTCAGATTTTGTGAATATTTACTGGTTTGTGCTGGCCATTTATAACCAGCAACTGTAAGCTAGTTAGTTAGGCTACAGAACTAAAGTGGTGTCAGTTAGCCTATTTAACAAGTGTAAGAAATGACAGTATATCCGTTCATTCGTTCATCCATTCATGATAAAGTAGCTGCTGTAACCACCAAAAGCTGGCCAGTATAATCTCCAAAATGGTAACAAAGGAAAGGTCCCCTGGATTGGCTCAGACACCTGGGGTCAGGGAGCTAACTGAGGAGTGAGTGACTGCAACCAATTATAGTATGGGAATGGGGGTAGGCCATGAAGAACCATCTCTTGCAGCAGGTTAGGCAAACTTGATTATCATACAGAACAACAAAAGGTTGCCAGACCTGTTTGCATTAGAAGCCATTACCGGAGTACCGGATCTTTGGATCCGGTACTTTTTTTAATCGCGTCCACACAAAGCCGTGTCAAGAAAAATCTTCGTCCACATGGAAACGCTGGAGCAGAGCAGGGTGGTTGAAAACGCTGTAAAGACGTCATGGAGCATGCGCATTAAGTGACAGAAGACAGAAGTCGAGATCCAACTAGCAATCTTCCTAATTACTGAACGACTTCTCTACCACCTGAAAACACTGTAATTCACGTCAGCTCATATAGGCTATTGCTGACACTTTTACAAACCGGTTTTGAACAATGGTCCGATGCAAATAGATTAAACTGATAGATTAAAGTTAATGTCATCCCTTTCCTAACCAGTTTCTCAACAACATCGATTTAGTTTATGTTGTTGCTGTTATGAAGTGACGCAGCGGGGTTAATAAGGGTTCAGGCTGAGGTTGCGAGGTGGCGCGTGGGGCGTTCACGTCCTCGGGTTAGAAAATGTGCGGATCGGGTGTCCACACGAACACGGATCCGCTGGCGGGTTGGAATCTTTCCAATCTGGAGACCGGATTCAAAAGATTGCGGATTCAGGGACCCAATCCGCTGGGTTCGTGTTGACGGAAGATCCGACAACATTTCTTTCTGGATTCAGGCAATCCAGGTTCCGTGTGGACGGGCCCTTAAACAGTATATATGGCTAGAGTTGGAGATGCCTGTTGTTCAGATCTGCACAGCTGAATCCAGAGTATGTTTCACGTGCTTTGTTACTGCACTTTACTGGAATAAAGACTGATTTCTTCATCAACCACAAAAGAAACATCCTTTTTTCTTACACAAGTAAATGATAACTCATTGATCATCTTCAGTTTCTGTGGTGTTAGTGGTGACTCTTTACCAAAATGTGAATGTACCAATCTCTTCTTTAGTAATATTATAATAATATTAGGTAATGTTTGGTTCATAATTTAGAAGTAATGTAGAGTGTAATCTATGGGTGTAACAGACCATCGGCACGGACATCAGGACGCAGAGAATGGAATTTCAACAGAGTTTATTGAGACTCAGCCAGGGAACGGGGGAAAATGGGAAACAAATAGGGAACAACACACTAACGGGGCGAATGCTCAGAAATATTAATAATTCAAATCAACCAAAACACTGGAGTCTTCACGAAAAACCAAAACTAAATACACAGAGATCAAACTCTGGAGAAACACGAACTCAGGAGATATGAGCTAGAAATAAGTAGAAATTAGCACAAACTAAGGAGATAACCACTTGTCGGTGAGACAGGGGCGCGGAACAGAACGAGGAGATTCATGGTGGACCAGGAGTCGGAATAGATCTCGGAGGAGTAGATGTCTGGGCGGAACGAATGAGATCGTAGGAGTAGATGTTGGGACCTGGAGTCGGAATCCAAGTAACGAAGGAGATCTAGGAGTAGATACCTAGACTTCACGAATCTAAAAGAAACTTGCCATGATTATAGCCCCACGTGGCTGATGCAGAATATAAGGTTTGTGTCCCAAGGTGGGTGCGTCCCTTCATGCTAGCCCCCCCTGAAGTGTGGTATGCTCAAAGCACTTTTTGGGCCATCGCTTGTCAACTGTCACGAAGAATTCCATTTTATGGCAAGCTGGCATCTAGGAGGTGCATGACCCTAGCTTATTACGACACATTTGTGGAGTAGTGCCACCTAGTGAATAATATTCAATGCAAAAATAATGTAAAGGTTGAAAGTTCACGAAAATTGATATGCTGCATCACTACCACATTCTTTGGATGCATGCCCAATTTTGTGAATTTCTTTCAGAGGGGTGCTGCAACTGAAATTTCAATATATCAAGAATGGCTCAAGCTCAAGTTAAACTCTCATGAAAAAGACGATCCGATTCGTATCTCGATACATGGGCACGATACGATACAAGAAAAGATGCATGTTGATAAAAAACGATTCAGTGCGATTCGATGCATGCGATTCAATGTGATTCGATGCAGTTCAATAATTGAAAACACTGCGTTGTGAGGAAACAATGGACCTCATTCTCGAACATTTTCTTAAGTGTCTTCTTAAATATCTTCTTACCAACTTCGAAAGACCAACCTAAGAAAAGATCTCCACCGGATTCATGAACGCCTGGAAATGTGTTCTTAAACCGTCAAAGTGTTCTTAGCTGTGCACTGATTCTTAAATTGAACGCCCTTTCTCATGCACCTGAACTTGCATACAGAAACGCCCCGCCAGCTCCTTATAAGGGCATGTAATTGCAATGTGTGCACACTCCACAGGCAACGCGAAAGCATCACGATGCCTCTGTCTCGGAATCATGATTATAAATGTTAAACATAATTGTTAATGATACAAATATTCTCCTATTTATTATTAATATAATTATTTAAATCCGAGGATGTCTGTAGAATTGATGTGAACGCAATCAATAACGATTTCTCTTCCTTGGCTGAAGTAGCTAGCATAGCATTGGCCATTGAAATGAATGGGGTAGCTAGCATAGTATTGGCCATTGAAATGAATGGGAGTTGTAATCTGTCATTCTCTCCAGGTCTATGTATAATTCTTCCATGTACCTCGGGGCGTTATATGTGAGAATACAGCCTGGTTGGCTTATGCTATGCAGGCTTTGGCCAATGACAGGTTGTCATTGTTCTGACTGAGATCAAATACACCAGGTCAGTGAGTGAGTGTTTTGCATAGCAACTTAACGGAGAGTCAACCGCTAGTGAACCGGTTCATAACTTTTAAACCGAGGCAACGACCGGGTCATGTCATTTTAATACCAAAACAGGACTTCACGCATCGATGTAGTTGTATCTTACACGCTAAAAACGGATATCGATACGTATCGGTTATTTTTTACACCCCTATTGGCTACATTTACTCACATCTCCTAAAGTTCCATTTGGCTCGCTCAACAAAATGGTTACCTATTTATTTTTGCAATTTAGTGGGCTCATTAATAATGTCATATAGATTAAGAAGCTATTCACCCAATTTCAAACAAATCATCCATAAGATGTCGCTACAACAAGTTATACCACGTTTTCCTCTGTTCCTCTGACAGGGTCTATCTTCAAAATTCATTTTGACTTTAAATGCCTATGGAACATTTACAAAATCATTCAATGATAAGGTGATTATACTCTGTCTTTATGAGAAGTCATTTGATTTAGAAGGGTCTGGAGTTAACTTGCTCTGTTATAACAATAAAAACAATACTCTACTGTTAAATGCTCTGAATAAAAATGTGTGCTCAATGAATAAGCACTTCAAATGTAATCATCAGTAGCTATCACTTTAAACATAAGCTTTTCAATGCGCCGTGCTTCATAGTTCACTTTTACCCTTCTCAGGAAACCTTGAAAGAATGTGTGTCACATGTTCAAGGACAAGGTCAGGGTTCACTGATTAACGCCTATTATACTGAGCTATATACCAAGCCATAAAAGCCACCAGGTGCCAGACAACCAATGTAATATGGAGGACAAAGTGTTGTTAAGTTTTGCACAAAGTATTGTAGTGTGCTGTGGAGTTGCATGCTCTTGTGCGTATTTCTGTGCGTAAAACAGGGTGTAATAGCTCGCCCATAATGCAGTGCCTGTAGCCTGTCCTTTGTTCTGGCACCATTACTCACTGTGTTTGTTCTTGTTCTTGTTCTTTGCTCTGTCACCATTGCTCACTGTGTTGTGTCTGCATATAAGATTCCTGCTCTGCTGCCATTATGTATCAGTTGTCTTCCATCTAATACATGATGTGCTTGCCTCTTTACTGCCTACTCCACTACAGTATTGTACTAGTCTACCTTGAAATCATTCCTCACTGATTTGAATTAGACATCCACCTTTGCATAAAAAACAGTACTTTCTGAGCTGGAAGAATGCCCTCTGAACTTGTCCCAGCATGAGATATGGTCTGGTATGGAGAAACCATATGTCTGGGTTGACACACCAGCCTCGCTCACTTGATGAGATGTCTATCTAGATCAGAGGTAAGCCACAAAACATGTCGACCTCCCCTATTCAGCAGAACAGTAAATAAAATACCTAACATTCTCTGTCTAGTGGTGTGATGCATCACCCTTGTGTTCAGAAGTGAGTTGCCCCTAAATCTCAATTTGGGCATGATTCCCTCTACAGTTAATGTCTTTGCCCAGTCATCCCATGTTCTATTTATCCCAGACTGTATTTATCTCTCCCTCAGTCTCCATCCTCTGTTAATGTCTACCACCCTCAGTGGTATGGAAAACTCCCAGTATAATCCCGCAACCATAAGCAAATAAGTCCAAAAGTCATTCAACTAGTATAGTGAATCTGATAAGTGCCTTTCCTGGTGGCAGTGTCTTACCTCTCATTTATCTATACAACTTTAATAGTTGGAGCAACTTCTAATCAGCTTGCTCAAAGCCGGAGTATTGCAACATGATGAAGTGATTGACGTCATGTTCTGTGTCCTTAAGAGGCTGTTAAAGAGAACCTGATGACTGGTGTACTGTCAGGACAGCCAAAATGCTACCAATGACGAACGTTAATAGATGAGTCAGAACTTGACGTGTCAGAACTTGATGACACAGTAGAGTGGTAAAGTTTATGGAAAAAATAAGCTGACTCTTAATTAGTTTACATCTTAATTACTGTATGTCATAGTTATATGAATGGTTAATGAATGAACAGTTTATACATTTAATGGTAAACTTAAATGTTAGTAAAAAAAGTTAAAGTGTAAATAATAACAATTGAATAAACCGAAAAAAGGCCAATTAGACCAAATATATGAATGACCAAATAAACCTGAATGCATGAGATGAAGATAACATAATCAAAATCTGAGATGAATGAGTGAGTGAGAGAAAGACAATGAAGGAGGGACAGACAAGCAGAGGAAGACAGTATCCCTCTCCACTAAAGATGAGCCAGGAAAAGAAGAGACCAGAGACAGAAGAAGAGGTTAACCCCAAACATTCTAAATGTCTTGTTTTATACCTCAAGACTATTGCCATGCATTTGCCACAAACAAATACCATAATACCACATTCTGCCCCTGACACCCTGTGAGAATGGCCCGAGCCGGCCATCTCACGATGTGGGATGTAGGCTTCTGGATCGTGGTTCCAGGTAGGCAGGAGAACACACAGCGCAGGAGACAGTGGCTTTCTTATAAAAATACAGATATATTTATTTACAAAAACACAGGGACTCGAACCCCAAAAACATATATACAAAAAACAGGGTATTCACAACCCCACAAACAGAGAAACATACACTGAACAAAACTAAACCTTTTAAAACAGGCCAGGTACAACTCTGTACTCTTGACAGGTTTCGTCTATGTACCTGCCTCAGCTTCTTGCAGCCTGTCCAGTCTGTCTCTCGAACTACAATGAGGTATGCCTTTTAATAAGGCAGCCCATGGGGCTAATTTGACCCAATCAGTCCCAATTGGCCAGCATCCACAGGTGCAGGGGAACCCAGACCCAACCATTACGGTGGGGGAGTCCAGCTTTTCTCCCCTCGTGGACCACAGTGAGAGGGGGAGGGAGTTCACCTTTTCACACTTCTGATGGAACTGCAAAATAGCTATTCTACTGTTATTCTGTATCATTTGTATCTTTAACATATATTGATGTTTCCTGCTCTGATTGGCTGTTGCATGGTGGTTATTGTGTGAGCATATACATGCTCATATAGGGGACTGATGGAACTGGAAATATTGCTATTCTGTTGTTGTAAGACATTAACTCCTTATTTTGTATCTGCAACTCATTTTGGATGTGTACTCTGTCTGTCTCACTGAGACCTGAACAAAAGGCATGTGAACCCCTTCCCCCCCCAGATAGCCTCCTTCCTGCTAAAACTCTTTGTACCCTGGTATCACCCACTCCCCCCATAGGTGAACCCCTCACCCCACTGTCTCACCTAAAGGGTGTGGTGATCCCCTCCCCTATTGTATTCTACCTGACTGAAATGTATAAATGCCAACTCATTCTGCTATCAGGTAGGCCTTTCTCTAAGCACCAGCTGAGAGGGGGTCTCCACGCCGAAATAAACTCCAGAGATCTGACTTCGTCCTCCGGCCCCTTCTTCAACTTAAGCGTGCTCATTGAGATTCTCTCAGATGGTCCTTCGAGCCGGGGGAGATCTACATCTCCCCGAAAGAGCAGAGAATCCGAGCCGACGCTTCATACATTGTGAATGGGACAGGTAAGCTATTTACGCTCATTCTATGTGCAGAATTGTTTTGACCAGAGTACATAAGGGTGTAGGCTGTGAACAAAGGTTGGATACATTATTTGAGTTCCGGGATTTAAATAGGACTACTTACAGTGTCGAACTTTTACAGGGTGAAAAACTTTTCAAACTCGCAATTTTAGCTGACCGAGTGCAGGCATTTGCTTATCAGAGCGAGGCGGTTTGATTTGATATCCGAGTAAACTGTAATAATTGCAACAATTGTATGGGTTATAGTGAGTTGCGTGGTAAGGGTAATCTTGATCAGAGCGTGGAGAATTAAAATTGCCGTCAAAGGCATTTAAACTCATAGTTCAAGCTGGCCGCAGTATAGAGAGCTCAGTTGAAAACTTCTGCACATAGAAAAGTCCCGTTCACTACAATTTACTTTATTGTTCATTGAAAGGACCAGGACGAGTCAGTTTCTGAGGTTTGTTTCGGCGTGATATGTGTTTGTCTGTCCCATGTTTTATGTTCATTGTGTAAGCCTATGTGCGTCGATCTGTGACTTTTATAAGATGGGCCTACATGATTTTTTACTCTGAGATAAGATCATTGTATGTTGTGTTACAATTACGAGTATGGGCCCACAATAGGTTGGGATGCCCCTTTTAAAAAAGCATCCCATGCTCATTGTTCAAGTGACCGGCCGCTGTCTGATAGTCAAATCACACCATTGAATAGTGAGGAGGCAGACATCTGCTAACTCTTTGTGTTGTGTGTTGCACACGTGTTGTAATCTAAATTAATATCTCTTGTCTTTGTTTCCCCTCGAGTCAATCAACGCGTGTCCTGAGCGAACGAGTGCGTGTGTGTAAATGGGCTGGCCAGCCGTTGTATGAATGGACTTAACACGACTCAATTCCACTCACCGACTGAGTGAGAATATACCAGGACATACTTTTGACCACTGACTTCGTTTTGTTTATTGTCTGGTATGATTTAAGTCTGACAATGCCTTGCTTTACCCTGTATATACTTTTCAATGGTGATAGCATCCAAGCTATCATATGGGGGAGTTAAAGGCTCT
Organism: Clupea harengus; assembly: GCF_900700415.2. Lineage (NCBI taxonomy): Eukaryota > Metazoa > Chordata > Actinopteri > Clupeiformes > Clupeidae > Clupea > Clupea harengus. Next base: position 10,377,094 of record NC_045176.1, read on the forward strand.
TTGTGACTTATCTACTGACAGTGCTTACACTATTTTATGTTGTCCTTTTATTTTGTCGAAGTTTGTGCCTTTTCTCTTTGTTTGTTCCACCCTTATCCCTGTAATTTTGCCCAAGCCGTGTGCCTTGACTGTTGTCAAGTACTCTTGCACATTCCTGTTACCAAACCCCCCTCCCCCTCTCTCACAATCAAATGCTTTCTGTTAAACCCTCATACTGTTGTTGTTGGAAATCTGATGAGTACCCGCAGCCAAGAATTCGGACCCTGAGGTCACCCAACACTTCACGTCCAGTCAGAGCAGAAGATTAACCCTCCCCTGCCCAACAGGAGCAAGGGGAAACAGCATCAGCTGCCACCAACACACCGCATCTAACACCTCCCTGTTTCTGTGTGTCCTGGGACTTTTTGGCCTCCTGGAGCGGTGGGCCCAGGCTGAGGTGATGGGCTGTCCACCTTTCCCCAGAGATACACACACTCACCCTAAACTGAAGGACTATTGACAACCCTATGACCACAATGGACACCTGTACTCTTCAACCGGCCATCCACATGCTTCGTGTTCCTGATTCAGCACTTCTTGTCATGGTAGAGACTACCCACCCAGAATACTCACATACATGGCAGAAGGACTCTGCATATGGGTTCTGGGTGTTTACATGATAATCCTTGTGTGAGCATAGAAATGCTCATATAGGGGACTGATGGAACCGCATATTGATGTTTTCCTGGCCTGATTTGTTGTTGCATGGTGGTTCTTGTGTGAGCATATAAATGCTCATATAGGGGACTGATGGAACTGCAAAATAGCTATTCTACTGTTATTCTGTATCATTTGTATCTTTAACATATATTGATGTTTCCTGCTCTGATTGGCTGTTGCATGGTGGTTATTGTGTGAGCATATAAATGCTCATATAGGGGACTGATGGAACTTGAAATATTGCTATTCTGTTGTTGTAAGACATTAACTCCTTATTTTGTATCTGCAACTCATTTTGGATGTGTACTCTGTCTGTCTCACTGAGACCTGAACAAAAGGCATGTGAACCCCTTCCCCCCCAGATAGCCTCCTTCCTGCTAAAACTCTTTGTACCCTGGTATTACCCCCCTCCGCCCATAGGTGAACCCCTCACCCCACTGTCTCACCTAAAGGGTGTGGTCATCCCCTCCCCTATTGTATTCTACCTGACTGAAATGTATAAATGCCAACTAATTCTGCTATCAGGTAGGCCTTTCTCTAAGCACCAGCTGAAAGGGGGTCTCCACGCCGAAATAAACTCCAGAGACCTGACTTCGTCCTCCGGTCCCTTCTTCAACTTAAGCGTGCTCATTGAGATTCTCTCACTTCCCTCCCCTTCTGGAGTCTCGCCACATGAGTGGCGGGACAAGTCGGCCACCCCGTTCTGGCTCCACCTGCTGCTCCAGCTCCAGCTGAGCCACCGGTGGTAGGCTCTCTCCTGCCCGTGCCAGTCTCCTTTCTGCTTGCTTCCACCCAGTGTCTCCGTTAGCGTACCATCCCACCACTGCCACCAAATGTGAGGGACCGGGCGGTCACCCCACGTTGTTCTGGGAGGTCGCGACTGGACTGGGTGGTAGTTGGGAAGAAGGGTGCAGGAGATGGTGGCTTTCATATAAAAATATATTTCTTATTTATTCACCTGGGGGATTCTCTACATCAACCCCAAACCAGTGCACACAAAATAAACAAACATAAATCACAGAGACAAAACGCACTCACAGTGCTACATTTAACTAGGCACCATTTCCTTTGCAGAATCAAACTAGGCACAATTCACTTAGCAGAATCAGACTATGCACAATTAACCACGCAGACTTAACTAGGCACAATTTAAAGTTAACTTTACAGCCTAAGGTGCCATTAATGCCGATAAATTGCAGTGGTGAGTTACATCGATTAGTTCCTAGTTCTAGGGTAAATGCCACCATCTTGTTCTAAGATTTTATTTTCTTCTTAAGTATTTATTCTGGCTTCTTAAGATCTGTGCATGGTAGAGCAGTTTGTGAGCATAATAACGTGATAACTGTGTAGGTGATTTTTAGAGTATGGTCAGGATTAACATTATGGAAAGAAAAGAATATTGTCTTTGAGCTTAATGTGAAGTTGATATCTGTCAAGTAGCATTAATCAGCACACTTGAAGGTGGCACAGAGTTGGTACTTAGTGCTTATTTGTGTATCTTTCCTGCTATGGAAGGTAGTGGGGTTTTGAATAAAATAATAGTTTGTTACACTGAGTATGAATGAGCGAAAACATACACAGAAATAAATTAAAATTAACAACATTCTTTAAGTGAAATAAAAAAAATATGTAGGACACAGTAAAATTCACTTAAATTATTTTGGTCACCTCACATGATTTCAATAAGGGTACGCCCTGAAAAAGATTTGATTGTGAATTTGCTCAATATAAAAGCGTATAATAATGAATAATGTTGCCTCACTCCTTTTGAGTGGTAGTGTTGAGTCCAGCATATCATTTTTTACAGGGAAGACAGAGAGAATGAAAGTCTGCAAAAGTGTTTTTTAAAATATCCATTTTATTCCAAGCCTTTTTTATTAGTTATTAACATTTCTTTCCAAGCAAAACTAAAAAATTACCACAATGATCTGTTTAAGTCAAATTGATTCACTTCGTCTTTTGAATATAAAACTAATGGTGACTGATCAAGATATATTGGGAAGTATATGTGATTTCATTGGCATTCATTTCATAAACCTATAAAAGTATAAATCATATACAGTAAATGTTGTAGTTATTGAAGATGTATGCATACATTGTTTACACACAACACAAAACACACAAATCTCATTATATCAGAATTTAAGCCTATATTTGAAGGGAATGTCTTGCGTGGGCTGCATTGACCCAAATCCCCAACGCCTTACATCAATATCAGGAATCTTCACCTCAGGGTTTTTCAGCTCAAAGTCAAAGTATGACAGCAGTAGAAAGATAAACTGCTTCAACTCATTGGTGGCAAAAAAGCGCCCTGGACACATGGACACACCAGCCCCCCAGGGCATGGTGTAGTATTTCACTTTTTTCCCTTTTTTGTAGAAATCTGTCAATCTTTCACCATTTGAAGTGAGGAAACGGTCATATTTGAAAGTGGTTGGATCAGGGTGAACTTCTGGATCCATTTGCACAGCTGTGTAGGGGAAAAGAGCCACTCTGTCTCCCTCCCGGATGCTATACTCACAACCATCAGCCATCTTCAAGGATAAGTCTTGCAGTACAGCACGGGTGAGGACAGGTGCGGCTGTTAAACGTAAGGTCTCCTCCACAGTGCTGTCAAGAACTGGTGTCTTCAGGAGCATGTCCCTGGTCAGGTCAACGAGGGGTCCTCCACGCTTCACCTCCTGCCCACTCTCGAGCAGTACCTGTTCCACCTCAGCTCGCACCGCCTTCATGGCTTCAGGATGCTTCATCAGAAAGAGAAGCAGCCAAAAGGCAGAAGGGCCTGTGTTTCCTTGCGATGCCCAAAGGAGAAGAAACATAAACCGGTTCTGCATGTATTCCTCCATTCCGTTTTCAGCTCTGACTTGCTGCTGGTCCAGGACCCAACCACTGATGTTATCTCTGTTATTCATTTTCTGTACTGACAGCATATCCCAGAAAATCTTTTTCAGACGCTCTGCCTCCATCTTCTGACTAGGGCCAAGGACGCCATATGCCAGATTAGGGAAAAGCTGATCATACTTGCGGAACTCATAAAAAAGTTCATCTGATTCCAGGCGATCTGCTTTGCAGGCTTTCTCCAGGCTCCCTGACTTTGTGGCTGTCTCATTGCCAAACAATGCCAGATATCCTGCTCGAAAAACAATGTTGTAGCTGTATTTGAAAAGTCCATCTTCCTGCCAGCCATTTTGATGGTCTCCTGAACCAACACTGTGCAGCATAAGATTCTGGAGGTTGCTCATCATAGCCTGGGTCATTACAACTAGCCCATCACCCATTAGATGCTTGTTGCTGTACATTTGGAGGAACTTGTGGTCACCTTCCATAGAGTAATATCCAAATACTCTTTCAACAAGTTTTTTTGCAAACTCATTGAAATCTAGTTTTGCTCTGGCCTCTTTCACAACTGATCCAAATGACAAAGGGTCCATGATGAATGTGAAATAAAAACCGCCCAGCTGCACTGTGAAAATATCTCCATGTTTTTCTTTCATTCGCTCTAAAAACTTTGCAGTATCTCTCCTGAACTCAAGAACATGTCCCAACCATGGCAGAAGGCCTCTATCAAGTGGAGGCTCACCGGGACGGCGTCTGCGGAAGGCTCCCAGGAGATACAGCCCACCGAGAACAGAAAGGAAAAGAGCAAGCAAAACGGATAGAATCAGGTTCATAGTTGTTGTCTTGCTCAGTCTCTGAGTAACACTGAGCTTTGTGGTAACTGCTTTGCCCTAGAAACAGAGCTTGTGCTCCTCCCCTTTTTGCTCTTCCCCTTTTGGAAGGAATTCCCTGGCAGAAGTTCAATCCCCAAAGTCAGTGTTCACATGCACACGTGAAGATAACAGTCACTGACACAAATCAATGAGGCCATGCTATTGATAACAAAGGATGTCGCAGTTAATGATTAGACAACAGTAACCACAAAATGTCTGTCACCTTTAACATTCTACAGTAAAGCACACCCATCAGGTGAAATATTGTTCAGGTAAAATATTATTTTACAACATTACAACCAATGTCAATGACCTTTCATATATATATTTAATTATTATTATTATTATTTTCATATCACTATCCAATAACAATAATAATAATAATAATAATATGTGATTGCTTGCACAATCATATAACAACTGTACACTAGTCACTGGTCAATAGGCAGAAGTCAACTGTCAGCTATGTCAGGTCTTTGAGAGATAAGAGCATACTTCCTAATGCTGGGTGACAAGGAGAAAAGGTGAGTAGATGGCTGGAACTAAGAGGTTAAATTAGGCTAAATGTAAGCTTTATGGGGCAGTCCATAGATTCATGAGGAAACATGCTTCTTACTTTGAAATTATATTCATGAGCAGATGTAAGATACCATTCAATCAAAGCTAGTTCACATCAACTGTAAATATTAATGACCTCTAATTCCATACAGCTGTATAACTAGCATTTACTTTCTTGCAATAACTTCAATAAACTACAATACATTCACTGTAATTCATATTATTGTCAAACTAAATGTTCAACTCTGTAACACCTAGTTATCCAACCAAATTCCATTTTGAGGCTTTGTAATCAGCACGATGCCAGTCTGGCACACCAGAAACAGACTATGTGACTATGTGGTTTTGTAAAATTGTGACTGACGTAGCAACATAAAAGCTATTAGTTGACATTGATTGACTGACATTGACAAAAGCCGCCCCGGCCACTAATGCAGGAGGCTGCGGTCCATCAGGACCAAAACCTCACGCCACAAAACCAGCTTCTTCCTGGCTGCCGTTGGCCTTATTAACAAGGCCCGGGACCCCCACCTGACGTGGACTCTTATCCCGCCCCCACACCTCAAGTCTGTGTTATGTTAACACACACTACATTGCTCACTGCACATTGCGGATTCACTTTTGCACTCCTACCTTCCTCTTTGCATTTGACCTCTAATATACTTTTTTATATACATTTTTTTATATATATTGTATCCTATATACTGTATTTCATCTGAAGTACTTCTCTCATGTGTAGTACTTAGTGTGTTTTTATGTTATGTGTAGTACTTATTGTGTTTGTATGTTTTTATGTTCACTGTATGCACCTACACACCAGAACAAATTCGAGGTAGGTGTAAACCTACTTGGCAATAAATACTATTCTGATTCTGATTCTGATGAACCCCAACTCCAGTTGGAATCATTGGTCATAATTTTATGTGTGTTAATGTTATTTTATTTGAAAGTGCCATGTAAAGACCCGTAAATTGTGGCCTACAGTCAACTGGTTCCGGTTTCATTTCACAGATACATTTACACACAGTCAACTGTAAAAGAAATGATAATGACAATGAACTCTGATGTAACAGGTTTTTAACTCTAACAAAATTGTGTCCCAGATTAAAAAGCAACTTGACCTGAAAAAAAGTGACTGCTGATGAATGAACAACTTCACGAGATTATTTCATGCATTGTAGTCTTGTAGTCCTCATACATGTTCAGAGCTTGCACAAAACACTGACTCCTTTGATAAAAGGAAATGTCATCTGACCATGACCTAAAGGGAGTGAAGCTGTTTTCCATCTTCATTGAGTCACCATATTACCTGCTCAACATCCTTGCAAATAAGGCTTCTTTATAGGACCACATGAAGCAAACTTCCTTCTTGGCTTTACTCAGAATCCAAAAACAGAACATATTTGATCATGGGTGGTATAGCCTACTGGTCAGTTTGCTGACAGTGAATCTGCAAAAGTGAATCGCTGATGCAAACTTTTACCTTTCGAATAGGAAATCCTGGATGGAAACGGTTGTGGAGTGTCCATTTTTAATTCGCATAACACAGTGGATGGGAACACCCATAGACTAGCGAATTTTCATAAATGCTCTGAAAATATGCAAATGATTTGGAAACCCAGCTACTGATAAACTGTTAAAGTATTGCACAATTCAGCTGATCGGGCATGATCGCGTTATAGTCAAGGTCCGTCCGACAGGCACATACTGTTCTACAGGACACGGCTGAGATCACCGTCACTGGTTACATCAGAGCAGTCTCCGAGGTTACATCAACTTTTTTGTGCTCGTGCTCACGTGGCATTCTGGACAACTGAGTTAACTCAGAGTAGTGTGAGCATTTAATATTTACAGAGATAAGTCAAATGTTGAATTCAGTTAATCTGAACAAAGATTCCATGGAATATGAATAGGGTCGTATTACAGTGAGCTGTGTTGTTTTGGGTTTCTTTTATGAGAGTGATATAAGAAGAAAAGAAAACTCGTAGCAAATCTCTTTCTTCCGCCCCTACGTCAGTAAAACGTCACTCTTCGTCACTAGGAACGACCTACACTTGCCGTGTCCGCTGCTCTCCCACGTGAACAGAGATACATTCATAGCTGGTGAGTACTGCGTTGTTTTAAGAATGTTTCCTAAAAGTCATGTTGTAAGTTATCACACGTTTAGCCCTGCCAAGGATTCGGTATAGTTGAATATTGTAACAATATTTAAGTTTATTTAACCGGAGGAAGGAGGCTACCCGGCGTTCTAAGAATGAGTGAGTGGGGGGGCGGGGCTCACTTGCATTAGCATTAGCTTACGTTTTAATAGTTCTGTCTGTGGAATAGGCTGATACATGTTGTTTTTGAAAAGTATTGTTATGTCTGTTAACTTAAGGCCACCATAAATGAGGCGTAGGCTATGGCTCTCTTAGTATGGTTGTATGGATAATCCGAAAAGTGGTGAGCTAATTTTGTGACGAAGTTGTCAAAGTCGTTTGTTTGACTTGAATAGTGTTTTGTTAGATGTTGGTTCTAATCAGTAGTCTACACTGTACCAGCCTTTTGCAGCGAATTTAGACCAGTAGCCTACCTAGATCTTCCATTAACACGTCATGTTATGCGAAATGGTTTATTTATGGTCTACATGGATGATGCCACTTCCTCGTTATATAAGTGAAGGACTTGCACAACTAGAACGGTTGTCATTTGAATGGTATTATCTTAATGAAAGAAACACTGCATTGAAATGCCACTTGTACAATGGTCTCGCCTTTTTATTCTACTTGAGGTCTATTGTGATTAAATCTTACTTTTCCTTCTTTCAAGATCTTGGAATTCATCCTACAGTCAAGATGTCTGCAGTGGAATATGATGAACATGAGTCCAAGTTTATGCGTAAAGCTAAAGAAAATCCATTTGTTCCTGCAGGTAAATAATAAACATTTTCATTTATAATGTGAACTAGCTGTACTGTTGTATCAAACCAACACCATCCCTGTTTGACATTTGTATTGCTATGGCATACAGTAGATCTAGTTCTCATATTATTCACAAGTCACAAGTCTTTTATTGTCAGATGCACAGAGTGACACAGGGTCAGACTGGGCACTGAAATTCTTAGGACAAGGCACCACACAACAACTTACCATAGCATAACATAGCAAACATAATATAACATAACATAACATGACATACACTCTGTACAAGTACTCTGAACATAATTTACATGTAATAACATATAATAACCTTACTAAATATACAATACAATATGCTAAAACATATACCAACCTATACATATAATACTAACATATATACATATAACATATAATACACATATAGTAACATATAATAAACTAAACTACAGACAAATGAAACCTGAAACTTACTATAAGATAAAGAAACCTGAAACTTACCATAAGATTAAAAAAATACCACAAAATTATTTTTTTCTTTCTCAACAGGAATGGCTGGATGTGTAGCTATTGTTGCCTATGGGCTCTTCAAACTGAAAAGCCGTGGAAACACAAAGATGTCAGTGCACCTTATTCACATGCGTGTAGGAGCCCAGGGTTTTATTGTTGGAGCAATGACCATAGGTATGGTTCTGACTTGTATCTGGCTGTCTGTATCTGCCTCTTGTCATTTAAATAAACGTATGCTTCAAAGTTTTCTCTTTCTCTGTAGGTGTCCTCTACTCAATGTACCAAGACTACGTGGTGAAGCCCATGGCAGAACAGAAAGCCCTGAAGAGCAAATGAATTTTGTTATTTATTTTTTATTAATTTGAACCTCATTTGTTTTTGACATGGTGTTATTAATGGACTCAAGTAGTAGTTTTTAAGTGATGGGAATCTTATTCCATTTCATATTTGCTGTGCCTCAGATTTCTGGGGTCATCATACTGTATCGTTGTGCCTTATCAAGGGGAAAACAACCCTGTATTGTTACTTTCTTTACTAAAGAAAAGAGTGAAAAGCTGTGAACACACCTGGCAGGCATATAGTCCTGCTTGTCTCTGTAGGTAGGCTACATGAAAGTGGGGAAAAAATCCAGGTTTGCTACTTGTGGAGGACTCCACTCGCCCCTGGGAAAGCACTAGATTACTTTAAGCAATACCAACTGTTTTATTTCTAAGAGCCTTGAGCTGTATTTAGTCTTATTTATTTCATGATGTTAATGCACCTTATTCTCTGCTCCTCTATTAAAACTATGAAAGGAAAGGTTCTGTTTTATTGCTGTCTCTTGTCTTCTGACAGCCATCACTGAAATGGTTGCTTATGGAAAATAATGTATTCTACTTCCCTAGGAAAAGTAAGTAAAATGTCATCTTTGTATGGTTGCATTACATTGCAGGTAATCTTGTAAACAGGTATCTGAAGCAGTAGTTGATCTCTAGGAGCCGCATTTAAGTTTAATTTAATTTTCCGAATCTATTCATTTTTCGTATTTGTGTTTGGCAAGTGTGCACCCTCTACAGGTGGTGAGGGTGGGTGCTGCCCTATAAATTGGTCTGATTTGCGCATGGCGGGGAGAAGGCGGGTGATCAAGCCATACCGTTATTGACCTCAGCCAGTTCGGTCATACTCAGTCACGGTCTACTACGGCCTACTCAACTGTGAGCATTGGCCTCTTGACCCTAGTGCGGACTGAATGGAGTTATGTTTCATGTTTATTTTTTGTTGCAATAAATGGTTCAGAAACACAGCGGGAACACGACTTTTTGAATTTATTCAAGGGAACTGGCTGCGAGTCAGACAGGTCTGCACCCACACTCTCAAGGTGGTAACATCAGTAGGGTTATAGGAAAAACCCGAGTTTTGCCACTACAATCTATTCTAGCTTAGAAACCAATAATTGCTAGTAAAAGTAAGTTATGGTGCATTCTACAAATTCAAGTGAGTTTAGGAAATGTAATTGTTTGTATTATGCCACCCTTATCTCAACACGTCTCAGAAAGTTTTGAATGCAGATGTGACACAGTTATGGACTTTTATGAATTAAGGTGCACTGTATAGGCTACTCGAAGATGATGCAATAAAAGCTATGATTATTGGTGGGTTTACTTTGGGTCGGCGGCGACGAGAGGGAGCAAGTACATACAATTACGCAATTAAGTTGGTGAGTTGTCATTTAGAATGTTTTCGGAATTTACGGGAAAATTGAGGTACTGCGCCCTCACGTAATTCTGCCTAGAAGAGAACTACAGGCCGGCTGGTATTTTCGCAAAACCACCATGGTGTCAAAAGTCAGCAAGCACAGTCAGCGAGATGTTGCTGTCATGGATACGGCGTCTCTGGGGGAGGTGACAACTCGAATACAAAAACAAAACGGTAGCTTGTGATATGCAGTTGGAAGTAGCCTATTTTCTAGCAAATAATGCAAACTGTCTGTTTTTAGCTTCTGTACATTCCAGATCTGTGGTAAGGTTGAGACTCTTTTCTGTAAAATGTGTCGAGTTCAGTCTACAAACAAGCAACTGGTGCTTTTTAGCTTAACTTTAGGCTGCTATGATAGCTAGGATAGCTAACTATATGGTATCTATAGGTTGCATAGCTAACGTTATCCTTAAGATAGCCTATGTTGAAAAGTTAAATCACACCACATACGTTATTATCAAGGTATGGTACACTTAAAGTTGCTAGCGAGCTAGGAATCGATGCATGAGATGCACTGCACAGCTGTTGTTTGCAGGTGTTTTACAGATACCCTTGTACATCGTTCTACAACTGTTTTTTGAACAACAGCAACTAAGTCTGTCACTGGTAAATGGTGTCACTGAGTTGCACAAAGTTTCAATCTTAACTCCATATAATAGCGTTATTGAATCGCATCACTACATAGGTATGTAATTAATGTTACAGCGATGGAGGGTGACCACGATGGAATTAAGGAGCACCTGAGGCTGCAGTTCCAAGCATTGCAGGAGCAGCAAGAAAGACGACTCCAGCGAAGGCTTGTGAAAAAAAGGAAGGATACGGACAGTGTAACTGCTTGTTCTTCTACAGAGACTTTGCAAAATCAGGAGGAATTAAGTCTGTCAGGATTGGGCACAGATCAAAATAATGATCTCGACCTAAGGTGGTTAAAATAGTAGTTATAATTTTCGAAACTCTCCAAACCTAAGTATTTTGCTTATGCCTTTACATTTCGCTGTTTATAGTCTCATAATTACTCCTAAAGTCCTTAAAGCTCAGGTGTTGTCAACGTTTTTAAAATGTTTATCCCTGTTCAAGATCTGATTAAGATGCAGGCAGTGACCTTAATTTATCTCCTGGCAAATGTATTGAGCATTTTTGCAAAACACTTCTATAGAGTATTGCAGAATGAAAACGAACTACTGCAGAACCAACTCAGAGAGGTCAAAGATGAAAACGGAAGACTCCACAAGTTATTAAATGAGAAAGACTTTGAAATACAGTTTCTAAGAAAGAAGAGAGAGGAAGAGAGACTAGCACTGGCAGGTAGGTCATAGCATGCTGTAGTTGAACTGACAACATGTTCATAAACAGTGTATTAAGCATGTGTTTCAGGTTAGATTAGTACCGTCAAACTCCTCATGAAAATGTGTTTTGTCTGTAATCTTCCCATCACCTTCAGGTACGGCTGGTTTGGCTGGTGATGCTGCAGCTACCAAGATCGTGGAGCTGTCAAAAAAGAACAGGGCGCTTACGGTTGAAGTTGAGCGAGAAAGAGCCAAAACAAAGCAAGTTAACAACCGTGTGAAGGAGCTGGAGACTGAGGTACTTTTGCTATATATAGAAATTATGGAATATATGCCATAATTTGGTACTAGGTAGGTTTAATGTCAATAATCAAGGAAAGATAAAGACAACTGAAAGATAAAAATACATTTAAAAGAGTATACAAAGTACATAAAATAGAATAGATCATAGTCATTTACCATGGATATCATGTGCCCCCCTGCAGTTACAAGCTGCACCTCAAATGAAGACAAATACAAGTAATAAGCCAAGAACTACAGAGGAAACCCATGAGGTAATACATTTTACACTGAATGATGCTGGTGTACATCTAAAGTGTTCAAAAGAAATTCCAACACCTAGACATGAGACTCCTAGTTTTTGTTACATTTTGTTAACTTAACAGAATGCATCATATATCAAACATCATATCATATATACTGTTTACGTTATATGTTAACCTCTGCCAAAACAGGTGAACCCATTAGTCAGATCCCTACAGGACAAGCTCTCAGCTGCCCAGTTCAAAATGACTGAATATCGCAATCAGATCCAAGCTGTCAAACAAGATCTGAAAGTAGCACAAAAGGTTTGTGTTTCTGTCAATTTAAGTCAGAACTTGAATGATATAACGAGCTGACATTAATTTAGCTACAGTCAGCTCCATCTGTCCCCATTTTAACCAGATAGGTGTGTAGATTGGATCCATACTGCATACTGACCTGAATACATATTTATTTAAGTCTGTATGTGACCATGCACACATGACATGTCCAATACATCAAGGTTTCGTCCATGCATCATCTTTCATTCATGAGCATAATTATTGGCAAGTAAATTGAGGTAGCAGTGCACTTACGTGTTTATCTCCACACGCTTCCTGTGTGTGTTTTTTCTGCATTTCCATTACAGTCTGCACTAGTGGTGCTTGCATGACAAATGTGTATGTGTGTGATGCATGGAACTGTCAAGTTCAGCTTTTGTCCCTATTGTTTCCAATTCCTGGAATTGTAGGTTTTAAGCAGTGAGTTGGGAGAAGATGTTGTAAGTAGACGAAGGGTTGACTCAAAAACGATCCGCATACGGATGTAATTCTAGAATGTTGATTGGTTAAGATTAGTTACCAGGCAGGAACGGAAAACACCATTTATTTGATTGGCTAATACCAGGACCTCTACTTTTCCCTCTGAGCTGCAACGTCGTTTGCCTGACATTTAATGTGGTGTCACGTTTAACGTTGCTGTTCAACATTAATAGCAACTGAATTACACGTGTGTTAGGTGTAATCTGTAGCGTTAAATAACATAAACTGAGAGTGATTGATAAAGGATATGTTACACATCACAAACACACATAATCGATGGGTTTTTTGTGTGAAAGTTATTTAATTGGTTAGCTTAAATTACAGTATCTTACATAGGCTGACATGGCTACGATAGCTAACTAGCTACTGTACTGTGTTTGGTTAGCTCAAGCTAGCACTCTTACAAACACACATACATACACAATCGATAGGTTTTTGTAAAAAAAATAGTTCATTGGTTAGCTTAAATGACAGTCATTTATGCAAGCTGACTAAGTTTGGAAGACTTGAAAACTTCCAGACCTGAAGATGAAGACCTGAAGACAAAAGATCCTTTTTGAAGACAAAAGCCTCTGTTGAAGTTACCTAAACTTCATCAGCAGATTACACATCCCCATCCAGCTAAGGTAAATTGATTTACTTGCATTACAAATAATCTCAGGTAATGTTACAAGTCGCCAACAGCAAGCCTTCCCTTTAGTAGTGCTATATGCTTAGTTGCCCATGCTATTAAATAGAGGACCTTCACTTTTAATTTCGTGAAATTTTTCTTACAAGTAATGTTAGCCCACAGTAGCATAGCCTGCTGTCAAACGCTTCTGGTCAGTGCGCATGGATGACATTTGGCACGAATCAGTCACGTTAAATGCAGCGATCAGGGATTTAAATCTCCCGGTGCTATTGCAATAGTTTCGATGTTTTTGCTCTTTTTTCACGATGTGTTAATGACATTGTACATTGTACATTGTAGCATAGCCTGCTGTCAAACGGCTGTGGGCAGTGCCTTACCTTACCTGAGGGAAAATAAAGCGCTAGGTTGCGCTGCGCGCCAAAACTTTATGGATGACATTTAGCACGTTAAATGCAGCGATCAGGGATTTAAATCTCATGTTTTTATATACATGTACATTTACAGACATATACATGAACATTTACAGACTTTCTATGTGTTCACCAAACTAATGCTGTCATGTTCTCTCTCCCTCTTCTCGTTTGTGACAGTGTGCTACGTTGTGTTTTGTGTGTTTGTGAAGAGTAAGTGACATATTGTGTTTTATTTAGACATCCTTGAGAGATGGAGAGTTTTGCACGTCTGGACGCTATATTTTATTACCTTGCAAATGGTTCCCACCAACTAGGGAGTAGTAGGATACAGATGTCTTCTGTCGGTAGAGCAGCAAAGCAGTATGTGTTAGATATGGGTAAGTTGTACTATGTTAATTCAGGTAAGAGACGTCTAGTTGTACGTACTCCTGAGGAGAGGGACAGGGTACTGTATGAGTGCCATGACAGTGCAGCCACTGGAGAGCACCCACACAGAAGGCAGTGCAGAATTTTTATTGGCTGACTTTGAAAAAGGATGTAGAGGATTGGGTTGGTGCCTGTGAGCCATGACAGAATTAAGACTGTAGCACCTACGCTACACCCTATTAAGGTCCAGGGTCCCTGGCAGGTCATGGGAGTTGATTTAATTGGGCCGCTCAAACGACATCCAAGGGTTACACCCATATCATAAGTTTTACTGATTTGTTCTCCAAGTGGGTCATGGCTAGGCCTCTGAGAGGCAAGAACGGTCCAGGGGTAGGACTTATGGTGACACAAACTGTTTTGGCACAGGGTGGTGTCAAAAAGATTATCACTGATATGGGAAGAGAGTTTGTTAATGACTGTAACAAAGCTCTTTTTGAAACCTTTGGGATAGAGCATGCTGTAACTTTAGCCTACCACCCGCAGAGCAATGGGCAAGATGAGCGCTCAAACCAGAACATTAAGCGCCATCTTGCAAAGTACTGTAATGAGGAGCAGAATGACTGGGACGTCTATCTGCAACACGCTGTTTATTCGATAAACACCTCGAAGCAGCGTTCCACAAAGGTAAGCCCATATTTTGCAATTTAACGGGTTCATCCCGGCAGCAGCGCCGATCCAAATGTAGATGACTGAGATCGCGAACAGTGAAGAGACGCTGCAGAGGAGGGCAGACTCACTTGCCAAAGTTCATGCCAAGGTTCAGGAGAACATTGCAATTGCCCAGGGTAGACAGAAATTGCAGTTTGAAACCCAGCAGAGGCGTAATGTTAAATGCTTTGATGTCAAGGAGGGCGATGAGGTCCTCGTGGCAGACCAAGAAAGCGGTGAAGTTAGGAAATGCGATGAATGAACGTTGGGCTGGACCGTTTAAGGTGGAGTCCATGACAGCCAAAAGAGTGTCCAGATCTGTTGACAGTGAGGGTCTTTCAAAGTGAAGTCAGATGGTGAATGTTCGTTTTGCCAAATGTTTTGCCATTTGAAGCCATATGTTCGTCGAACAGACACGCCCAAGATGTCGGCATCGCTTCTGATGTCCAGGAATTGAGTGTATTGTGCGACATCTCGATGGAAGCTGTAGGTGCTGAATGTAGGTATTTCTTCATTTATACATCTCCACATATGTACTGTCATGTCAAGTTCAATGTAGAGTGTTGAATGTGTTTCATGTTCCTTTTTCCTAAAAGGTGCAGATGTTGATCACACACACAGCAAGGCAGCAGACACAGGTGAGGGCACAACCTTGTACAGAGAACAAACATATTTGTACATACATAGATGTATATGTATAGTAGATGCTGAATGGTTTGTGTTTGTGTGTGTGTTTTTCCCAATTTCAGATATTCCTATTCTCTAAATAAGTTCAGAGGACGAGGTACATTTTCTAAAATGTATTAGTGTTCGTTTCAATGTATTAGTTTCTTCTGCTTTCTTCTTTTGATCTGTTGGTTATTTAACTCATTCACTGTTTTTCTGCAAAGGTAAAATGGTCTATAGTCTACCATGGTGAACCATCTTTTCCATTTAGTAGTAGTTTGGGGTGGACATTATGTGTAACTTCTATACACATGCTTCCAATCCATCAGGTACTGACGCAACAGATCCGCAATGATGTGGACAAATACGCGTCTTGATCAGCATTGGAAGTTGTCGTGCCACGTTGCGCGACGTAGACAGTCTGGCAGGCCCAGAGTTCAACTGGCTGACCGATGATGTAAGTAAAACTTAGAAATACATTTTTATTTTACTTTTTTCCTATCATGTTGTCGTCAAATTTCTTTTTCTTTCTTGTAGATTGTGAATACGCGCGTTGCAGTGATTGCTGCAGATCACAAACAACGTTCCACTGTAAGTAGTTTCTATTTTCTCTGTAGTCCACGCCCTTACCACAGACGCATACACGTTGTGGTGTCGTGACTGGACAGCACATAGTTGTGTTACGGAAAGAACTTTAAGCTGTATCAATGGCATTAAGCCAGATGGCGTGGTGCTACTGCCCCGTCTCGTAGGTCTGCGTTAAAATAAAGCTTTACAGGTTTGGTCAGCGGACACCTGGGGTTAAATGCGTTGTACTGTAGCTTTACAGGTTCGGTCAGCGGACACCTGGGGTTAAATGCGTTGTACTGTAGCTTTACAGGTTCGGTTAGATAAGGTGAAGTTGTGCCCTGCTGCTGGCGTTCCCTAGTCAATGCCAGTCACTTGGAGTTAGACGTGCCTTGCTTCTGTCACCGGTCACATGGGTTAGACTTTGTCTTACAGGTGTGGTTAGCGCACACCTGGGGTTAGAAAGATGTGCCTTGTTTTTACTGTCTTACAGGTGTGGTCAGCGAGCAGTGCGTGTGTTGCGCTTGTAGGAAGTCCTTTACGGTTCCCAAGTGCGGCGTGCAATCTGTCAGCGCACACCTGGGGTTAGACGTACGCACTTCCACAGGTTGTATTTACTGTTTTTTGTAAGGGGACAGGTAAGTTTGGTTGTCTCTCCATTTTCCCCTTTAAATGTATGTTATATGTATACCATGTTCTATGTATGTCCCTGTGAAGTTTGTATGTCTGTCACACATGTCTGTTATACACATTTGTTATTTAAAAGTATCTAAGCATCCTTTTATTTTTCATTAACCTTGTGTGGAGGCTATCCTAAACAGGTCTTGCTTTGAATGGTGTTAGTAATCATGTTTTTTAAACAAGTATATGCTTTGCAGTATATTTCCACAGGTCTACTCAATGGAACACATCAAGACTCAATTAATTTAGACTGACCACAGCAAGACACTGCACCTGAAGACAGGCACCTATCTCCCTGCAATCACCCGACACTGAATGTCTTGCATCAAATTAAAAAAAAACATACACTGTCATAGTTTTTTCAATGTTTGCTATTGAATTGTATTTAAATTCGTTCAGATGTTGTTTATCATGTGTGCATATACATCTGCACCCTAGTGTAATTACTGCACTTGGTTTGGAAAATGTATTTATTGCTAGCTCTACTGATGGCTGTAATGTGTAAGTACTCAACTGTCAGTCAAAGTTCAGAGCAGTTATGTGTCACTGTCAAGATTATGTCACTGAATAAATAGATTGGTTTCAAAGACATTAATTGGGAACCTTTTTTAGAACCTAGTTTCTATCACCAATGTTTTCTATACCTCTGTAAAACTGTTGACTGTTTGTAACTAACATTACAAACAAATTGCAAGGAAGGTTGCTCTTTTCTTCGCAAACATATTTTTTGTTTGCCATTCTCGGAAACTGATTTCAATAACCTGTAGTATGCATAGGAGTTCAGGGGGCTTAGCATTTCTAGGTTGCTGCATTGATGTGCTATATTGTTTTGGATATATTGTGCATTTGTGCATAGTGTTACAGACAGTTAGTGTAGCAACTTCGTGACATGAGGAGTAGATGTTCAAGGTAAGAGACGTGTTTATTTATTTATTTATTTATTAATTAATTAATTAATTAATTAAACCGATGCGACCAAGATATGATGTCAACAGGTTGACTACCAGGCTAAGCTAACGCATCGTTTGGCTACGTTAGCTTACTGCTATGTATTTTCCACGGTTGAAAAGTTCGGTGAACAAGTCGGTTGTTTGTTTAGCCGTATGACTTCTTAAAAATTCGGTTAACAAAACAGCTGTGTATTAAAACGTATAACTTCACAGAATTAAAATAAAACGATCGTTTAAAAGTCAGGCAAACGACGTTGAAGCTCAGCGAAAAAATAGAGGTCCTGCTATTAGCCAGTTCCTGCCTGGTAACTAATCTTAACCAATCAACATTCTAGAATTACATCCGTATGCGGATCGTTTTTGAGTCAACCCATCGTCTACTTACAGATGTTAACATCCAGCAGTTGCTTAGTAACCCAAGTAGCTGGAGAGGACGTGCTCAACAGATACTGGCCTTACAAAACAAAGTAAGTCTATACTATACTACTATACTATACTATACTATACTGGTATACTAGTGAGTGACTCAGTGCCAAATGGGTTTTCAGTATTTTGTGTCACTGAGGCCCAAGAAAGGCACATGGACTAATGAGATTCAATATGAAAATCAAGCCCTATACTGCCTAGTCTTGCTTGCCACCAGGCCCTAAGCGGAACCGTTTTGTGGGGCTCCCGCCTACACCAAAAAAATAAATAAATGTAGTATTATTACAATCTATTTAAATTTATTTTTATGTGTTTACTTTTTGGTGCGCCTCAGTACACTTGGTGCCCTACACAGCGCGTGACCAGTGTTTAGATATTTTTATTCGTTTCCTTGCCAAGCTGATGTTGGAGTGGTCTGATTTGTTTCCTTGCCAAGCTGATGTTGGAGTGGTCTGAAAAAAACAGAAAAAAAGACCAGATACTCACACACACACAATACACACACTCTCACACGCACACACAAACAATCAGTGTTCTTCACCACGCTGCCTAAAACAAGCAGACGTGTGATCCAAGGAAAAAGGTGTAACCCCTCTAAATGACCTTGTAGGTGCGGGATCTGGAACAGCAGCTGGGCCAGAGGAAGCAGCCAGATACCCTTACCCTGGAGGAGGAGATGCTGGGTCTCAAGGGCCAGCAGGGGGTGCTAGAGAGAAACTTCAGCCACATCCGCTCCATGGAGAAGGAGAGAAAGGAAACTTTAGAGGTACATTTGTAGGATCAACAGATGAGAGAAATTGTAATTGAAGAGTGTAATTGAAAAAAGCAATACAGTACATCAATACAGTCAAATTCAGGAGAGGTAAATGTCTGTGTACTTTTTTGCCAATCCAGTGGTTGATACATCTGTTGGCTCATCTCAAAATGTTGAAATAAGTACAAAAGCTTGTGCCATCAAATGGGTCAATGAGTTCCAGCTGTGTGTTACATGTGGTCTTGGCAGAGGATCACTGAGGACTACGAGGTGCTTCTCAGAGACCAGGAAGACACAAAGAAGAAACTGGAGGCCTCAAGAGCCAGAAACCGAGTGCTTAGCATGGAGGTGAAGACACTCAAACACCAGATCTCCACCCTTGTGGAAAAAGGCAAACATGACGATGAACTGGTGGATGCCTTATTGGTGAGAAACTGTGCTGCTGTCTCTGTGATGTTGTGTATGTTACCCATGTGTCTGCCATGTTTTAACTGTGTCCTAATGCTTAGTTAAACAGGCAAGCGATTAGATGGAAACCTAGGTCTCTCAAACAGTCTATTTTCTCACTTGCAATCAAGACTGACATTTTCTGAGAGAGGGAGGAACGTAATCCCGTAAAGCACTTTAAATTAGACCGTATCATTTGAGATATGTTTTGATTAAGATCCAGCAACCTCTCCCTCTCTGTCTTTCATTCTCTCTCACACACCCTCTCTCTCTCTTTCACCATACACACACACTCTCTCTCTCTCTCTCTTTCACTCATACACATACACACTGTCTCTCTCTCTTTCACACACACACACACACACACACACACACACACTCTCTTTCACTCATACACACACTCTCTCTCTCTTTCACTCATACACACACACTCTCTTTCTCTCTTTCACCATACACACACACTCTCTCTTTCACTCATACACACACACACACTCTCTCTCTCTTTCACACACACACACACACTCTCTCTCTCTCTTTCACTCATACACACACACTCTCTCTCACTCTCTCTTTCACTAATACACACACACACACTCACACTCTCTCTCTCTTTCACTCACACACACTCACTCTCTCTCTCTTTCACACACACACTCACACTCTCTCTCTCTTTCACTCATGCACACATACACTCTCTTTCTCTCTTTCACTCATACACACACACACTCTCTCTCTCTTTCACTCATACTCACACACACACACTCTCTCTCTTTCACTCACACACACTCACTCTCTCTTTCACTAATACACACACACACTCTCTCTCTCTTTCACTCACACACACTCACTCTCTCTCTTTCACTCACACACACACACTCTCTCTCTCTCTCTCTCTCTCTCTTTCACTCACACACACACACACTCTCGCTCTCTTACTCTTTCAAACACATACAAACACACACACTCTCTCTCTGTCTTTCGCTCATACACACACTCTCTCTCTTACTCTTCCACACAAATACACACACACACACACACACACACACACACTCTCTGTCTTTTACTCTATCACACACACACTCTCTCTGTATTGTACTCTTTCACCCAAATACACACACACTCTCTCTCTCACTCTCTCTCTCTTTCTTTCTCTCTCACTCTCTCTCTCTCTCTCTCTCTCTCTCTCTCTCTCTCTCTCTATCTCTCTCTATCTCTCTGTCTGCCTGGCCCCTGACAGAAGCAGCAGGCGCAGCTGCAGGAGGTGCTGAGCCGCCTCAGTCAGCAAGACAAGCAGCAAGCGGAGTCCCAGCAGAGCCTGGGGAAGCAGCTGCACAGCGAGGCCCAGAGACACGGCTCCCTGGTGCAGCAACTGCAGCAAATGGTGTCTGAGAGGGAGACCAAAGTCATGGAGCTGGAGCAGGAGATCCAGACACTGGCCCTAAAGGTGAGAGCATGCCCTGTTCATGTTCGTGTCTTCACCTGGTGGCTTTGTTTGTGGCTCTTGGTATTTGCTGTGCATAACTCTGCAGACGTGCAGTGGCCGCAGCTAAAAGCCTTTTTCTTAATGCGTCAACAGAAAAGAGAAGACGTGAGCTCAGAGCCCAAGGCTGCTGTTTCGTTGAGAGGAGAGAGTGTTTGCAGATCAAGGTCAGCACGGTGAGAGAGAATTCAACTTCATTACTACAATAACATGATCGAACTTGAAATCTGTTCATCTAGAATAGCTTTTGTTACATAGAAGACCTTGGCAGCATACTTGAAGTTGTTTCAAAATATCTCCCACCTTTTTCAAGAGTGTAAGAAGTGTTACTGGATGGTTGAGTGGATGGTGGTTTTGCCAGCACCACTGCAAGAAGTCAGTCTGCACAACAGAAAGCATAGGTTCAATACAAATCAATATCAGTTGAAACAGTGACGCATTCATTTAAGTTTATCAAGAGTTGTGTCAATGCCATTATGTTTCAGATTTCCTGTTAAAAGTTGCCTTTACTGTAATGTATATTTTTCTCTTCAGTTCTTTCTCCACACTTGGACATAAATTGGTTGAATCTGCAGCCAGTGTACCAGTAGGGGGCAGTGTTGAAGTAAGGTGAGTGACTATGTTGCAGTCATCCCCTTTCCACACTCTGTGTCCCATGCAAGTTGAGGGTCACGGTACAGTCAAATATACAATAACAATAGTACAATAAACAACTTATGACAGACTGTTGTATATTGTTAATACACACTGATAGACAGTCTGCAGATGAACTGATTCTCTCAGGAGTTGCAGTGCTCCTTCATTGCATTCAAATAGGAGGAAGGAGCTAACACACGGTAGAACAGTGGAGCAGTGGCCTAGTCAGTAATAATCAATAGGCGATGTCTTGACTCGTGTTTGCTTCAAATAACCTTTGATCAGTTCCACACTGTAATGCAGTGGCATCCGGTGACGCAGCGTTTGTTCTCATTGCATCTCTATGTGAGGGGATTTAAAATGTCAAACCATAACGCACAGAAGTTACACATGGGTATTTGTCTGGCTTTCAAACATCAGCTCACCGGATATAACTGCAATCTCCAACTCTGTTCTACTAAGTAATATCTTAGTACTACCGTCACAAGCTTTAAAGTAGTCCATAAAACTTGAAAGCATCGGGATGACCTATGCCTACTGTAGGCTTGAGACCTGGCCATGAAACTCACCTCTTGCAAAGTAGATTGCTTAACGTTGTTTCACAATACAATCAACCTCCTTGTCACAATTTTTTTCTGACCATGGCCGTAAATAATAAACCTCTTGTAGAATAAAAAAAACAGTAAAATCTATTCTGCTTGTTGACTCCTTCCTTTTACAGTGTATGAGCTGACAGGAGAAAAGACAGGAGAATACTTAAAAAGTATTTTTTTCACACACATTTATGTGCATGTGTATAACACGTGCAGTATCATAACTGATTCCATATCAGCATAAGCAGTTTGCTAACCGGTTGTAACTGCAGCTGTGTTTGGGTTGTCCACTTGTCCACTCACTCATTCACTATATAAAACATTTGACCGAGTTCACTATGTAGGGAACCAGACGTTAAAACAACGTCTCAAACTAATTCTGACCACTACATTCCAGAAGATTCCATATCGGTAAAGTAATGCTAAAATGGCAGCAGAACTGCTTACCTATAATGAATAAAATGCTGTTACAGGGCAACAAATTAGATATTTAGCTTAAATGCTGTCTATATTTTCCAATGTCTAATGTGACTTTAGTTTCATCATCTTGATTTCCTTTACTGTACCCAAATTAAGATAGCCTATAGGAAGTTCAATAAAATGTCAAATTAAACCAACACCATTTGCGGTGGACTCTATTAGAAAGGTTCTCAGACTGCTTAATTATATAACTTAAAAAGTTCCGGCATCATTTAGGCATATCCAGCTGGTGACTAACGTGTAAACTCAGGAACGTCTGGTCTTCCTCAGTTTGTTCACCTGGCAATAAATTGTGATATACTTGAGAAAAAAGGGCTCTGTTGTACATTGTCATTTTATCAGGGCATCATATAGTGAATAAAATGTACAGTTGAGAATTCAAACAGCTGTACAAAATGCCTGATTCGCTGTGTAGTGGACTGTATAGTGGGTGAGTGGGTGTTCCGAACATAGCTTATGTGGTTCTATCTAGCCTTAGCTAGCCTCCCTTTGAAATCGGTTGTTACCAGTACTTTACTGTATAAAATATGCATGCACAAACATCCAAAACAAGTTGATCTCCCACTAGCTTGACAAGCCAACTGTGACCCAATCAATGAGACCCATCACGTCATTAAAAGTAAAATACACTCACGCCATTGGATTAAACAAGCTGCTTGGCAAGCTTGCAGGCCAGCTCAATGGCCACAAGAGGGCAGTAAATTCAAGCAGGTAATATTAGATTGTAAATGGAGAGACTATGCTACAGAGATATTTACCAAAACAAAATCAAATGCATGTCTATTTAGCCTTGCTTGCCCTGATGGAACACCACTGCTAATATAATGCTATTCTGTTTTTCCCCCCCCCCATAAGAGAGTCACAACCTCTTAGCTATTATCCTGACTTCTCTGCCAGGATCAAATCCTTACTGGCTCAGTGTACTGAGTACAAGGCACTCAGCCAGGCCGCTGGCGTGGAGAGAGACAGGCTTTTGGAGCTTGCCAAGGTGCAGCAGAACAGGTAGGAAAAGCTACATGTGGCACAGATAAGAGACTATCCAGTCTAGCTCTCCTTATGAGACTGTGAAACTGCAGGGGTTTGGGGGTGATTGTGGGGCTGAGAGTTCTCTCCTGTGCCAGAGAGGGGGGCTTGAAGCAGAGGTGCGAGGAGGTAGAACTGAAGCTCCGTGAGGAGCGCCGCCGAGCCGTCGTCCTCGAGCAGCAGCTGGAGAAGACGAAGCTCGATCAGGGGAGAACGGCGTCCAGCCAGCACAAACTCCCCAGCAGGGGCAGGGGTGGTGAGTGATGCCACTGTGACTGGAGGAGGTTACACAGTGTGTGTGTGTGTGTGTGTGTGTGTGTGTGTGTGTGTGTGTGTGTGTGTGTGTGTGTGTGTGTGTGTGTGTGTGTGTGTGTGTGTGTGTGTGTTTGTTTTAGGCATTGTTAGAGGAATGCACTTCATTTCACTATGATGATCTGTACTTGTACTATGTTCTAATGTCATATAGTCTATAGTTTTTCTTCTTGTGTAAGGTCACAATAATAATTCTTACATCCTCTCCTTTTTTTCTAATGTTTCTATTAATCTGCCAGTCTACCACATAGATGTATATCTCATTCAGATTAGAAATCTCGTATTGCTTTTAAATTACTTTAACTTAGCTAATGCTAGGATTTTGTAATGAAAATGTGTCTGATGTCCTTGTGTTGACCCAGGACTTTCCTCAAGCATCATAGGCCTACCAGACAGACAAGAAAACGTCTCCCCCAAAAGTGCTGCAAACTTAAGCCAGGAGGCCCAAGTCAATGAGCTAACCATACAGTACGTCACTCTGGTCCTCTTTAATTACACGTGTCTGTTGGAACCGCGGGGTGAAAAAACAATGACTGTATGTCAGCCTTACTGAGTGTCTGAGAGAAGTTTCAGTACATCGAGAGCATACATTATTTAGATGGGACACTGAGCCTCTAATCCTGGTGGTTTTTGTGTCTATGCTGTATTTTACATTTGTTTACAGATTTACAGAAATGTCTCCAAGAGGATTTCTTATCCATGTCCTGGAATCTTTGATTTACAGTGAAAAGACGCTTAGAAAGCTACTGTAACATTAGTGGGGTTGTGTATTTCATGGAAGTAAAGGCTGGCCATAAGATCAGGCACAGTCAGCCCATGTTCAGATTTGTCCCACATATTCCTGATCAGAAAGGGTGGTGCTGTAGACACGAAAGTGTTGGCCTAATCAAAAGTCATTAGCTCAGAGTTAGCTCTGAAGCTCTACCCGCAAAGATATGTGAGCATTTCCTGTATGGAATAGTCATTGGGTTCTCTATGTTTTTGTTTAGGCAAGTACATATGCATCTAACATATGAAATGGGATTTTCTGAAGTCCAGCATAGCATGCATTCTACAGCACAATTATTTTAAATCATGGTTAACTACAACTGAATCCATCTTTTATAACAG
This sequence comes from Clupea harengus, assembly GCF_900700415.2. Lineage (NCBI taxonomy): Eukaryota > Metazoa > Chordata > Actinopteri > Clupeiformes > Clupeidae > Clupea > Clupea harengus. The sequence continues at coordinate 10,402,071 of NC_045176.1, forward strand.
TCAGTGCCACTCACGTGTACTGGAAATGACAAGCTGTTTTGTAGCTGTCACAGATTTGCAGGCAGTTGACTCTGAATCTAATTTATATGGAGACATCGACATAGTCCACCCGCTAGTTCTTCTGAACAGGATGTGGTTGCACCTGTAACATGTAATACAGCTGTCTCCTTTAATGCCTAATTGGTCTTTTTTTGGGCTCATGTTCTAATGCTGCTATTTTAATGATCGCGGAGTCAATCTACCACCAGAGCGCTGGCTTAGGACGAAATAGCTCTTTTAATTAGTTTGACACATTTCTCTACATGTGGCTACAGATGTTCTGGTTAGATGAGGCTGTGGCGGGGGAACAATCCCCACACCAGCGTTTGCATGTGTGGACCTTTTAAAATGTCTGAACGTTTTGGCAAAGGGAGATTGCCTTACCGCCAGTGTCAAAGGAGGAGAATATACATTGCACCTGGTATAAGCCATTACCAAAATGTTATCACTGCCAACTTAGAACCCCGAGTCACAACACCTGTGGGTGGCACCCAATTAAAGTAATTGCAGTGTAAGTAAGCAAACGGTTACCAAAGCAATCAGAGCAAAAGTGGCTTCTGAAATCTGTGTATCTCATGTTATGTGGCAGCCTACACCTGTTAGAATATGCTGGTCTCTCTGTTGGTTCATACAAAATACAGTTAAGAGAGAAGGTTTAATGATATCAATCAAAGAAAGGGATGGGGAAATGCTTAACCATGTTGTCTTGTTTTTCCCACAAATGTGGCGCGAGTAAAAATGCTTTACTTAACAACATTGGGTGTGTTTATACCAGGCTTACAATTGGCACTTAACACTCACAGACAGACCTGTTAAAAGGATCAAATTAATCTGGTAAATTCCAGCTCGAGCTGAGTTGGTTGTCTTTATGTTGACTGACATGCTTCAGCTGTCCCTTACTGAGTGCTGCGGTGAGAGTGTGTGAGTGACATGAGTTGTGTGCGCTGCAGGCTGGCCACTCAGATGGAGGAGATGGAAGCCCTGAGAGCCACTCTGAAGGCCACTCTGCAGGCCAAAGCGGAGGACCTGCAGCTCTACAACGACATGATGAGCCAAGTCAAGCAGGTGTTTCTGCACGCCCTGCGACAGCACAAGCAAGACGCGAGCCACGAGGGCTAGCAGGACGTTATGGCATCCCCCCCCCCCCTCCGAGCTGTCACCACGGAAGGCAGTCTGGTTAGAGGCAGAGCGCGGCCTTACAACAGGACAGTGGCAGTAATGATGCATGGTATCTCTTTTCATGCCTGATTACATGGGCTTAACAAACATAATCAGGGTCCTTGCTTTTCCCCCTGTGCAGAAAATGTGATTAAAAAACAATAGGTATGCTGTTGGAAGATATTGGAAATGTCAGAATGGGAAATGTTATTGAGATAGTGTGCACGGGTTAGACTGACACGTCAAAGACTTGTTTCATGCTTGTGAGGTCAGGAGACTCTTTTGTCTTTTGCTTTGTGTAGTTCAGATGAAAAAAAAATATATAACAGTTATACTGTTAAAACCTGGAACTCATACCTTTGTCAATCTACTGCACCCGTTAAAAGCATGCTTAATACTGCCCAGTGGAAAAAAACAAGTCCAGAAAATCAGCGGTTGGTTGTAGAATGGGCTAGACCTTACAAAATATACACTGGCCTACAGTTTAAATATTGTTTAAATGTACTGGAATACTATCCAGACTGTTGTGAATTGCTGCAATGATACTCTAAGTGATACAAATATATAAATGTTTTTGATGTAAACACCAGCTCTAAAATGGACACAATCGACCAGTGAAACCCATTTCGTCCAGTCCAAAGATAAATATTAGCACAGTGTGTAATGTAAAAACAAGAGAGCAACCGTCCCCCACCCCCACCACCTTTCAAAAACAGAAGAACCACACAGACATACACGTAGGCTATATACATAAAACATCTCTTGTGATGAAATTAAATCATCACTGACTTGCAAAGTTGCAAACCAGCTGTAGAGGATCTGTGGACATAAAAATGCGACGAAACTGCACAAGTCTGTACTTAGCCCCCCCGTATACATTCCCCCCGAGCCTTGGCAAATGCGCACAGTACATTAGCTGAGCCACCCCAGCCGTCTGGAGCCCAGTCCCCTGTGTTGCCTAGCTGGATCGGCCTCTTTCATACTCGCGTACACAAGAAATGTTCTTCCGACTTGGCAGAAGGGATTTCAGCAGTCGCCACCCCGCCCTCCCAGCGCTGCTCCAGTACGCTTAATTTAAGCCTGTGGCTGAGGTACTGTGTACAGCTTGAAATACGGCACTATTTCTTCTTTCCCAGAACCCCTAGGGGACACTGGCAAGCCCCTAGGCTCCCGCGAGCAAAGGTACCACAAGTACAAAAATGTCACAGAGATGTCTTGGATATGATGGAAAATAGGCCTCTCTACACCGGGAACTCGGCTTACACCGAAAGCAGCTTCAGGGATGGGTGACGATGGGGAATGCTTCGGTAGAGAGCGCAAAGTGACTTTTTGACGAGACGGAGATGATAGGGAGGGGGCAGTGGCATGGGATTTCTACCAACAGCCTTTTGGCATACGCACGGTAAATCCGTTCAAGGGGAGTCCAGTTTCCTCTTGCGGTTGATTGAGCAAATAGTTGTCACACTGAATAAATGTTTTTGAATCCATCTTTGCTTCCCAGTGTCATTTGGATGTCTAAATTAGACCAACATACTATTTGTACACAAGTCCACAATGATGTGTAAACAGACAGCGCTATGTCTGAGCTATTCCTTTACTAAACTGTTTATTCTACATTGATGTGTATTAACAACCATAAATATTTGTATAAATATAATAGTATAACTATTATATAGCAATTTATTGTTCCTTCAACTTAGTAACTAGATTAACCTTAATAACTAGAACATGTTTTCAAGCCCACATTTCTAAAATATGGAAAATCTTCTTATTGTGCTTTTCAATTGCATGCAAATGTAATAATAATAATACAAATTATTTAAAATGTCTTGGGTGTTTTGGTTGTGCTTTTGAGAGATGCAGACTTAACCCAGGTGCTAGGCAGCTACGTAGGTTTTGCTACAGTTTGCAGTGGTTGCAGCATGTCTTCTCTGGAATCACTGAAGTGAAGTATGACAAAAGTAAATGTTGACTGTGTGATAACTTAGTTATGCTATGGCATCAGAGCAACTACACTGAGACCCACCTGGCTACATTTACAATGAAGTTGTTAAATCAAGTACAGAGCCACAGTCACACACAGTAAGCCTCTGGGTAAAATGAACATACAAGGCATAGCTGATATTCCTATAATGTTAATGTTAAAAAAAAAATATCTGTATGTGATTGAAATAAAATATTCCTTGTTCCACTTTCTACTAGGCTTACTGCAAACAGTCTTCATCTGTTACACATGTGTGTGCTTGTATACCAGAGTAAAGGATATCAGGAACGGTCCTTCATGTGTTGCTTGTATCTTGGCTTCCATGGATTCCTATAGCAAACATTGCTGTCTTTCAGTGACCTTTTGACTGACAGAGCAATTAGGGACTTTGTCAGATCCATATAAATTAAGCTTAACTATACAGATTAGTATTGTCTTCTGATGCCATGCTGCTCAGAAAGGTGAAGATTTATTCTAAAAATGCTTCGCAATAACCATCTAGGCCAAACAGAAACTTGTGTAAACATAGCGTACGTAAACAGCCTCACCTATTTGTCATTCCAGGTTTGAATGAGTTCTTTCTCCATCCCTCTCCTCAGAGGTATTCCCTCGTTCTGGACCAGTGCTTCCTCCACACCATTGACTGTATCCAGGGACTTAAGTAAACAGGTCCCGCTGTGAAGGCAGAGGTTAAAGTTTGCCATGTGAGTTTGACGGAGTTGTGAAAATGTGTTGACCTGAAGTGCCGAGGGTCTCAATGAGCTCATTCATCCAGCGGCGGAGAAACCTCTCATTTGCATGCAATGGAAAAAACACAAACAGGGCCATTTATCTGCAAACGTGAGGCTTTGGGTTGTTTATGATGTGCAGTAAAATATTTTATTTCAAACATGTGTGTCATAAAGCTGTGTCCTGTACTCACCATCAAAACTGGAACACTGGAAATTTTGTGCAATCACTCTAGAATTTACTGATATTCCAAGGCTCTGATCAGTAGCCAATGGAGCCCTGCTTGGGGCCCATAGGCCGTAACAGTCAGTGCCATGCTAACTGCTTATCACGTTTACTTCCCCCTTTTTGTATTGTGGTTAAGACATGGGGGGTAGCATTCATGGTATAACAAATATTTCTGGATTGAACTGAGCCTTGAGCTACCAGCTGAATGTATGACTTTTTTGTCATATGCAATTTGTTTTGTGCAATCAGTTGGCTGAGATGACAGCCAAATTGACCCATTGTACTGCAGTCTGGACACTTTTAGGGTTTTAATGAAACAGTAGGTGCCCATCACTAGATGGCAGTATGTGGTAAATCCTATTTTTCTTACTACAGAAAGGGGGTAAAGTAACAATACATTCACAAATGAAAACTAATGTGAAGAGAGTTGTGCAGATCTGCCCTTAAAGCAACGCTGCAATAATTTGCCACTTTTTAAAGTAGGCCTATGTTTTTTATGAGCAACTCATTTAGTGTCATCTTCAAATTAACTTTGAAGGAATATGGTCATGTGAAGGACACACACACACACCCTATCGATCCCACTAGCCATCCACGCTATGTACTGTGTAGTTCTGTGGTTCAGGTCGGACCATAAGACGATAATAAAAATGTAAGAAAAGCCTTCACAGCACAACACTGGCAACAATGTTTCCAAAAGACTCCAGTTAACATTTTAGCAAGGGCTGCTGGTGGTGTTTGCATGCTTTCAGGTAGGTAGCTTGCAACCAAAACTCAGTAATGCTTCCATAAGGCATGTACAAGGACACTTATTAGTCCAGGCAAAATAGCGTTTTACGACAGACTAATTGTAAAAAAAAAAATTTCAGCATAGATCATTTCTATGAGGTGTCCAGAACAACATACTAAAAGTCCTAAGAAATCCTAGTTGAGGAAATATGTTAAATTCTCATCAATCTGAGATGTGTGCTAATAATGCATGGCAAAAATACACCTAAAAATTAAACATTTTCCTTTACTCCTATCAAAATGAAACTTTACACAACGAAAGTACCCATGAAAAGTAATTGTTTTTGTATTACAAGTTTCTTTTGAAATTAATTTGAATATGCACATGAGCTCCATACTTATTGAATATGTCCATAGGCAGAAACACCTTCACATGTATGACAAATACATCGGCCCAATCATCCTACTGCCAATGGTAGATGGCAATGCTGCTTTTAGACTGGCCTCTAACCAGAAAACTGCCTGGCTTGGTAGTACCTGCCAGGGGTATGGTGTTTCTGCCTATGCAATTAGGACATATTCAATAAGTGTGACGCTCATGTGCATATTTAAATTAATTTCAAAAGAAACTTGTAATACAAAAAAAGTTACTTTTCATGTATACTTTTACTATGTAAAGTTTTATTGTGGTAGGAGTAAAGGAAAAAAATAAGCCTACTTGGATGTATTTTGGGCATATTCGATTAGTGTATAGCTCATTTGCATATTAAAATTAATTTTCAAAGAAACTTGTAATACAAAAAAATTTACTTTTCATGGGTACTTTCATTGTGTAAAGTTTCATTTTGATAGGAGTAAAGAAAAAAAAAAATGTTGAGGTGTATTTTTGCCATGCATTATTAGCACACATCTCAGATTGATGAGAATTAAACATATTTCCTCAACTAGGATTTCTTAGGACTTTTATTATGTTGTTCTGGACACCTCATAGAAATTATCTATGCTGGCTCCAAAAAGGGTTAATTTGCCTGGCCTATATGACGTGCGTTGTTGTCTGTAACCTTATTCATTTCAGCCCACACTGGTTCTTTTAGCGTTGTAGATGCAGTACTCATGTAGCTGCAGGGGATCATATTTGTTTGGCAATGAAATCTTGTCACTTGTGGACTACAGTCTGGTGTCTTCTTTTTGGTGTATACTGTATGACAGGACGTAGTAATCTCATTGGATTTCTGATGTATTAATGAGCCAAAGGTATGGGTATATGGGATTCTGTCATTCTGATGGTGTAAGCTGGCCCTGACAGTGGCATTTTTCAGATGATCTATTGAATTTCAGTCCCCAACACATCATGTATTAAGATACGCTGTCACCACTGCCAGAGTGCACTGCCTTCAGTGACATCTTCACAAGTGAAAAGCAGAAGTTAAGATTCCTATCCTTATTTCAAGGTTTTCAAATCATCGTCACATGCTTGAGAAGCCACCCAGCTCAGGAACTGATGGGTGAAATAGAATGTAGTCGTATACACACGTGTAGTTTATTTCTTTGCTTTTATTCATGGGTTCTCAAGAGGCAGACCATAGAGCATTACATGTCATAATGATAGGAAAGCCAATGTTTCTAAAGGTCACAGCATGAGTCCAGGGTTAAAGGTGAAGAGTATGCTGGTTTCTTTTCAATAAAAAAAACATATATAGGTGCGTGTGTGTGACTCCTGATTTATGTCATGTAAGATTGTGCTGTTGTGATCTATTTGTAATTGTGTGTCTCAGAGGGGGCACTTGGAGGGTGTAAGGTGGAATCGAATCTGGAAGTATGAATCAATGACTATTTGACATGGGCACTGATGCAGACATCCCCTGTGTCCTTGACGTCGCATGAGCATCCAGGAGTCTTGAGTGAGGCTTATCCTCAAAGAATCCAGAGGTTTACGCTCATGATATGCTTCACCAATGCGATCCTGTTTAAAGAAAGGGCGCGAGGATCACATCACAGAATGTTAGATCCCTTGACGATATAGGGATCACAGCAGCAATTAATTGGAGATTTTTTTTTATTATCTTAATTGCTAAATGATTTGCTATCAGCCTTTCTTTAAACAGCCACTAAGAAATATGCAGAGGGTGGGATTCCGTGGATGGAAAATCCTTGAAGCACCTGATATTTATAAAGAAGGAAACAAAAGCAGAGCTATCAATAGCCTTGCAACAGCACTCTGCCAAAATAGGGAAACAAGGTCATGATGGTTTTATCAAATATTCAAGGAAAGTGTACTGATATGGTATCTCTGCTACATTACAACTGTGCCAGCCACCTGCTCAACCTGACAAAATGGCTGGATACCTTAAAGCCAGGGTTAGCTGTGACCAACAGGACAAAATGGCTGGATACCTTAAAGCCAGGGTTAGTCGTAACCAACAGGACAAAATGGCTAGACACCTTAAAGCTAGGGTTAGCTGTGACCAACCTGACAAAAAGGCCAGATACCTTAAAGCCAGGGTTAGCTGTGACCTACCTGACAAAATGGCCAGATACCTTAATACCTTAGCTGTGACCAACAGGACAGTGCCCCACAACTGACAAACAGCCTTTGTGGAATAGGAACTGAGGCTGTGTGCCAGGAATACAGATGATTGGGCTTTACCTGAGATGAGAATTACCATTCGGATAATGAGATAATGAGGGAAAGAGCCACAAAAGAGCCGCGAAAACCTGCTTTTGTCTTGTCTTGTCTCTGGGAAAAATAGATAAATGTCCACCATCAATATCACAGCCTGAAAAGCAGGTGCACGGTCCGGGCGTCTGTCACCACCTCTCTTTAAGTAGGCCATGTCTTAATACATGAGCTTATTACAGTGATATGTGTAGTAGCCTATGCAATGCATGAATGTGTTAATTAAGGAATGTAATGATGAAAAAATATAAATAACTTACTAGTTATACAAATGAAAAAAATAACTCCTATATATATATATCTCATACACCCCCCATATACACACTATTTAGCTTATTTAAGGGAAGCTTTTCATAGTATTGCTTAGTTAAACTGAACTGTGCCATTACCTGGAAATGGCAGTGAGATATGTGTTCCTGTAGCAGAAAGGCCGTCTTTGTGGTGTAGACTGAGACAAATTCCAGGTAAACCAATGACCCAGAAATTTGCCGGTGTGACTCAAAGAAACTGTTACTCTTGAGATATTGATTTGTCTGGAAATAGAATGCCCCGCAAACACAGAAAATGCCATTTCTTCTTTGGTGGAATCCTGCAAGACTAAAGCAAAAAAAAAAAAAAGAGAAAGAAAACAGAGGGAGAAAAATAACATGGTTCGATAGATTGCCAATGCTGTCCAGTAGCATTACTTCAGAAACTGTTTCCAGTGCAACTGCATTAAAAAAAAAATCACTTCGTCAGATGTATGTTTTTACTCATGACAAGACAAATTACGTGCCACCATGTCACCATGAAACCAACCACACTTCCTTCTGGGTGAAAAGGCAGTTGCCCTGCATGATTGAAAAGGCCAGTGATGAAAAGTGAATTTTATAGAATTTTTGTGAAGAACAGTTTCCCATTGCTACTGATGGCTCTCACTCTCCTCGGATCACCGTTGCACAACGTTTCTAGCTCAGTGTACCATATTTCATGGAACAGTGGGATAGCTATTTCTTGTTGAAATGATGAGCAATGATTATGCCCACACAGGGTTGACATGCGAACAGCATATGAAATGTCACATGAAAAGGAAGAATTTTAAATTATGCCACAAAACTGACCAAGGACAATCTACTTCTTCTTTCCATTCTAAATGATCTAAACGTTCTAATGTCAATTGAAAGTGTAAAAGGGCATTAATCATGGAATGCTATGTTATGCTATGTTATTTATTAAAAGAGCACCGGCACAAAAAAATGACCAACTGAATGGTTCCACTGACACAATTCTTTCTTAGACACCCCGACCATAGTCTAAGGGGATTCCTCCTCTCACCCCCATGAAGCAATCACACGGATGATGGAACAGCAGGCAGAGAGAGTGTCAGTATTCCCCTCATACCTCCACTGTCTGGAGGCGATGCGAGTGGGGACATAACTAACGGTTTTGTTATATAGAGACAGTTTTGAGACCTTGAGACTGAGAGCCAGTGGTAGAGCAAACCTCTGGGATTAGTACGTGTGCGCTTAAAGAAAGGGGTGTTATGGGATCTTTACACCTCCTACACGTTTCCTTTTCTTTTGATTTGGATAGTGCAGCTCTCTATTAGCAACGCTGTTAACCATTCAAAGCTCAAGGCCACACTGGGATTGTTTGTGTTCATTTTATTAACTCTATTCAAAGAAAAGAGACAGATATGCCACAGGAGTACATAGTGAGTTTATCATGAGGATTTGTACGTAGTCTGTGGATTTCAAACACAAAATTAAACAAGCAGAACTCTTTCATGGTATCCCTCACAACAAATGTAAGACAATCATACACTTATCATACACCCTAGAAACTGAAGGATTCACAAGGCCAGTCAGCATTTTTACAGTCAGTTGCGTAATCCCTGAAGGGAACCAATCAGGATGAGGTGTCCATACCCCTCCATGTTGTTGGTGCTGGTATTCCTGGCAGGCTAGGCTGTAAGCGACACCCGACCCTTAATTAATTAATGGCCCCTAACCCATAGGCTGGCTTCTGCCTGTGCTCTGCAGAGAGGGAGCGCTGTGCTGTGGGGAGAGGACAACAGGCAGAGGCAGAGAGTATGATCCCAGTAAAGCGAATGTGAGGGAGCTGTGAGGCTGACCGTGCTCTAGGCCATCAATCACCTGGACCATTGCTAGTCCTGTCTGTTTTAGTGCACAAGAGTGGGGGGGGCAGGGTGGGATAGGAGGGACAGAGAGAAGGAGAGAGGGAAGGAGCACGGGCAGGGAAAGAATGGCGACAGATCGGGCTACGTGCCCTCCCCCGGTGCTGTTGCTGCTGGGCGCAGTGGCTGTGCTGCTCTCCCATTACATCCTTGATGTGGCTTCCCAGATCCCCGACCCGGAGGTAGGAGAACGCGTGGCTTTACTTGCAGCTCTACATGGTGAATACCCTCACAGCCAACAGGCTCAGCCTAGTGTGTGAACGTGGTGACAATTATGCTAGCGACATGCAAGATGGAGGGGTGGGTGGGGATAGCGAGGTGAAGTGCTGATAGCCCATTAAAGACGGCAAATGGCTTACGTGTAACAATGAACTGGCTGAAAAGAATAAGCGCGTGTGTTGTGGACACAGAGCAGCATTGTGTACCTCAGCCTCTTACCCAATATCGAGGCATTTGTGATTATTTGCATTCTTCAATAATGCTTCATAATGTGCATAAACAAAATGCTCATGAACGGTTTTGTGTCGTAACAATATATCATCTATGGTAACTGTATTTCTATGGTCTTACCATAGTAAGTCATAGTATGAGTTGAGTATGGGTGTGAGTATGAGAGAATGTAAGTATGGATTCTGAAAAATAATACTGTTCTTGATAAAAATCCATATTATTAGTAATGGGGCGTTTAAAAATGTTCATCATTCATAGCACTTTAAATTAATTGTATCACCACTGATGAAAATGCAAAGAAAAAGAAAGAAAAACAAGCCTACTTTTTATGCTTGCGTAACAACCAAAAAATTGCAAAACTCCATAACAACTTTCCCAACATTATTACCTGGGGCCTGAACCACCAATGTACCCACTGAATCATATTCCAATAACTTCCTGTTTATAATGGAGAAACGCCCCCTCTCCAAAGGGCTGCACATAGAGCTCTGAGCAAGCTGGCAGCAAGTACGTTTCACAACAGGTGTCAAGGCCTTAGCGGGGACCTCTAGATGTAAATGTGCTCATTTCACACACACACCTGTGCTGACAGGATTGTAGGGTTCTTCTTAACACAGGTGTGACCCATCAACTCAGCGTGGTTCTCTGTGTGAACCATGGTTTCTCCACAACAGCAGAGCATTTTAAACCACCAACAGATGGGTGACTCAGTTAGCATCTTACCCAAGAGTGGATCTATTTTTTCCACAAAGAAGCAAGCAGAGGGGAAAGTTACTCACACGATAAGGGAATAAAATGATGCAAGAAATGGGTTCAATTACTTCTCATCTAATTTCAGATTCACTTAAAGTTTTAAGAATTTAACTTATAGATTTTACAGATCACTTTTATCCAGTGGATTTATTCCACATTAGTTTTACTTCCTGGCTGATGACTGGTTCATATTAGCACATCCATGAACCAGAAATCTGGAAGGAAGGAACCTATGTTGGACTTAAATCAGCTCCATCAGTTTTTTCAGGACAGTTTCAAAACATTTTCAAGCTAAACCTGGAGTAGCCAACTTAAAAATGCCGTAACCATGACAACCAGCCATGGAAACTGACACATATGTGGCCACATGTTCAACAAAAAGTGTGTTATATATCTTCACCTTTCTAAAATAATTGCCTAAGGCCGTGTTCACACTTGACTTCTTTTTTTAGAAAAAAGCGCTGCTTTCAGCGCCTTTTGAACTCTTCAGCACGAGACTTCTGTAACCTTAACAACAGGAATAATACATTGTAGCGATACATTATTATCCGTTGGTTATCGACTACTCATTGTTAGCTGTACCTTTTGTGACTAATGTCATATAACTCTGTGTAGGAGGGACGTGCACAGGAATTTTGAAGGGCCTTTGCTCTGCCCTGGAAAAAAAGGGCAACACGTTCATTTTTGTAACCGCTGTCACCATGCCCCCTCCCCCTGCACGCATATTCCGTGATTTTTTTTATCTAGGCCTACATGAAATTCTGCAGCCATTATACTGTTTCAAAAAATATATATGTCCTTCGGAGGGGCAACTTGAGTCGAGGAGGGCAGATGGGCAGCTGCCCGGGCAACCCTAGCCCCCTCCTGTGCACGTCCCTGCCGTGTAGTGTGAAAACGGCAATCACAAGTTGTTCTACTGGTACGCACTTGAAACTGTGAAATTGTCAGGGTCGATCACTAACCGCCGCCACCACGCCCCCTCCCCGCCCCCGCGCACATATTCCGCGATTTTTTTTATCTAGGCCTACATGAAATTCTGCAGCCGTTATACTATTTCAAAAAAATAAATATGTCCTTCGGTGGGGCAACTTGAGTCGAGGAGGGCAGACGGGCAGTTGCCCTGCCGTGTAGTGTGAAAACGACAATCACAAGTTGTTCTACTGGTACCTTCTCCATCTTGGTCTATTTTGGGGGCACCGGTAACTAAGGTAGTAGGTTACTAGGGAAGGTACTCGCGTACCTACTCTCCTCGTCCTGATTGGTAAGCTGTCAGATAGGCGCTTGACGTCACCCAGCGCTTTTCTGAAAAGTTGAGAAAATTGAACTCAAAAAGGCGTCGGGCGCTGCGCTTTTTAAAGCGTTTTTAAAAAGCGTCCGCCTTTTTCCTTTTCCCATAGAGTTGCATTTAAAAAAAGGCGCTGGCAGTTGAAAAAAATAAGTCAAGTGTGAACACGGCCTAAGTCATTTTTTCAGGTTTTTCAGAAAACACAAAAAACTTAACCAAAAATTGAATATATGATATTTATTGATAATTTCACTCAAAAAGGTTAGGACAAAAGATGACTTTCGACATACTAATAACAATGTATGTCAATTATGTAACATAAGAGGAATAAATGACTTAGGCCCATTTTTTAACATGCCTTTGTGACTTAAGCTATTTTAAACCTTCAAGTCATATTGTCTTTTGACTTAGGCAAAATAAAACATGTATACTTTAGTTATTTTCCTACACCATACTCACAGTATACAAAATACTGCATCAAGTATGTTGATACATTTTTGACAAAAAACTGCTTCGAAATTTTGCTTTTAGTTGTGATGGGATTTGTTTATTGTCTTTAAATGTGCTCTGTATAATGACAATTAAGTGTATTGATTAAAAGTTTCCCAGGTACTTGAGGACCTCACTTTTAGATCCCTCCTTTTTTTCAAACAGAACTCAAACACAATGAATCAATCCTTACCTTACATAAATATGTCCACAAACCATGTCAATGCAATACTTATGTTTACTGCTTATTACACAAAGCCACCTAATGAGTGATGCTCCATAAGTAATCCTACAGATCTGAATATACGGATTAAAGTGCATCTGCGAGACTAGTCTCTTTGTACACTTCAGTCCACCGGGACACCTTGCTTTATCATCTCAATATTAGGGGGACAAGGTGTTCATATCACTCTTCACTCCCTCTGTCATGACTTCACGAGTGCAACTAAGGGAATCACATAGGATTGCTATGAGCTCATTCAGATAGTGCTATCAGAGACTGTTCATATACATTTGGTGCACTGAAACCACTTCATAGGGGTACAGCCAGTCTTAATACTTTATTATCATGCTATGCCTGTCAAACAAGCTCTCTCAACAAACCCTGTTCTTGCTCTGAAGTCATTGCTAGATTTCGCCTCTTCACACATGACACATTTTCTTCCACAGCTTTTACCTACAGATCCACCTCCGAAACCAGATCCCCTCACATCAGAGACTGTAGTGTTCTGGGGTCTACGGTTATGGCAGGTTATTGGGATCTTTTCCATGTTCATCCTTGCCATTGGTAATGTAATTTCCCATGCTGTTTTCCCTAGCAACCTCTCTTTTTAGTGCTCTGATGTGATTCTGCTCTTGATTTAGACTGTAGACGCCATTCTAACTTTAACAATTCTGACAGCATCTTACACTCTCTAAAATATTCAGTCAGCATTTTACAGTCTCACAAAATTCTGTCAGCATCTTACAGTTCTCGTTATGATATTTGCAACATTGATGCATAGCATTCTCAGATGAGATGTTCCCCACAGAAAATATTTAAAATTTGACACTTGTCATTTTGAGACGTTGTTTTTTTTCCCAGTGATCACACTCTGCTGCATCTTCAAATGTCGAATTCCTCGCACGAAAAAAGAGATTGAGGCGCGAAGTGCCCAAAGAGAAGCGGCGAAGTCCTACGCCGACACACTGGAGACAGTTCCTCCGCTCAGCGATCTCACAGAGATACCAACCAGTAAGTGCTCTCACATTGTCTCACTTTGTTGCCGAGTCAGCATAATACTTCTCAAGGTTCCTTGTCATATGTTTTTTTTTTCAATTGTATTTTTCAAATACTATTGGGTTTTACACTCCATCACAAGTTTGTTCAACATGAATGATCCTCCCAAAATACTTAGTAATACTTATTACTCAGTTTCTTACTAAATATTTATATCTGACAAGACTGAAGAGCAGTTTAACTTTAACAATGAGTTTGGAGACTTGCATTTCAGCAAGTGGTACTTTAATTAATTTACTCAGACACACTACCATGAAAGCATCCTCAAACATCATTTGGAGGAGATGAAATGAGTTAAAGAGATGCATCAGTGAGTTTGGGCTCTTTGACATGAAAACCTGCCTTTAGGACCAAAATAAATCTCATGGCCTTATACTAACATGAATTTGGTGCATTTGGCCTATTCTTCTAAGCTTGTAAACTGATTAACTCTTGAAATATCTGGAGTGCCAGACATTTGCCACTCGTAGGTTTGAGTACCATCCAACACCCACCCCCATAGGGGAAAGTGACTACTGACTGGACCAGTGGGTGCACAAATACTGTGTATACAGTCAACTGACATTATATTGTCCAGTTGTTTTGTAGTGATGAAAGGCCGATGGTGGTTTTGCACAATTGGAAAAAGATGCTCGCAGATATAAAGATGGAGAGTTATTTAAAAAAAAAAAAATGTTCTGTTACCCAGGAAGGTTGAAACTTCATCACTTGGACCTTTTCCCCACACAGGAAACATTATTTAGAAGTGCAAATGTTTTCTTCAAATTCTTGACAGAGCCGATTTTAATGCATTCACTTTCTGAAATGCAATTTTTGTGAATGTTGTTTTGCACTCTTTATTATTTATTTATTTACTATATGGCTCCTCAAAATTGTGTTGGTCCAGTTCCATTGAGTTGAATGGGTTATCCCAACATGAGGCCTGATATTTCTTTATATTGACTGCTGCAAGAAATGTCTGGCCGCTGCCACTGACAATGGGTTTTGTCTGTTTGTTTTTCGTAACAGAAATTCAAAACTTGGAGTCAACAAAGTAATACATTGCTACGTAACACTAGAATCTTTAAAGTTCTATTTGCTTGAAAAACTATTTATTTTTCAGCGCAAGCCTAGGAAGGGCAAGTAACCGTATAATAATAAGAGGATATTGTGTAGTCCGCTGCGTGTCAGGGTCCTGTTCATCCTGTCTGGATTTATTTTCCTATACTGACTGGCAGACTAGACATTATCCCTTATATATTTATTCCAATCACCAATACCGATATCATGCAATCCATGTTAAAGATTGATAGATTCTTGGGAACATCAGTGTACAGTGAGATGATTGTATGTTAACATAAATTGTAGTTAATGTCTTGCAAAAGTGAACCTTCCAGTGAAGGGTCACTAGAACTACTGATGTGAACTGATAGGTAGTCATAACTAAATGAGTATGTAGAAATTAAACATAATAGTAATTATAGTGTATATCACTGATAAGCATCTTCTTTTAGTGACAGCACACAAATAATCTTTTTCTCTTTCGTGGTGGAGGAAATCTCCCTGGTCCTTCTCACTTCCTCTGTAATCTGTCTTCTCCTGAGTGTTATCGTTTCTGGCAGCTGTCCTTCCTTTACCCTTTCCTCATCTTCTACCTCCTCCTCCTCCTCCTTTTTCTTCCTCCTGTCTTTCTAGCTGCCACCTCGGATGCTCCTGCTCTCTCCACCGTCTCTGAGCAGGTACAGGCTCGGAGTGCCAGCCAGCTACCTGTGGTCAGAGAGGAGGAGGACGAAATTACTAATCCCATCAACCAAGCGGAGATGGGATAGCACTTTCCCCCGCTGTGGCTGTCTCTTTCCTGCTCTTCCTCTGTCACAACACTGTCTGTGCAGTCTCCCGGTAGCGTGGGAGTCGTCTCCCTAAAATGACATCTGCTCGTGTGTGCACCTCTGCTCGGAACTAGCCTGTACAGACTTTAGTGGAATTGTTCTGCTATCTCATTTCATGTCTTTGAATTAACATGACAGAATGTACGCCCTACCTAAATCCCTACCTTTGAAGTCTCAGCCACAAGTGATGTGCCTTTAAGAGGCTTCTCTGTCAGTAATGTAGCATTGCCATTAGGTGGGTTTGCCCTTCCTTGCCTCATCTTGCCTCGTGTCTGTAAGAGAGATGAAATGTTTGCCATTTTTTGCAGTTTTATATTTAAAATCAAGCCCCACACAGCATGAATAGCTTTTAGGAGGTCTGAAATGCTTTTGAAATATGGAAAAACATACCTCAAAGTATAATGATATATAATATATATATATGCATACATATATGAGATATAATGACTAGACATATACCTGTCTGTTAATTATGTATTTGATATGTGTTTAAGAGTTCAATTTATACATTTATACCTTCTATAAGCTTTGAGGCATGTATGAAAACGTAATTTATGCTTGCATGGTCTTCTTCTGCTCTGCTCTCTCCTCTTCTCGTCTCTTCAATTATTTTCTCTTCTCTTCTCTTTTCTCCTTGCTTGAATCAACATTTATAGTTGATATAGACACACATCTTTGCATTCACATGGTCATTTCTGTAACACAAGGACCCTGTGGTAGAGAATTTCCATTAAAGTCTTATGAACGAAGCACATTTTTAGATCTCTATCTGGGTTTATGTTTCTGCCCTCCTATGCAAGGACAGCTCTGCATACACACATGTTGGCAGCACAACCACTTCCATGCAAATGTGACAAGTGACTACAATCTCAGTGCCTAACGGACAGAGCCAACAGTTCAGTATATGTGGGGGTTGGCGTAACTTTACTGAGCTTTCAATAATAGTATTTTGGCCAGTCAGTCAGTCGTGAGATTGAATCAGATTGTCACACACATTTAAAGAGTTGAACCATATTTATGGTCTCATTATTCTCTGTAGGCTATATGCTTGAGGAAGCAGGCTGGGCATGGAAAACAGCATTACAAGCGTAATGAGAGTGTGGCAAGGATGTGATCAGTGCGGTGGAAGAGTGACGCGTACGTGTAGAAATCATCGTCCTGCTGACATCACAGTCTACTTATAAAACTGCACCGAGCACAATAATGCAGTCCAGGGATAGAAAGGACAAATGGTTGGTTTGACTTCATCTTGTCTCATTTAAAAAGGTTCTCAGAAATGATTCTGAAAGGAATATAGTACTCAATTGAATTGAAATAAATAGTCAGTTGTCAAAAACAAACAAACAAACAAACAAACAAAAACAGAAACAGTTTCATGTTTGCAGTGGATTGACAATTAAAAATAAATGTAGTAATATTTCAATGATCTGAAGTGGCAGCTGAAGTGGGCTTATGTGAGACAGATGGGCTGAAGTGCAAAAAAATGGTTGTTGCTGTTGTTGTAGTTATCCACTTCTTTGTGGGAAACAATCACATGAAAAAACGTGTGAAATCATAGCTTTAGGGCGATTATGTCCACATGAATACAATAAATTGTTCATCTGGCCTTAAAGTGTGGGGCCTGTGTCAACTGGCTATGACCTCAAGAGACAAGAAAAACTGCCTCACTCCAGAGAACAGGTGGTCCAAATTACATCTGCTGCCCCCCTGATATTACATTTTACACAGCGATTCCCAATTTAGAATTGAATAAAAGACTACATGTCATTGATTCAGTGCCAAGAAGGAAAGTGCTGTTGACGCACAGCTGTTATTATGCTGCATTTGTGATATTATAGAATAGCATTAATCTAATTACACACCAGTTGCTATTGGTGTGACCATGAGTACATGTCTTGTGCACAAGTGAATAGAATAAAAATAGGTCCTTGTTGCAGCTGGAGACCCAATCAAGTGAACATGTTTTATTTTTTTGGTACCAATGATGAGTAGTAGAATGTTTGTGTACATCCTGTTCTTTTTCTGCGTCACACGTGCATACGGTATATGTTCTCTGATGGAGTGCCTCTAAGCCTGAAATGCCATGTATGTTTCATCCGCCTGCATTGAAAAGATTGAAAGCACATGGTGCAGGCAGCTATGCATACCAACATGAACAATCATTCTCTTATGTATAAGCATGATGTGAATATGGGACTGTTAACTGTGTAAACTGGGTTTAAACTAACTAATTAGAAAGCATTCATTATGCATGAATGTCCCTTCCTATGGCATGTATGTATGGTGTTATTAATCTTTCTACATTTAACGCACTTTGAGCTGCATTCTTTTGCATGAAAGGTGCTATATAAATAAAGTTTTATTATTATATTATTATTACATACTCATGATCAAGATGCTAAAATTATGATTCTATGTTTCAGAAAAGACACTTGACAGAAGCTGACAGAAGCCACCATTACATTCTTATATATCGACAAGACATTTCCACAGATTAAATATACTAGGAGAGATGTATTGTTTTTCACAGGAGTGAATAAATATACTAGGAGAGATGTATTGTTTTTCACAGGAGTGAATAAATATACTAGGAGAGATGTATTGTTTTTCACAGGAGTGAATAAATATACTAGGAGAGATGTATTGTTTTTCACAGGAGTGAATAAATATACTAGGAGAGGTGTATTGTTTTTCACAGGAGTGAATAAATATACTAGGAGAGATGTATTGTTTTTCACAGGAGTGAATAAATATACTAGGAGAGATGTATTGTTTTTCACAGGAGTGAATAAATATACTAGGAGAGATGTATTGTTTTTCACAGGAGTGAATAAATATACTAGGAGAGATGTATTGTTTTTCACAGGAGTGAATAAATATACTAGGAGAGATGTATTGTTTTTCACAGGAGTGAATAAATATACTAGGAGAGATGTATTGTTTTTCACAGGAGTGAATAAATATACTAGGAGAGATGTATTGTTTTTCACAGGAGTGAATAAATATACTAGGAGAGATGTATTGTTTTTCACAGGAGTGAATAAATATACTAGGAGAGATGTATTGTTTTTCACAGGAGTGAATAAATATACTAGGAGAGATGTATTGTTTTTCACAGGAGTGAATAAATATACTAGGAGAGATGTATTGTTTTTCACAGGAGTGAATAAATATACTAGGAGAGATGTATTGTTTTTCACAGGAGTGATGTTTAGCTGCAGGTTTAGCATGCCAGTGGGAACAGATAGCTAAGCTTGACTACTTCATCCTGAGTCCTGAGATATTCATGTAAACCTAGTCTGTCTCTTTTAGGCATGATCTGTGTGACATCAAATATATAGATATAAACGTACAATGAATACACATTAAATGTATATGATAAAATTAAGAGTATACAGGAGGGCAAAAAATAACACATTCTTCTCTTATTTTTTTGTAGTGGCAGTAGCTGAAGTCAAAAAAGAGGTGCCCACAGTGGCTGGGAAAGTGGACGGCAAGAAGGGGGACAAGAAAAAGGAAAAAGATAAAGAGGGGAAAGCTGCAAAAGAGGGGAAAGGTGAAGAGCAAGAAGAATCGGGCAAGAAAAAAGGCGACAAATCTGGAGCAAAGAAAGAAGGTGGGGATGAAGGAAAGGCAAAGAAATCTGGAGAGAAAGGGGGCGAGGCTAAAGGCGGAGCTAAGGGCGGAGGGAAGAAACCGCCGGCAAAAAAGTGAACTGACCCTCACCGTCACAAAATGTGCTAAACTTTTAGTAAACATTTTATATGATCATATTTTTAATTTTTTATAAAGAAATTTGTATTTTATTGTATGACAATAATAAACCTCTTCCATTTCAAATCAAATTGTTGCTATATTACAGAGCATCTGTATCAAGAGTGATGTACTCATTTTCAGAATGTTAGGGGCATTGGGAGCATTACTGGTGTGCTTGTCCACAGTTCAGTTTAGTTTAGAGTAAAGAGGAAGAGGGGCATTTAGTTTAGAGTAAAGAGGAAGAGGGGCATTTAGTTTAGAGTAAAGAGGAAGAGGGGCATTTAGTTTAGAGTAAAGAGGGGGAGGGGCATTTAGTTTAGAGTAAAGAGGAAAAGGGGCATTTCATGGTTGATGCCTTTATGTATACTACATTCAGAATTAGCATAATAAATTCTACACAAGTAAGATGACAATATGACATTTAAGGTATTCAGGTTAATTTTCATTTATTTCATTATTCACAATACAATGATGTACACTTTATATGTCAATATATTCTTATAAAACCAGACAGTGGACTTCAATCAAACCACATGGCAGCTAAGCTCTAGAGTTTTCTTTGCAGCAATGTCTGCTTGGCTGATTTCCACCACATGTTTACATTGGCATATCAACAAGCAATAAGGACAGTTGGAGGAACAGCGTATGCTGTATCTCTTCATTAACGAATAATACAAAATAAACCATTTCTGAAAAACTGGAAAAATCATACATGTTTGATTTACGTTTGTCAAGAGATTCATGATTGCAGGTGAGGGATCTTTGTGAAGGAAATGCAAGCATCAGCTTTTAGATACCTGGACAAATCAGCATGATGGGGAATGTGTCAATCATCTGTGTTGGAAAGTAAATACTGATAAAAAAAGAACAAGTATGAATTTTAAAGTGCTTATATGGCTAATGGTAAAATGTCCTGGACAATTCCACTTTTTAATTAGCAAGTTTCAGGTAAGGTAAGGTGTTAGCCATGAGACATTAGATGAAGACGATGTCCATAAACTTTGGTAATGACACTGTTTTGTATTTGGACACAGTTCTGTCGGGATGAATTGCTATGCACTACTGAGCCCAAACCATCGTAGTAACAATGGCATTTTGTCAACACTTAGGTGAAACTAGCGTTTCTTCTGTGATCCTGCCTATGCTGCAGTGGAATGTACACTACCTCTAAGCCTATCAAACATTTTCAGTAAGCCAAGGAGAGGACATTCGTATAAATATCTTAAATATAAAAAAGTTAAAGAGCATGGCAAATATAGTAAAAGATGGTAAAGCAATGATACAATGGGATTCAACAAAACAAAATGCAGTAAAATGTCATTTACATGGAAATCTAGGGCCAGGTTTCCAAAAGAAGTAGTGTCACACCCATCAAAAGTAAGAGACAGGAGATTCAATATGATATTCTCTCTGTTGCCTAAATGATGGTTGTAGCACCTTAACACGATTTCAAGAAACTCAATCAAGAAGTTGACCAAAGTCTCAAAAGCATGTTGAAGCACATCCCTGATACAAAACTAAATACTGTCCCTTCATAGTTACATCACATTACAAAATGTTTGCAGAACACTGATGCTCATTTAGCTCAAAACTAGCCTTTGTAAACATTGTGACTTCTGTGTACACATATATACTGAATATCTATACATACATACATACATGAGATAAGCAGCAATAATACTGAACCATATTCAACAGTATGTGAGCTAAATTACATCATTTTTTAAATTTATGATTCATTTTAAATTATGTTACATTAAATTATGACAAATTCTTTACACCAAACATAACAAGGGACTGCAATTGAGACAATTCTTAACATGAAGAGATGTTTGCACACAGAATTTAAAAGCACAACCTTGAGCAGATTCATCATGATTCCTCTGATTTTGCTTGAACCTAAGCTTACAATTATGTTCAGTTAGGAAATAATAAAAGTTACAGTCTGGATTTAACCTTTTTATGCTATTTTCTGACAAAACACATTGTAGCATTCAGGAATACCAAAAACGTTGTTCAAAGCCAAAATTACTTTCTATCATGTGTAATTAGAGCAGTTGATATTTGAGTCTGACATATGTTTATTTTTCATTCGGAATTCAATTTCCTACACCATGGAAGCCAAACTCAATTAAATGCACATCGGAGTTGGTGCTGACATCTCTACTCTCCATACACCAACTCTGTTAGTATTTTGAACTGGGGACTTAAACTAGATGAGTACATTCATTTCAGCAACAGCTTAATTACCTGTGACAAATGTTTAGAAACAAAGCACACTGGGCCTCATGCAAGAACCATTTGTACAATCATACTTGATTTTCAGTAACGGGTGCAACTGTGTTGTAGTCTTTGACACCTTCACCAGTTACCATTTATTTATTTTTTTTCCAAAAATCACAAGCCGTCCAGACCTGTCATATTATTGAGTTATACACAGTAGATTGGATACCATCGATTTCATTACTTGGAGGACATTTTTGTTGCCTGCAGAAATTAAAGTATTCAACCGTACAATGATATTTTCATATCTACAATTAAATGACATAATCAAAAAATGTGTGAGTATAACATTTATTTTTAGAAAAGGCTTGTAGCCTCTCTGATGGTCACTTTCCCGTGACCTCCTAGACTTCTGTTGCAGTTGTAGGCTGCCTGGCTCTGTCATGTCATGTTTCAATTTCTAATTTGCTGTCTGACTTTTGGGGACTTCAGTGATGCTACCATCAAGTGACAGTGTAAATGACCCTAGAAATGTTATCCTACTGTTTGACTTTTGCATCTCTCTCAATTCCCTTTTGAAACATTGTAACAGTATATATGATCTTTTCCCAAACGCGGGAAGAAGTACAGTACATTAGTCTGCAACCTGTCAGATTATTTAGAGGCATTGAGTGAAGCTTCCTCACAAATTGGGTGGGACATCTCAACATGGTATCCGTGGGCTCCAATTGTTCTAATTTACAATTCTCGTGAACACGTACATATTTCGGGGTATTGCGCAAATCATTTTTGGCACTTCTCTGAAGTCCCAAAGAGTTTGCTGAATTTGTCATGGCACACTTGAGCCTAGTATGAGCCTAGCTAAAAAAAGAAGAGTATGCAAGACTCTTTGCATGAGGCCCTTGGAATATGACTAAAACACACAAGATTCATTCACTTACACAACAGTGTTGCATATTGTGAACTACATTATCTTGGTGGAATGTACAATCCCTGACATTACTGAATAACATGTTATTGTGTCAGAAGGCTTTTACACTGCTGGGATTATAAAGAAAATAGAAAAACAGGGCTGAATAGTGACTAATGAAGGCGGTGTAGAAATTAGCTCCAAGAATATGTATATTTAGTCTTATTGTACAGTCGCTTAATATCCATTATATCATAGATAAATGTATATCATTATTGATAATGGACTCTTTTCCAGAAGGTGATGATGTCAGTACCATTCAAACTTTAAGATCATTATGGACATGGTTAATCACTTTTCATGACAATCAGCCAAAACAGAAAAATGCCCCTTGTAATTAAAATGGACCATCTCTCATAGGGCCTTAGACTGTTGCTCATTTCATGACATTGATATTCCAGATACCTGATACAGTAAAATTACAGTAGATTCTCATTATGCTTATTGGAGTTCTGCTTTAGGGCAAGCAAGGGCATCCCCCCCCCGACCGCATGGGTATGACAGGATGACCATTTCCTGTGACAGAGTAAGACTGGGCTTGCAGAAGCTCTGAGGTCTTTCTGGTACATTTTCCTTTCATCTCCATTCTGACATTTCCGCCTTCAGATTCTGACCCTGACATCTAGGCTGTCACTATGCATTGTGTGTGACCTTTGAGGAAAATGCACTCCAATCCGAAATCTGAAATCACTCCACCAGAAGTCTGGGATCTCCAGGGCGATACTCAGCATGTCCAACGTATAACATGCACTTTGAGCTCCTGGCTTTGGTTTACAAAGTCCACATTTGTGACTCACAGGATTTTAAAACATGCCAGAGATACTGCAGCCATCCTCCTGAAAAAAAGACCTTTGAGAATATGAAAAGTATCCTTCATTTATTAAAATAAAATGTCTTTGTGCACTTCCTCAGTGCTATGATTCACATGACAGTCTCCCGTTCCTCCTCCACCACGGGTGGGGGTTTGTCCTCCAGGTTGGGCCGTGTACTGTTTGAAGGCTCCTCCTCTGGAATGTGTAGCTCATGTCCCGAGGACGGTACGGAGTTCTCCGAGACGGAACCGTTCTTCACGTAACCCGGGAGGTTCCGGTGGCCGTTGACGGTGACTGGCCCAAGGCGCGTGGTGAGGTGCAGGGCCAGAGGGCCCCGGGCCGTCACGTTTGTCACACTGGTGTGTGACACCATGGGTCCGTAACTGTATGTGTTACTGCCACTCCTGGCCTTCCTCTTGAAATCCAGGGCCAGTGTCCGCCTGCTCCAGGACTTCTTGATTTCAGCCTGGACCTGAGGAAGCAAGAGGGAGTTTTAATAATCCTATCACACAGCACCAACAAGTTATTATAATGCGTTAAACTTATTGGTAGAATTTTACAGAATTTCACATTTTTGCTCTAGCAGCAGATGTACACTTAGGGCTTAGGGCAAGGGTGTTAATAGTAAAATAAGTTAATACTGAAGATAGAGACATTAGTAAGTACTTTTCCTGTGAACTGTGAATAAGGAAAAGGTGCTGATGTGCAAAATTGGTGCAAAATGAGTTCTTAATTATATTTCAATTGCACTGTGTGGCATTTATTCAGTAATTACAATATATATGATTTTGGGTTGGTTCATTTATCAGTTCCTACATTTTTTTTTGTCTGTGCTCTGGTTTTCATTGATCACTATTTTACCGTAAAGAAAAACCTTCTGCCTTTTTTTTTAACCCCTGAAGAGAACTTAAAGTCTATACTGATGCACAAATAAACACGTAGATGGCAGTACAAGGCAATCACCATCAAAATGGGAAATGGCAAACAGGCTAACCTTATCCAAGACTCACTCTATGTAATGTTGCAGCAAAGCAACACACTGAACACTGAAATTGCACTAAAACTTTCAAATAACACGAAGCAAAACTAATAATTGCAAATGCCTTTGGCCAGAACACATTGAAGAAGGGCACATCATAAATAGCTTCTATCTGTTTTGGGGGTATTTTCGAATTACATCTGTGTTTTGGTGTTTTTTTCCCCTCCAGCTTTCTGAGGTTGCTCGACTATATATGTGTTCCAGTCTCTCCCATCTAGCTTTTAGCTTTGTGTTCATCCAATAAGTCTGCCTGCCGAATATTATCTGCTGGCCTCCTGTTTAGTTCAGTTCATGCAGCAACTGAAAGGAGAGAATGATGAGGTGTGGGACACACTTAGAGGCAGATTGCCTCAACTCCTGCCATTTCATCTGCATCAATATCAATCAGCCATTGCATCTGCATCAATATCAATCTGCCATTGCATCTGCATTATCAATATTGACACAGATCTCTTATTGAATCCCTTTAATTGATCTGACCTGTGGATAGGGTTTACCTTTACAGCAATCATGTCATAGAGCCTACCTCAAATGTTTTGACTGACTGAAATAATGGCTGCAGATGTGACAGATACTAGAGCACCAAAGAGACAAACCAATGTTAGGCGCACATGCTTCTCAGCATACTGCGTACTACATCCTCTGCCTTAAGAGCACTCTCAACCTTTAGCTTAGAGTATGCTGTTGGGCAAGTGCACAGAGTCTCTCTGTCACACACACAAAGAGAGAGAGAGAGAAAGAGAGAGAATAGAAACAGCCCCCATTCTTCAGCTCACAGCACATTTTACATTTTAAATTCCATTACAACTCAATGGTACTTTTCTGTTAAATGGGTTGATTGCTTGACTGAATTCCCCTATTAACCCTTTTCCACTCTAACTATGGTAAATACTTACTTAAATACATACTTAAAATCATGTCATGTAACTAATGTTTGGGGGTTTTCCCAATGTTAACATTCCAGTGATTGACATTCTGCTTTGTAATTTCCGTAAATCAGACAACAATATTGTGACTAGGGGAATTTTTAGTGCATTGTTGGTTGTTCCACATGTTCCTAGTGTGCTATGAGAATAATGTACTATTTTTGAATAACAAGGTTAAGGATAAACACTAAAGACTGAACAGTCCCTCGGATTTAACTCTCACACATTTGTTTGTCCCCTTCTTGTTTGTGTAAGACATTTCTACTGACCTGGCAACCGCACATACAATTTTGTTTCCCAAGCAGGCTTTTTCCTGCACACTGACACAAAAAGTGCAGACTCTGACCCTAAGGTAATGAGGATTTCACCAGATCACATAAAGCACTGATATCCACACGTTTTAGCTTTCTCGCAAATACCACCTTTTACAATTTCAGCTATGCACATAACATTCTGTTCTGCCACCTTGATCTCAAGTGCTATTGGAAAGTAGCCATGAACTGCATGTTCTCACCTCTCCATTGCAGAAGCAATATATGATGGCAACAAAGAATCCCTGTAAGAGAAAAAAAATCACAAAAGCCATCGTAAGTCCCTCATGAACTGAACACGACCCACAACCTTCAACTTCAAGTAAAAAAAAAACGTTGTGACTAAACAGATCCATGCCAATCACAGTTTTGAATTCTAGAATGTGAATGACACTGTACTGTAATATGCAACCGCAAATACATAAAACATGAAAAGGGTTTTCTCAGTTTGTGATTTAGTCAAAGCATTTCGTGATTAAACAGCACAGTGAAAGAGAGAAAGCAACATGCACATAGTATCCTCAAACAGCCTATTGACATGCACCCACTGCTAAAGCTACACACACACACACAGGTGACGGGCACGATGCAGTGTGAACGTTACCTGGAATGAATTGACGAGCATCTCGTAGTGCATCTGTATCTGCCATGGCACCCCTGACACCTCAGTGTAGGGCATTGCCATGAAGATGATGTAGTGAACTCCAAACAGGGGCATGAGGACCAGTGTGGATTTTAACAATTTTCTGCAGGGGAAGCAACAGTTTAAAAACAAAAAACTCTTACAGCTGGTCCCTACATGCTGTGTGTGTTATCGTAAGGAAATAAAGTAGGCTCACACTCTTACAGCTGGTCCCTACATGCTGTGTGTGTTACCGTAAGGAAATAAAGTAGGCTCACACTCTTACAGCTGGTCCCTACGTGCTGTGTGTGATAATAAATAATAAATAAAGTAGGCTCACACCTGTATTGCTGTCTGGTGTCACATCTTCCTGCATTGGTTTCTCTTAATTTTGTTGCCAGGACTCTGATTATGTTTAAAAACAACACAAAATTGATCTGGGGGAAAAAAAGAAAAAAAGTTTGACTACACACAGGGTCACTCACACAGAGTCATCTTACTCTAAGTGCAATCCAAATCTAAGATTAAATTGAGATAACTCAATTACTCCTTAAGTCATATGTAAAACAGCAAGAATTGTAATTAAATGCACGTTGCATTTCTTACTTACCACAACAGCTGTTAATATAGGAATTTGTATAATCCATTTCATACTTCCTGCGCTTAAATCCCAACACCTGTCAGATACAGATAAGATACCTAATATAAACCACCATATACCACTATATGTCTGGAAAGCAGCATACACCTCCTTACAAACCTGCATACATACTGTGAAGTCCTGTCTACTTATATCAAAGATTAGAACATATATGCACCTCTCTCTTGCCTGAACAAAGATTCTCAAAATAGAGTCTTTTTCTTCTTTTTTCATTTATCTTACTTCAGTTCTGCCAATAAATCTCATTCGTTTGATCAATGACTGTTAACAATTACAACTGCAATCTTGAATTTAATGGATCACTCTATTAGTCTTGTAATTCAAGCACCCGAACATATAGATACTTTACATGAACCATGCGTCTTACAAATGACATCTTTTCAGGCTTTGCCTAGCGTGGCACAATGACTTACTCTGTGTCTGCCAGGGTGGCTCTGACGCTTGCCCACACCGTCACAAACATGGCAGGGACACCTGAGGGACAGAGTACAACACTCATGACACACGCCTGTAAGCTTGGCACAAGCATATCTTGGCACGCAAACATATCTTCTTTGCACAAGATCCAAGACAATAAAACACATTTTTCTCCAGATGCAGTGTGTCTTATGATGACAGATGTATGTGGTGATTTGGCAATACAGCATCCACATTGTATGCGCTGTGCGACACAACTACTACACACAGTGTGTACAATGCAGGAACTGTAGGGCCCAGGGTTGATTATTGAATAGAATCTGCCACGCCGCCATATTTTCTTAAGATATATGGATTGGGAAAATCAGGCACTATACTAACATTTTCAACACAGACATATCAGAGTTCAATAAATCAATAAAAAAATGTCACAGAGTATCTATTGTTCAATACATAGACTATAGCCAATGAGACAGCTCTACAGAAACATACCCCAGCCAATCAGAGTGAATCCCCAAAGATACTTCCTGTCGGAGAAGAAGGTCATGAAGATGAGGCTATGTAAATAGAGGCCCTCCACCAGGATCCAGTAGTAATTTGTAGCCAGGAAGTACAAGAAGAGTGTCACAGCCACTTTACAGCCAATCTGTGAGCAGAATAAAGACAGAGATATCAAGTAGAGATCCCTCTTTAAAAGCAAAGAAAAAAAAGCCCAGGCAATCCTCAAAGGAGCTTGACTCACAAACTGGGTTTTGTTGCCCGGGGGTGCTTCTGTAATGGACTTCAGGTCCTCCACACTGACTCGCTCCAACTCCCCAAAAACATCTCCAGAATACAGTGCCATGTCTTTCACGAAGATGCTGATGGCTCGCAGCATGAAGGACACAAACAGGTGCATGTGGATGTAGTTCCTGGTGCAATGCAATCGACTGCAGAAGAGGAGAGAGTGTGGAGAAGAGAGGTGACATAGTTGACAACAGTGATTTTCTTACAGGAATATGGATTTTAAGATATTTTTCCTCACACAATGAAGCAGGTATAGTTACAACTCAAATGCCAGGCAACAAAATGGCTGGGGAAAAACCCCCAACAACAAGCACAAACAAAGCACAACATCTCATTACAGCATGAACAGCAGCTGAATATTAATCAAGAATTCCATAGACATTTGGAGGTGGCTCGATGTGAACTGAGGCTGTTCCTTGTACGGAGGAGCGTGTAGCAGCATTCTCACACGACTCCACATGCCCTCTGCCCTGCTTAAAGAACAATACTCATCCTAATTGAAGCCAGATGAGCGGCACGCTGACTGTAACACATTCTTCAGATTTAGGAGCTTGAAAAGCACAAATATTGAAATGCGGGGCTCAAAGTGAGCTGTAAAAACAAAATTGCAAGCATGTGTTGCTAAGAGCCAAAGGCATGTCTATCTCCTCCAAGGCTAATTCAGCAGAGGGAAAGCTTATTTTTGTAAATACCCTTCCTTATCGCCACTTAAGTTTTTATAAATGGATACAACAGTCTTCATTTCCGGACACTCTAGGCAAAAAATGTCAACACACAGAAGTAATTTTCACAGCTGCAGCTATTTGGTACAATTGGACATCCATTATTGCACTGAGAAACTAACAAACAAACAAATAAATTCCTATTGCTTTGTGAAATACAGTGCTTGAATGTGAACAGAGATCACACTGCAATTCAGCAAATGGATGCAAAGCCCAATGGCCCATTTGTCAACAGCCCCTGTGTGTTGCTGGCTTTGGTCTAGATGTTCCCACTGGGTTGTCTTGGCAAAAAGCACTCATTCAAATATAGGAATAGGCTCAGGATAAAATGTGGTGAAAAAGCTGTGATGTCTGTGTAGGAAGGAAATACACGCTCACATGAATTTGTCAAAAGACATCTGGTGTTTATCCACAATGGCCATAATTTCAAGTTTAGACAGCAGGCACATATATCCCTTCAATACGACATGGGGAAAGGCTATGACAGAAGTGGTCATAAAAAATGATGTTTTAAAAAAAACTAAAAAACTTTAAGGACACCCATCACAGCGCTGTCCAACCGCAGATGCAGCAATGTGCTCCATGACATCATTCATCTATCTGCTGAGAAAACGGCAACAAAAAAAAGAATCTAAAGGCCTTCAATCCATCCCCTCCATAATGATTTAAATAAACAGTGGGTGATACAGTTAAGGGATTATTTATGTTAGGAAATGCGCATGCCAGGTATAGACTTAACTATCTGAAATTGGCCATCCCCATGTGCAATCTACTGCAATCAGCAGGTCTGCATGGGCTTCCTGGCAGGTGACAGCATTGATGCGGACCCCTCTTTGCTCAGGCTCATTAGTTTGCCCAGCTAATTTGGAGCATTGAGGGAGCATTCAGGGAGCATTGATTTGTATTCAACGTGTTGGAGAGCTGATGCGAGCATGTACAGAATACCGGCACCGCACGCGGCTGAACACTGCCGCTAATGTATGAAACTCCCTGGACGTTCTCCGCTAACATCTTGGAGCCCATGCACCTGAGACTGCGAGCGCTTACATGTTGAACACGAGGCATGACTAAAGTGGCCTGGAAAGGTCGTCGGAACATGGGGGGAAGCCACGAGAGGCCTTATTAAACTCATTTCCCTCCGATGGGTTTCCTGGTGCCAGCTGAGGTGCCGTCTTAAAACGTCAGGCCTCGGCAGCGGCTGGACCCAAGTCAAGCCGAGTAAAGCGTTTGTCAACAAGTCTTTTTTAGCACGTCCTGACCCTCTATTTAAATAAGCCAGTTGAACAAATATCAGAGGACGTTCGCTGCATTAATTAGCAAGGAAAATGAAAACCATTCAGCGTGGTGCCAAACTCACCCAATCATAGACATAGTTCTTGAATCTTGAGTTTTGGAA
This sequence comes from Clupea harengus, assembly GCF_900700415.2. Lineage (NCBI taxonomy): Eukaryota > Metazoa > Chordata > Actinopteri > Clupeiformes > Clupeidae > Clupea > Clupea harengus. The sequence continues at coordinate 10,432,556 of NC_045176.1, forward strand.
TATCAATCCATAAGAACGAAGACCTATATTGGAGTAGCTTGTGTTTTTACGGAACAATAATTTAAATGTCTTAAAACCACAGATGCTTATTTTATATCCTACTCAGAGGTTTGTGGTTATTACCTATTAATGGAAATGATATCCGAAGACCTAACTGATTTACAGAAGGGATAGGTCTATAGTTTTTGTCTCGCAGTTTATGTTTTAAGACAGAAACTGAATAAATGAAACATAGGGAACGTTGAAATCCACTGAAATCCATTCCATTGCTGGATCCAAACATTTGCTGACCCTACACTCAGATTTCTATATCTTTCTGTCAATTAGTAGGTTTCAAACCAAACTTTTCACAGTGATGTCACCCAAATGTGACATTCTTTTTGCAGTGCAACACAATTCAAATGCTCTAACCTAAATACAAGAAAACCTCTCTGGTCTAAAGAAATGCTCAGACAGCAGCTGTGTATGGAGTGGGTCCATCGTGCAGTCAGCTAGCAAGCTGTGCATCATTCCAGGAAAGTTGACTCACTGGCAGCACACTGTGCATTAGACATTTGATGTAGCTACTGTCTTGGCCTACTGATACAGGCCATTTTATATGCCTCTTTTAATGCTATTGTCATGCATTTCACACTTGTTATATCGTAATATGCTTTAGCTCATAATTGAAATGCATTTAAATGAACAGTGCCATATGCAGTTCTCTGACAACCAGACAAGAAAGACTAAAAGCTATTACTGAGTAGCAGGTTACCTCCTGCAGCTATTGACAGACACTCAACATCGCTCAAGATGAGCTGAATTAAATTAAATCAAACAAGCCCCAGAGTTGACAAAGACATTTAGGAGTTTGGAGTAAATAAATAAACTATAGGTTTATCTCAATTCTTGCTAGGTGGTATGGAATGACAACAAACATTATTAATTGGTACCTCACATGGTCTCTGCTCAAGGCCAGTTAAGAATCATTGTTTTCAAGTTTGTTTTTATGTCTTGCTAGTTTTCACTTTAATTGAATTAGTTTCTCAAACTGGCTTGGAGCCTGGCGCATAGTTAGAATATTTTAACTATTTTGTAGGTAGGTGGGTCTTCAAAGGCCATGCATAATCTCAGATTATATTGAACAAATTCACAATCAAATTCTTTTCAGGGTATACCCTAAAAGAAAGAATATAAATACTCTAGTATGGTCTTAAACTGGACATGATGGCAATGCTCAACACCTGACTGATAAACACCTGCTCTAACCAGAAACAAGCTGAAGCAGAATTTAGTGTTGAAAGATGAAGATATTTAAAGATCCTTGTGAGGTTGTTGATTATGCTAAGGAGCCATTAATGCCCTGTCTACTGCAGTGGTGAGTTTGTTCAATGACTTCCTGGTTCTAGGGATTATGGGTACATAACCATATAATGTAATGTTTAAAATTGGCCAAATCTAAGGGAAATATATATATATATACGTATTCTCCCCTTCAATTGCAGTAAAACTCAGAAATATCAATTAACGACAGAGCTTGCCAAGTGCAAAGAAGTTGTCCGCGAGTATTCCGACCTTGTTTGGACTTTACCATGAAGCCACAATCCACTACACTTGTGCAGACACCATCCACATTCCCTGCCAGTCCTCATATTATTCAAAATCAAAATAATTAGTGTTATGTCTGTCCTTGCATCTGGTTTGTTTCAGAGGGTAGCTGGTATGATGCCCATATCTTTTCACATATCTTTCTTTTTAGTCATTGGTGGTAAGGTGTTTGATTATTTGATTATTGAGTGTTTAATAATAGGCGAAACGCAACAAGGTAGGATATTGAAACCTGCAATCTGATGTAGCCTACCTTCTCCTCAACGGTGAGTTTTAAAATCATGAATCTCAACACCTCTTTATAAATTGGCCTCGCAAACGTGTAATTTAGTTAATTTATTTCTTTGTTAGGTTCATGTGATAGATAGAAACAAGTGTTTAAATGTGAGGTTGTTTGTAATACACTTCTCTCCCCTTCCTTTTCATTTTCTGCCACAGGTTTTATGTTTTCCATGGATTTTTCACGGTTAATGCGAAACTCCACGCTCCACGATTTCCTGACAACCAACATAAATTAGGTTGTGACTTAGTTTACTTCTATTTTAAATAAATCATGCCATTTTCATGAGCCTGCCTTCATTCTGAAGTTAAGCACTGTGGGTGTGATCGAAGCGTATAGGGGACAATACACAGAACTGAAAAGTGCGGAACTGGAGGTGTGCAAAAAAGGACTTAAGCGTGAGTGGGGGAATGTGGCCCATGGTGTTTATCTGTGTAGCTTCCCTGCTATGGAAAGTAGTGGGGGTTTGAGTTTTAAAAAGTGAGAGTTTATCTGTGTATCTTCCCTGCTATGGAAGGTAGTGGGGGTTTGAGTTTTAAAAAGTGAGAGTTTATCTGTGTATCTTCCCTGCTATGGAAGGTAGTGGGGGTTTGAGTTTTAAAAAGTGAGAGTTTATCTGTGTATCTTCCCTGCTATGGAAGGTAGTGGGGGTTTGAGTTTTAAAAAGTGAGAGTTTATCTGTGTATCTTCCCTGCTATGGAAGGTAGTGGGGGTTTGAGTTTTAAAAAGTGAGAGTTTATCTGTGTATCTTCCCTGCTATGGAAAGTAGTGGGGGGTTGAGTTTTAAAAAGTGAGGCAATGAATGAGTGAAAACACTCAAAGAAATTGTGTAAAATTATCAGCATTTCTTAAGCAAAGTCAAGAAAATATGCTTGAATTCCTAAGGATCTGTGTAAAAATGACTTAAATGTTTTGGTTTCATTTTACATGATCTATTTGAGGGTATGGTCTAAAACAACAGTGATTGTGAATTTGCTCAATATAATTCCGTGTAAAAATGATGCCTTGCTTTTTTCGGGTATTTCCAGCATATCATTTTTTTAAGTGTATGTATTCCATCAGTGATTCTTTCTCAACCTGTGAGCATCTGTATATATATATATATATATATGAACGCTTTTTCTCAGTCAGCTGAAACCTGTATATATACAGCTTTATATATATATATATATATATATATATATATATATATATATATATATATAAGTAATTGAAGTTGACTGAAGAAAAAGCATTCATGCTGCATGTATCCCTGTAATCTCATACCAATATGAGTGGAAATGAAACATAAATGTCAACAAGAAGGAGCAGGAATTACAATCTAACCTGAGGGCAGAACTCTTCTAAAAGTCAAAGTGTAAAAGGCAAAAGGCCTGCTCTGAACAGAAATATCCTTTTGACTTTGTTCCTTCCCATGTGATGTGTTACATGCATGTTGGCACGCCACCAGGCCTGGACGTATCTATTTCTTCTTTTGGAGGAAAAGCCACCGTTTTTTTTTTTGTATAAAATGTTTTTTAGAAAAATGACATGCTTGCCACATCTTCATGTTATATTTGATTGAATATAACTAATGAGAGGAGAATTAGTCACAATCAGCACCTATCATGCCATCTTATCATTTCTTCCTTAATGGTAACAGGCAGCCACTAATGCCCTTACATGTTTGACGTCCATTCAATCTGACATAAAACACCATGAGCAAATTGTTTTAAGTGTTCTACAAGCAATGTTTATGCATTAGCAAAGTCAGTTTCAAACTGTTCAGTTTAACACTTTCGTAAGAGAGAAAGGTCAGGTCAGGAAACTTTATATTTTGTATCTCAGTTTCGATTCTGAATTCTGAAACAGTTCATAAGTGGTTCTTAGCAATAAGAAACTTGTGTCTATTCCTCTAAAACATCCTAGCTTAATTAACGAGCCAGTGGGGAACTGATTTTGAAATCCTCCTGGCAGCAGAAAATCAAAGTGAATCTACCCAGGCAGATTGAGACAAAATAGTAATTTAAAATCCGTCAGGACTGGAGAACGTACCGGAAATATCCCAGGATCACCACGGCCACCATGAGGGATCCCAGTGAGATGGAGTAGCCCACCGTGTAAATTAGATAGAGTCGATCAAACACCTCCTGTTGGTCAAAACAACACAGACAGATGAGTGTCTCCCACGAAAAGCTCTGAAACCATGATTTAATTCAGTGTTGTGTTCAGTTAATAGGTTTAACATTACAATTATTCAGAGCTAGCCTCTGCAAACAGTGATACCACGTACTGGGTCTGGCTAAGTTGTAATACATTTTCTTTATTTCACCAAAACTTCAACCATGATAAGGACCCAGAAAAAAACACAAATATATTGTTGTGACCACAATCTTAGTTTTTAAGTATGAATAGAAATTCTCTGATCTTTTAAAGGCTTCATGGACAGCTGAAAGAACACAATGTGTCTCAGATGCTAAGTGTGTGTGGTGTGGAGGTTCACGTCTAAAACTAGATCTGTGGTACTGAGGCAGAGGAAACAGCCTCATAAAAAAAAACTCCGTACACATTCAAGCAGTTTTAATTAGAGTAAGAATCTCAAACTTGCATTGTGCTCCACAGTGAAACGTGAACGTTTGCTTTGACAGCAAACTGACACCCAGCAACTGAGGTGGCTTGAATAGCATTCGTTTCTTACGAAAACATTTTGTTTCAAGCACCGAGGCCGAATAAAAGAAAAGAAAAAGGGAAAAAAAAGGGGGGGAAATCAGGGTGGGGAATGCACCATTTCCAAAAGAGATTACTTCAAGCAACAGGCAGCCAGAGGACATTCTGTGTGGAGACCACACTAACCATGCTAGCTGGATGGCCTCTGTACTGCATGAGGCCCATCTAAGGCTGATGTAACCAGAACTCAGAGGGCTGTTATCATTTAGCCTGTGGTGCAGAGGCCCTGGCCAGAGTGGAGCTGTGGACTGCACACAGATAGCACCATAAAGATTTTCATGTGTGCATATGAATGTTTCTTCAATGGCTGCCACCACGACTCTTGGGATCCCATCAATGTAAATAGACAGTGTCAGACTAAGGGTCAGAAAATATTGAGATATCTGCCCACTGACTTTCGGTTTGGTCTGATTTGTTTACAAAAAGGGAATGAAAATGAAAGGGGAAATGAAGGGAAGAAACCTAAAAGGGAAGGCTTGCAGTTTTATAAAATGACACGACTTGTTGCATGTTGAGAAATAAAAGCTCATTCATTGAATACATGTCACCATTCTTAAGCAGGGTAAGTGCAATTCACAAGTTAATGAATAAAATAGAAAAGTGATAGAGATGTTAGGTTAAGACTTTGGAAACAGAGCTGACAAAAGACTAGTATTGTGTATGATTCATGTCTCATTAGTATTTTCCATCTCAAATCAGTCTGAGTATTTTTAGTAAATGCAAATTAACCCAGCTCTCCAGAGTTCAAATCAAACAGCTGTCCCATTTCCCCCCGTGGTTCTCCATAATCCTGTGTTGTTCATCCATGTCATATTTATTAAGGATGATGTTCTAACTTCATGCTCAAATCTGTGAGCACATTCACTAGTCTCTTCCTCAAGTACAGTAGATAACTGAATTTAGTTATTTATCTAAGTGTCTGAACAGACTACATGAGTCACTGATAAAGGTTACCAGGTACAATGGTGCTTCTGCAGTCTTTTTCTGCTCTAATTAGCATACTTCTGTGTGTGTGTGAGCGCGTGCGTGTATTATGTGTGTGTGTGAGTGTGTGTGTGCCTCTTTGTGTGTGAGAGAGACAGAGAGAAATAGAGAGAGATTATCACAGACCCTTGATGTCATGCAAGATCAACTAATCTTCTTTTGACACCTGAAAGTGATATAGTAATTTTAGTATTTTGTATTTAGTGTTCTTCCTTGGCAATCTATTTATATATGTTTTTGCAGTGTAATTATCAGTAACGAAAGAAATGCTGTGCCACAGTTTCCATTTTAAGAAGATTTTGTGAATCCACAAGGGTATTGATTCACCTCCCCGGTCACACAGGATTTCCATCCACTTATCTCGGGAGAACAGTCCCTCCTGCTCCCTACTTTATCTCAACTGATAGATTTTGATGAGGTTCGACTGAGGGCAAGCAAAAAAAGACATCAAATGATGGACCCAAAATGCAACATGCACTTGTTGGTTGCCTAGGCACCAGTAGCTCCGAAGACCACTGCAGGACTCTCTCGTTCCTTTCTTGTGCCTAATATCCACTTTTCACAATTGATTACGTTCAGCTTGGTAGAGAGGTGAAGTCTAGGTCAGAGCAACCTATTCACAATATGTGCCCCATGAACATGATTATCGTTCTATGAAACAATCCATGCAAAATAATGATGATGATTGATGATGTGCTTTAATCAAAATTTAAGCAAATTCACAAGGAAAGCAGCCATAATCACTGACCCACACAGTCAGAGTGTCTCTAGACTCTTGTTAAAAGAATGGTTTACTGCAAAAACACAATCAGACGACACTGAAAAGGAACACTGTCATCACTGACAAGGGCTCCCTCCATATGGACCGTTTTAGTGGAAAATAAAGAACCGTTAAGAAAAGCTGCTTGCAATTGATGCACATCTAGGCTGTTGCATTTGTGAAACATTTATCACAATGACTTGTTTTGAAGAAGCTTTTGAATAGGTAGATGTAAATAAAGATGTTTCAATACTTGTAAAAATGAGGGAACTGCATGGATGCCGATTTATTAGTGCTAAATCTAAGTTTATCAAATTGTTGCTTTTTAAATGTCCCTTTAGTATGGTATGATACCATCGGAGAGCTACACGCTCTTTCCTCTCAGGAACTGAAATCTAGGGCCCAATCCACACTTCAGGATTGTATGAGAATCCTCTGATAACTGGGTCATATGAGGTTTCTCATTTTGCTATATATAATTTGCAAAAAGTACTTTACTCACCTGTCAATCATTACAGACTGATGTTCAGCCAATGTGTATTGGACGGGTTCAATTTGGTAGATAGTTCTTGCTTAGGACTCCATTATTTGGGTAGGCATTTGAATGTTCTTAAAGGCTATGTAATCATGTGTTACTGATCATTACTCTCTGTATTCTGCTGCATTAGAGATGGTCTTTTTTGAAGATCTGTAGATCTATTTCAAGAAAGTGACCTTTGCAACTGAAACTAAATAATAAAAGTAACAGCAGAGATGATCCGTATCATAAGGCACAGCCTGGCTGCTCTAATGTTGAGAAAAACAAATGACTGTTAACTTTACATTAAAGTTTTAACATTCAGAAATGTGCTGCTACAACACGATGTGAACATCATTGGTTGCCGGGTTCCTCTAAATAGTACAGTTTCACTATTTGAAGAGAGGCCAAAATCTGCATTAACAAAATGATTGCTGAGCTCCGCCTTCACAAAGCCCTCTTATGAAGTGGTCAGTTAGAACAAAGGTTTGTTAGCATGTGAAATGAACACCCTCAAATGGCTTCACTTCACAGTGAAGAAAAATGACAATGTGAACCATAGAATTTGGATTTAAGTCTTATTTTCTGCATACTGCATACATATTTTCAAAGACCATTTGAAAGAAACACAAGGAATTCCAAAAGAAGAGCAAAATGTCCCTCCTTTAACCTCCTCCTGTGTCCTTCTCCTATGAGCTTCTATGATTGCCCCGCAGCCAGTAACATGAAAGACTTTCAGATTGCCATCACTTGTTTCTGGTTTATCATTTTAAATGTGTTTTTTTATGTGTGCAAACACATTGCAGTAGTTTTATCAAAATGCTTAAATGTTTGACATGTTTACTACAGGACGTGTTACCATCACATTAACATAATCTATGCCAGATTGAATTGTGTCTCTAATACACAGTGCTTCACATTATACACACCTTTGAAGGTCTATCACACAGAGATTTCTGGGAAGCTTATCACATAATTCTAGGAATTCTTTGTGCTTGACCAAAGATTGCAATTTGTCAGGCCGTGATGAAAGGCCTGTTTAGTCCAAGAGGAGCTATAGAGGAATACGGCACATTTGCAGACATTTACATATTACATGTTCCAGACTTCAGGACTGAGACTTCACAAAGGGCTGCAGCAGTCCTATTTAACAGTCAAAAGTTTTGAATTGAACATTCTTCGTAACATTTTTAACTGTCAACGCTTAATTTTTGATTTTAACTTTATTTTTTATGACTGAAAACCAATTTCATCCTGTCAAAGAAACTAGAATTTATTTTCTCCCATACTGTAATTTTCATCAAATGTAGCTGTACGCTTCATGCCTGAGGACTGCTGATAGAGCTGTGGTAACCTCACTGTCATTTTGGTTTCCATTTGAAGTGGGATTTTTTGACATTCCTCATACAGAGCAGCCTTTTTTTGCCCAGTTCTGCTCTCCAAAATCAATAAGAGAATCATCAGGGGAAGCAGAACTTAACCAGTGTCAGTGCCTCACAAAAGAGCAAACACTCAATTAAGGCTTGCTATGGAGTGGCAGGGGGGCAGAGTAATTATCTGGGAATCGGATAATTACAGTCTTTCAACAGACAGAACCCTGACAAAAACCACATCCCTAAAGATTTACTTCCATGTTGTAAATACATCGATAGTCCATTATGCACATACTGAGACCACTGCACAACATGCACTGAACAAATTGAAAAATCCTCTTAACTATCACATCTACCATTGATTTAAATAGTAAAACGTGCCACTAATTGAACATGAGTGCGATAGGCATGACTGAAAATGGATGTTAAAATCACAAAGACAAACTGGGAATCTAAAAAGGGAAACTGATATAACTGAATAATAAATCGTACCCTCTCTTGGTTCTGGTTGTAATGGCTGAGGAATTTGGCACATTCGCTATAATTAGCCCACGTCTTATTGTTGGTGGTGGCCAGCTCCCATGTTCCATTTAGGTCACAGCGGCGATACGCATGACCTAAGGAGAGAGAAACAGTGACCTCTTATGCATGTGCAGCTAACTAGGAATGTCTTCTTGTGTATGCACCGTGTATCAAAGACAGACTGGTGGTGACAAATGAATTCAAACCATCTAAGGTCAAACCCATGATGCCTGTGTGTTACACCAAGTGAGGTGTGCATAAAGAATGCACCTTTCTGTTCTTGGAACGATCATTTCCCAGCTTCGGGATGAGGGAAATGCCTGACTGCTATTCAGTGGCCATGTTAATTAATTAATATAGAGTTCATACAGACAGCAAATTCATACATCCATCCAGAGAATTTAGCAGTGAAGTAGGTAGCATTGCCTTTAATTAGTGTTGGAATATTTCAAAAGCCACAATATGTAATGTTTATCATAAAAACAGATTTGCCTTAAACCATTCTTTAGACAAAATTTGCGGTAAACAATTTGAGAAATGTTTCCTAGAAGGCAATGCTGCCTACTTCAGCTTTCACCTCTGCCTAGCAACGACCTTGACATAGTTAACAGAGAAGCACCCCTACAGGGAAGGCAACATGACCTTTAACCTTTGTCACCATTATCAGACTGAATGAAAGAGATGCATAGTGTCGTAGTGGATTACAGTCATTATACATTATGATGAACACCAAACACCAAAATGAAACCTTTAGTTCCTGAAAGTTGCAAAGGCATTGAAAGTGTCATTAATAAACCTAAAGCAATGTTAAGAAAACAAGAAGACCTGCCCTACTTTACAGTGACCTTAAAATAGGCCTCTCTGGAGCCATTATGTCTACAGCTGCAGGTTAGTCTAGGAACAATGACATTGCAAGGACATACGAGTTAGCGGTGAGTTACCTTTGTGGTTAAAATCGTAGACATACTCAGGACAAGAAGTAGACACCAGTCTCCCAGGAGGTCCCTCTGGCCAACATACAATTCCATCCCACTCTGGTAAGCAGAAGCCCTCTATAGAAAGGGACAAAGATTTACATTTAGAAGAGGAGTGCCTTGCGTGGCTCCACGGGTCAGTGCTACCACATCACAACACACCTTGTCTGCAGCAGCAAAAGAAACAAGGCAAGGGATAGTTTCATTTCCAGCACACAGGCAACCATACTTCTGACTGCAGGTAGGCGGGTACAGCTGAGGGCATCAGATCATTATCCAGACAGATGCAACAATGGGATTTATAGGGGTACTGCTCACACCAGCCTTTGGCTTTCCAAACAAAAACAATGGGACATCACAAAGAGAGGAGACAGTGCAGAGGTGCTGAGATCTTCAAAGACAATTTTTGAAGGGATCAAGGCTAACCCATTTATATTGTTTACATCAGTTGCCTACAAAACAAACAACCAGCATTATCTTATGTCTGTCCGATCATTAGATTTTGAATAGAGATGTATACGCAATAGCTTGAGACACCAAGGTCTTTCTCAGTGATTGCACGAGTAGAACATTTTGTCTCATATTGACAGGAAGGACATATGAAAACCCAAGCCAAACAATAGCTTGAACTAAACAGGATAGAGCAGTGCTGATTTGTATGTCATGTCAAGGTAAAACAAATTACTCCCTGTGTATCAAGCTTTCATCAAGCCCCAAAACTGTATAAGAACATCTGGATAAGCTTCTAGTATAGTTTAACCTGATGGCAAATGTAATAGTAGTGGTTATAAAACCACCTGAACCTATGTGACAGACTGAACTAAATTATTCGCCATTGCCTGTGAAGTCAGTAATAACATCACCCAGGTCAGAAACCTGCCTCCCCCCCCCACTGTTCTGCCACACCTGTTGTGACAATAAATGTATAATCAGACCGGTTCTGTCAATACCCATATAATTATCACAATAGCCAATTTACACTTACTGCTCTTCTGCACTTCAAAGTCCTACTATAGGACTGCATTTTACATCACAGCAAAGGGAAGCTACTGACAAAGCATGAAACAATATCCCTCCACAGACGCCTTCAAGTTTCCTTCAAGTACTTGGCCAAACCTTTTCAGTGCATCATTCCACATAAAAGAGCTGAAGGGTGAAGGATGCAGCCATCTCTGTTTGCGGTTCAAAACAGAGGTAATGAGACTGTTGCAACCCTACTAGGGGACCACAACATCCAATTAGCAATCTGACAGCCTTTTTTTTCCCCAGCCCTAATTTCTCCAGCAATCAAGTGTGTGACACTCCATACACACAACAGGCAACATGAAAACTCTATTTCTCCGTTCCAAATGGAAAGGCAAGGCAAGGCAAGGGAAGAATGAACAGCAAGACAAAGGGAGGCAATGTGCACCAACAGCTTCAAATCTCTTTAGACTTTTAAAACTTAAATACGTTTCAATGCATTGTTTGGGTTTTTTAACTGTTCTTGTAACAAAACATGTGCAGCCCATATTGGACACAATTATCATTCTAAAATGTTTCATAGTTCTATAAATACGACAGGGTTTAACACTTCTATTATATCTTAAAAGTGCTCACATTTAGTAATTCCCATTGTACATTTAGAGATGCCATACCCTTGATGATGGGAGTGAGAAGCTTTTATCTCCAGAGTTGCTTGCCAAGCCTGATTTCTGGCTTTGCCATGGCTGTTATTGAAACCAGCTGCCCCAGACTCACCACAAATAACCAGTTAAGGATAAAACTTAACCATGCAGTCTTTGCTGCAGATCCATTATTTTCTCATGCCTATAATAACAGATCTCAAAGGGGAAATCAAAGGAGATGACGCTATGCTGTCTGTATGCAATCCAAACGTCCTGTCACTTAGCAGATCTGGCCTAATTAAAGAGTGAACCGGCGGGATTCAACAGTCGGGAAAGATGCCTCTCCGTGCAAATTTAACACAACACTTTCTTATGTTATTACAACAATAACCGTACTCTAAAGGGCTCTCAACTTGCCATATACTTGGACCACCTACTGCACTATGGCCTTCAAATGTAGCTCTAAACGTATATACTGCATGTCATTTCCTGTAAAATCCATGGCCACGATTTAAATATAACCGTGCCTGGGGTGGGGGGACGTGGCTATTGATGATGTCATTTGGGTTTTTAATAATGTTTTTCCTTGCTGTACTCACATTTGATTCAGAACTGCAGATGTCATAACACATATTGTGTGGCGTTTTGATATATGCAAGCTTTTATGGTGATTGCTGGTGTTATTTTACGGCCAGACCACAGAGTTTGAGCGCCGAGCTATTTTCACACACGGCAGAGTCTTGGGCCTGAAACCCACATCCCTCCACTGTCTGACCCGTGCAAACCTCAGTGTCTCTCTCAATGGAAACCTTGTTTCAGGAAAGTAAGGGAGACTCACTGCACCCGACCAAGGCACAAACTCGAATAATAAATAAGTGGACTTCACTGGAGCGCACAGCAGCAGAAGTAGGCTCCTGGCCTTGGCTGAGGTCTGGGCCACCTCCCCACCCCTCCCCCCCAAAATGACAAGAATAGCTTAAATCAACTCACAACTATTTGCTAATTTCATACCACACAGTGCAAACGATTTGAAATATCCATCATAGCTCGACATTTCTAATAATAGTGGGGCTAACCGCAGCTTGAGAGACACACAACATAAGGGGTGGCCTGGCGCTGCAAAGGCACAAACAACAAAGAGAAGAAGCCAAAGATATAAAAAAAAATTGCATCCAGCCGCACATTGTCCACAAAGAGAGAGAGAGAGAGAGAGAGAGAGAGAGAGAGAGAGAGAGTTTTAATCCTGTTCACCTCAGGCTATTTATAAAACTCCATACAGTGGAGTGGAATAAAACACTGACACTAATGAATGTATTATAATAACACAAAATGCAACAATATGAAAAAAGGAATAAACCATAAGGATTTGAATAAGCAAAACACATACAGTATTTTTTTAAGATTTAAAATAAAGACCTAATGTTTCAAGGTGATTTTTATGGCAATCTGAAAAAACAGGGTTATCAGAATATACATACCAGTCAGAATATAGTATCAGAATATAACAGTCAAAACTACACATAGAAACTAAATATGCCTTAATAAATAATAAAACAAAACCATATTATAATGTATTGTAAGACTTATTTTGATATATATTGCAGCTATGAAAAGACATCCATCGTAATTATGGCCATATTGCAAGTGAGAGCAAATGTACTGTTTAGGCAAAGAGTCTTTTGTTCTTTTTTTTTGTTTACAATACACACACAATTCATTTCAAAGAGCATTTAAGTTGACAAAATGGCTGGCTCTCAACTGAAACCTCAGCTCCCATCTGTGAGAGCTCAGTCTGTGGTTCCTCTGTTCCCCATTTTTATGGAAGAGGAAAAGCCTCCCTCGTGTTCCTCAAAATGTGGCGTGATCAGGCAGACATGTGCACCCTTCCAAAAGGGGTCAGAAAACAGCCACTAGATAAGAGCCCGGCGTCATCGGGTCTCAGGGGGGTTAGCTGTGATACCCCCCTCCCCATCCCCCCAAAAATAAACACCAACTGTGAGGCTGACTTAGGTAAAGACTATTTTTCCTCCAAATAGCCTCCTTCAGCCTCTGAGAGTGTGTTTGAGAATAGCAGCGCTCTAACGCTCACATCCCTGCTTCTCCTTCACCTTCTCCTCAGCCTGTAAGTGCTCTGCTCTGCTCTGCTGTGTTCCACCTGCGGACCGACCAACGGCACGTACCCTGCTGAGCGCACCTGTCCTGCCTTCACTCTGGCACCACTCCACAATCATCATCCCATTAATGGCACAACAGCCAAGCCAATCCCTCTACTGGGAGCGGCCAGGCAACACATTTACCAAAAATGGCAACAGTATCAAATTGTTTAAAAGATTTGTTTCTGCAAAAGTAGTGACCACATGCATGACAATAACCTCGTAAGGAGTAATGTCAAATAATCTTTGTGAGGAATAGTGCCTCAGATGATGTTATTTGTGAAAAATAATGCAACATCTCTTTATAGAGTGCACTTCAATAATCAGACCAGTAAGTAGTTATATATACACATGGTCATATGTTGTATCTTACAGAATCAAAATCCAGCAATCCAGTTTTCTATTCAGTCCTTCCTACCAAAATAATAATCGGCTACACATGTTATGAACACAAGTTCATCCACTGTTAAATCACAAGTTTCATTGGTTAAGTGCTTTAGAAATGGTTAATGCATAAAATATTGTCTGTATGTATTGTCAAAAGAAACATTAGGAGAAGAAACAGCCTACCTGGATACAAATTCAAATCTACAGAATGATATGTGAGAAATAAAAAAGCAGTATGATAAAGATGTTATCGTAAGGTGTTAATTACCGGCATGCGTGTGTTATCGGCAAACGTTTGCGTTGTCATGTTAATCCATTATTAAAATTATGTACAGTATACTTGTGCATATCGATTGTTAGAATGGCCGATGTTTAACAAACTGTCCGATAACTGACATAGCCACGCTAATGTGTTAATGCAATCGCACATTTCGTCTCTCCTGAAATTATATTTAGCCCTCTCTGATGGAGTTGGAGGAATCATGATATGTTTAGAAAGGCTTCCCTTTAGGGAACATTTAACATTGAGCCAACAGGTTGGCTTCCATCAAATTAATATCTCGTATTCTCAAATTCAATTGTGCATTAATAGATATACATGTGCTCTCTCCCGGTGACTGTTCCTATTATGGACAGCTTGATGACTTGAATTAGTCAGTGATTAGTCAGTGCAGTGTACCATGGAACAAAGTGAAGAAGTGAAGGGAATATCTCTTGAAAATCTTAAAAATCCCACTTCAAAGAAACTTGTGGAACATGATCAATTTTTCATTAGATCACTTCTTTGTAGCAGCTGATGAAGACATGGCGTGGCATGGCCTGAAAAACACAGAGTGGCTGTCTCTGTGGCGACACGCAATGTCATGTCAGGAAGCATTAGGGGTGACAGTGTTCAGACGAGGCCACTGACTGGACTGCCATCGCAAAAAGGGCCTAATGTGTGGGAGGCGGCTCTGCGCAGCGTTAGTGTCCACCACCATTCAAATCAATACGGCTTGATGTAGCCCATGAAAGTGTGTTTTCCCCACTGATCAGCTTGGCTTTTACATTGGGGGATGACACCCTTGCCTTTTGTACGGAGCCTTTGAAACACAACACAACACATATCTTTTGCGTCAGAGGAAAGAAGCCGAGGAGGTGGGAGTTGTGGGTGGGCAGGGGTAATGAGGACGGGTTTTGTGCAAGGCAGCCATTGAGTCTGCATTTCCCCACAGTGATGCCCTCAGGTTTTTAGAAACAAACATTACTAATGGTTTGTTTCAGAGCTGTCAAGGTTTCCCTCAGATGAGAGAGGAATCCGTTCAAATTTAATTGAAATGGAATAAACCAAAGCTAAAGAGAAAATAATAACAGTCAGGATTGTACAATTACCCACTAAACACGGGTTATTTCAAAACAATTTGGAACAACTGTGGGTGAAAAAAAGTTGACCGCTGCGAGAGGAAACAGAATAGCCTAAAAAAACTCCTACGTTGCTAAACTATGTCTTTAAATACAATAGTTTGAGGCCCAAAGTTAAAATCAAACATGAAATAAAACAGCTAAATCTCAATCAATGTTCAACTGCCTAGTACTTAGCCAGAATGCACAATACAATGCAATACAAAATAGCATGACATAATTAATCAGATATAAGGTACTACTTTTTGCTGCGTTTGTAGATCATTTTGTAACTCTGGGCTGGGAAGAATAATAGAACAATAATGGAAATAGTGCATTGTTCACCATTCATTTTTCATTTTATCAATATGGTGCACCGATGTTTTTACAAAACCCCACAAGATCAATTAAAAGAATCCTTGTATACATGTGTATGTGTGTGTGAGAGCTAGTGTGTGTGCATGTTATCTGCTTGTGTACTACACATCTCCCTCCCTCCCGCTCTCTACCTCTCTCCTTCCTTCTTTCCATCCCTCTCTCTCTGCCTCTCTCTCTGCCTCTCCAGCTCCCCTGTGCATAGATTGTTTTGGCGCTATATAAATAAAATTGAATTGAATTGGGTTCTTCCCCATTTCATTACAGTAAGAAGACAGTGCGTGTGTGTCTGTGTGTGTGTGTGTGTGTGTGTGTGTGTGTGTGTGTGTGTGTGTGTGTGTGTGCATGTGTGTGTGTGTGTGTGCTTGTGTAGAATGGTGGCATAGAGCCTATGTGTATCATTATCTCGTTTTTTTAAACGACACCCTTCAGTGTCTTCATCCTTGCTTCTCCCCTAACCGCCATCAGCACCACACCGCAGCAACAAAAAACTCTCCACCCAAGAATCCTCAGCCTCAATCAATGTCAGTTAATCCCTGGCTGAAGTTTATGTGACATGTCAGAGTCCATCTCCTCTGTTCACTGCCTCCATACTGCTTTGGGACCACTAGTGCTGTTACAGTGGGAAGTGATAACACTCCAGGAACTGAGCCCAATGTGTGGCTCAAATGCCTTGACATCTTACGTAACTCTGTTTACATGTGTGTATTTTTCTAAGTGTGTCACACAGACCTGCCTGCCCTGTGCCATCACGACAATGCAGCCAGACAATAGGTAATGCTGTAAGTCGTGAAGAGTGTTGGTTTAACATGAAAGGAAATTCTTAAAACATTCTCTATTCTTAGACCGAAGGCATATCAGTATAATGCAGTGTATCAAACAAGAGAGTGAAAGGGACAGCGCTCTTTCCACCTATGTATGTTTATTTAAGTACCACACGTCAGTGTATTAATATTGACATAAGGACTGACCAGCAATCTTGTGTTTGGACTTGATGACTCGTTCACATTTTCTCCTAGCGTTGAACAATAGATACATCTGCTCTTCCTTGGTAAGGACGTCATCGGCATCCACCTATATGGAGAGAGAGAAAAAATGAGATCAGTTTGAGGCAGCTATTCACTACTACAGTAACGTAGTTATCTAGAATGTGCTGGTGTTTTGATGATGAAGACAAGCAACATTCTGTTTTCATCAGTCATAACAGCAAATTCTTATTGCCAAACATGTCGATTGTCAAAAACCAAGAATGAAAAATGCTTCTCGCAGTGGGTATTTGCATATTTTCCATTCTCGTCCTGATAGAGCTTACAAAGACATAAAGCACTTGTATACCTGATAAAACGAGAAAAATGTATAACACATTGCTTCAAACAAATTGTCTATCTTTACAAAGACGGATGTTTTAAAATGCTTTATTCATCCCCACCGCTCTTGAAGGAAATAACCTGCAAAGTGACTTGGGATACCTAATGGACTCCATGCTCTCTCCAGTCGGCACGATTTATGTAAACTGTTAAGTTGGTAACAAATTTATATTCCTGTCAAAGTGGGGCTTTAAAGGACTGTGTGGTCAGGTACTGCTCTTGGGCAAACAGTATCACTTACAGTCTTTGTTGATAGTCACAGTTGGAGTTTCTGTGATCTGAGCAACTCAGCAGGAAAGATTCCTTCAACACCAATCTGACCCGACTCCAAAACAAGGGGGGAAATAAGCAATTTCACGAGACGAATCTGCATTCGCTTGACGGCGCTAGAAAAGTCTCTTCATGTCCTAACTCGATCGTGTCACTCTGGAGACGCTTGCTTAAAAGGTAAATAGTGTTTTGTTTTGTGTTTTTTTGTTTGTTTTAAGTCATTAGAGGACACAAAAGCATCTCCGTGTGATAACTCATCTTATCGTGGCCAGCCCCGGGGGCAACAGATAAAAGCCCCGTACAACATCTCCATTCATCTCGTGAAGCATGCAGTCATTTCAAATGTCAACTGAATATGACAACAAATGTGACCGCACAGCCCCTCACTTGCCTCTGCTGTGACGTGCTCTCTGCCCCTCGGCCTGTTTGTTCAAATCAATATTTTGCAACTGAACTCTAGCTGCCATTCCATGCATCTGTCAGCAACAAGTATTGAGTTCTACTAATTTGAGTCAGGTCACATGTCTATTTGATGAAATGTAAATAGGATATTTCGCTCCACCACACCAAAACGAACGCAATGAATAGCCTCCCTTTTATTTTACTGCTTGAACGGTCGAGTGACGCTCAACTGGACTGTGCAGGGCCGTGTTTGTATATGATAATGAGAACAGAGTTTCACAGCGGAATTTATAATTCATAATTTCCACCGTTTTAAAAGGGGAGCGCTGTGCTGATAAACCTCGGACATAAAATGGCCAGCTTTGCATCAGCCCCGGGAACATTGCCCTGTATCAATCACGGGATTAAGAAAAAACGGTTTACAAAGTTCCTCACATATTATTTGCTCAATAGGAAAGCATCCAAGACACAGAAGAAAGATAATGCTGTTTATAGGCTTTTTTTAATCACATGCTTTAGCCCTGGCCTCACAGAGTAATACATATGGTCGTTTATACTGATGTGATACCTTTCTACTGCTTGGATAACTTTCTATTGTTTGTAAATACACGTTATGATAAAAAAGTTCATATGATGCTTATCTGCTACAGAATAGCACTGGGCCATGGGTTCTTTCCAGCATGAAGACATACCAATGACATATATTATCTGTGCTTCATGTCACCGTGGATGACAAGATATAAGACAAATACTAACTACAATACTGAGAACATTTCATTTACATTCAAAGTGTCATAACACACACATTTGTGGTTTGTGCATTTACTTATGTTACACATTTACCGATGCTAGCCCGCTTATCTCCCACCAAAAACTGTCACCCTCTCCTGACGCCATGTTCCACCTGCTGAGATAACACTCTGATCCCTTTGTAAATTCTCCAAAGCCCGTGTGGCGTGCCATGCTTCACAGAGTGACCACAGTGCTGTCCACAACAAGTCAACCTGACTTCATTCCGGACCGCACCAGTCGCTGCTCGGCGGAGGTGTGATGTCAAGCGCGTGTCAACCAGTTGTCAAACACACTCACGCCTTTGAGCCGAGCTCTACACAGGACAGCTCTGATGTGTCGCGCAGCAGAGTGGCAAGCCGTGTCTTGCCTTGGGTCGTTCATTCTATGGCAACTCTGTGCCCCCCGTGGGACCACCATGACAGGGAAAACACCCGTAACACTGCTGTTTCCTCTTCCAGGAGGCCATCCAGAACACACTGGTAAAAACAAAACAAAAAAAAAACCCAGTCTCGACTGGACGTTGCGCCCGTTTCCCTCACTAAACAGCGTAGAGACTCGAAATATTTCAAAAGATTTCTGAGTAATTAGATGACTCATTTGTTCTTTCTTCAGAGTCTGGGCTTCTTCCTTACCCCCGATGGGCTTCTGAAGAAAATGCAAGTTCCTTAATCACTTTCATTACTCATGAATTGATTAATCCGTGCATGTCCAGTGACAATCACCAAAAGGCCTTACAGAATGGGCTCCCAATTAGCGCTGGAGAGCATCCCCCCATGTCAGTAAACTTGGAGACTTTGTCTCTTTCCTGCAGTATATTTCTAAAGAATAATATTGAACTTACAAATATATAACTGCCAAAGAACCACAGCACCTGAAACCATAATACTTCATCCTTCAATATTTTCTCTACTTTCAGGTTTGAAAGAAGGAAGCACATTCTGTGCAGTGAAAGGAAGCACAGAGGGAAGACATTTATGGCTACGCATAGTAAGGAACCACAGGTGGAACAACATTTTACCACAAGCAAATAGGATACAACTGGTTTGCTGTGTTGGCTACACCAATATAGAATATTCCAAGAGCTATTCCAAAGAGAGAATATAAATGTCGTCAAGTCACCGACAAGTGTAACTTGATGTTGAGAGCAATTACTGTTAACTAGTCAACATCTCAGAACTTTTTCACTCTCTTTCATTCTCTTTCTCTCTCTCTCTCTCTCTCTCTCTCTCTCTCTCTCTCTCACACACACACACACACACACACACACACACACACACACACACACACACACACATCCTTACGCCCTGAATATTATAAATTCTAGTTGTTTGTTGTAAGGGCTTGTCATCAAATCCAGCTGTTTCATATCATATTCATTGTATATCTGATAGCAATGACACAGTTATACATTTCTTCAGTATTTTCTGGCTGAAGGTAGAATTAATTCCCGATTTCTACATTTCATTGGATTAGTAACACTGTGTCAGGGCACTCACTGAAGAATGTGAAAGCATTAGACATGAGCGTGAGCATGAGTCTGATCTCCAGATGGATGGTTCTGCGGTCAACGCTCAGTGGAAGCCAGGGCACTCGGGGTGTGAGAAAAATATCTCAAGTCGACTTCGTGTCACCTACTGCGAGGGGAACAGGCAGGAGGAGAAACATCTCCGCTTCCAAAGCAACAGTTATCTGAGAGAATGAATGCCTCTAATTTCAGCTCTGAGTGCTGCCCACGCTTCTCCTCAGAAAGCGGTGGCAGGAAGTGACCCCCCCCCCCCCAAAGTCTAGCTTTCATTCTTTTCAAGCAGAGTGAAATCTATGTCACTAACTTTGGAACTGGTGATCAGGAGAAGATGTGTCTGTGAGGGGGTACTGGTAAACAGGGAGAGCATATGGAGCCTCGGCTGTTTACCCGTAGCACCACAGAGCACAAGCAGGACTTGTGTCTGTTTGTCTGGTCAGTGACATACCTGGACTTAATTACATCAGATTCATATCATCTTGGGTGAGCGCCAGGGATGCCTAAAGCACTCAATGAATATTAAATTAAGGCGAGGCACAATGCTCCACTGCCCATGGTTAGAAAACAAACCACTGTCTGTGACGAGCCCCACTTGTCCACAACACCAGCTTCTGTCCAGAAAATCATCTCTGACATGGCAGAGGAGTTCCATGCCTGGCAGCCAGTGAGGTAAAACAAGTCTCCCCTTCCATCTAGATATGAAGTGTAATTTCGGATTGAGCTGTCCCAAGACGAGGATCATGGGTAATTAGTCTGCGCCTCACAATTATTTTAGAAACGTATTCCTTCTCCACTGGCTGAACTCCCAGCCACCAAAGTAAACACAGCTTTTCACGGGGTTTGGCGTGCATATTCTTCTTTATGGCATTTCATTAAAAATACAGTGTCTTTTTTGTTGAAACTGTCTGGCAGGAGGCCAGGAGTAAAATGAGAAAAATACACAAAATATAAATATATGTATAAGTTTTGGCCATCCCACACTTGAATGAACATCATGTCTCTGCTTGTTCTCAAGAGGAGTGTCTTGAGGATTGACATGAATCTCTTATTTCGAGGAAATACCTCAACCAATATTGAACTAGCCATTTCTTACCAGCAGTGAGGGTGGTGTGCAGATTACAGTTAGACTGATACAGGTCTTACATAATTATTCTGTAAACAGTAGGACAGAAATTCAACCTTTACGAATCTCATTTCACCCTTGCCAGCCACAGCATGTACTACTGTGCTACATAAAGGTACATTACTAAAAATATCCAAAACACTACCCATCGACCTTCTCCATGAAGCACTCAGGATTTTCATCAACATTCATAGGTATTTCACCAGCAGGGGAAAAATACATACTTAACCCAAATGCTCCACAGCCCACAGCCTCTTCATAGATTAAATATGAACCAGCTACTTCCTGGGGTAGTTGGAAGAAATACATTTCAGATTTCTTTTTTTGCAAAAAGTATGTGTGAACACAGTGAAACAGTCCTTGAGTGACAATAACGGTGATTGAAAGTGCATACACGACTCAGAACAGATAATCAAAACCAAATCAGCTCAGCCAGGCAAGTTCTTCCGATGTAAACTGGAATTTGTCCAGAATCACACAAAAAAACAAACCTCCATTAGCTGAGCTGTGATCAGACAAAAAAACAAACCTCCATTAGCTGAGCTGTGATCAGACAAAATCACAGCGCACTTTTTTGTAAACTAATATCCTTGACCGGTTTTGTTTTAGTGGTGGTTTCTTCTCTGCTTCTCCCACTGGGAGTGAGCAGCAGGAAAGATCTGGTTTGCAGTGGATTACCGCCTAGCTGTGGTCAGCACTTCTTGTCTTGCTATACTCGGCACAATACGACCACTTTGGAACAGTTGTGGCGTACCACACTATTTCCTGAGATAGTATTTACTGTTCTGTGTCTGTTGTTCAAAATATTAATTTCCTGTCTACACATAAACAAACTTTTCATGGAAAAAATTGCAGCCTCCCCCGACCCACACCATCTTGGCGCAGCGATTGAGATGATCACATGGCCGATTATCTATTATAAAGTTACAAAATCAGCTAGCGTAGTTTTTCTTCAACATTGTTTTTACATTTGAACAGCTAATATTTTCAATGTAATTTTGTCAATCAGTTAAACTTTATTATTTTATTAGTTAAACTCTTTTTTTTTATCAGAACTTTTGTTTAAAACGGATCAAATCAGGCTAGATAAAATACAGTTTTATGACTGTTTCGTTGCATAAATAATCAGGCAAAAAATAAACTAAACAGTAGGCCCTGACATAAGAGCACTGCCATACTTCATTTGACCAGTAGTTGGTTGTTTAGGCCCTAACCCTTTAGGGTTCTCATTCCATTTTTACGCCCTCAGCCCTCAGCCCTCAGCCCACGCCCCTCTTGCAGTGCCCTTGCGCCCCCCTGGGGTGCCTGGCCCAAACTTTGGGAATCACTGCTGTACTCCAAGCGGATTAAACTTGAATTCAGAAAGCTGAAGATTAGTGAACTGCATACAATGTGACAGAAGTCCTCAAAACAGGAAAGCATAGTACTAGGTCATGCCATGCCCTCTCCTATTTGCTCTGTCTGCTTTGAATTGGGCATGTAATTACATTTCAGAGGCGCCGCAGTAGACAGCCTATGGTTGCCTTTCTCAGTCAATTCTTTTGTTTGGCAGTTTTCTTAAGCAAGACTTGTTTTGTGATGTCAGGTTTATGTACAGATCCGGGAGCTTTGAACACACTGAGAGGAATTTATACTCCTTCTTTAGCTAATTCTACATGCCTCTTAGGCCGCTGGGTCATTCAGGGATACAGCAACCGCACATTAAATCACTTTTATTGCAGGAAAAAAACTATTCATTGACATTGAAGTGTTGCATCCTTTCGTGAATCGTATTTCTCCTGAATGTCCCTCTGTATTGGATGCTCAGACTGCTGCAGGGTACCCGTGAAAAATGTCCTTCACTCGCCTGTATACATTACACTGAATGAGGATTTTCCTCAGGTAAACCGCATTAAGTGAGTCTTACCTTTGCATATCACACTTCATCACGAGGATGATAAATAATACACCACTAATATTTACATTTCTTACTGTAAGGCCACTGTATTTTCAGAATGGTGATGACTTCCTAATTTATTCATTTTCTCCTTTAGCTGGTCATTTACCCTCCATTGCACCACGGCCTAACATTTACTTCCTTGTTGTTGGCTTGTTTTCAAAATGCTATCCATGGGGCTTGCTCCCCCTTGTTTTTTTCTCCTTTTCAAAAAAATGAGGGGGGGGATCTTGTAAATTATAGCTCCACCAAATCTTGTTTTTAATGGCATGTCCACAATCTGGAAAAAAACATGAATATGTTACTTTTGACATATTACACCACATGAATGTTTTAGCGGACTGGGTTCCTGGATATTATAAACTCTATGAGTCAGTGCCACTCCTCTTCAACTGTGCAATTTGCATTTGATGATAAAAACCACAAACCACAAGACTGGTTGTCCCTTGGAAATGCTCGCGAAACCACATTCTGACTTAGAGCAGCATTCAGCTCCTAATTATACCCTGTCCAAGCCAGATAGGGCTGAAGAACAGCAGTTTGTTTCGTATGGAAACATTGTGTGTTGCCTTAGTAAGCACACATACCAGGGGGGCCAAAAGTGGCCTCTCCCAATGTTGTTGCCTCTAATTGAAAAGAGAGCATTTATTTCTCATGTTATATAAAGACTTGAATATAGAGTGCATGTTTTGTTTCTTCCTCAGCAGAACCGAGCTAAAGCAGCATTTTCATTTTCACAGAAAGATTAAAAACTACTAATGGTTATATAACCATCAGGCCACACCCATGGTTTCATAATATCCTAATGGACCTTGGGGGGTAGTATATCGGACAGACTGGGAGTGGGGGTGGGAGAGGAGTGGCCACAGTTTTAAATACCAACATGACATATTAACATCTATTTGGAGAACGTACAAAGCATGTCAGCCTCTAAGACCCGGGTGATAATCTGGAGCCCTCACTAGGGATTACATATACATTTTGAAAGTGTTGCTTAAGAGCTTTCTATTTTCAGATATTGCAGATGTTCAGCTCTCAGCTCGGGTTATTGTAATGGAGCCTAAAACGCAAAAGAAAGCTGAGAGTAAAAGCGTGAGCCCAGTATCATCATCATCATCTAACCCAGCGACACATGGGGATTGTTTATTGTTGCTCATGTGAAACTAAGAATCATCCCACGGCTATAAAAAATACCAGCCTCAAATATGACCTTTCCGAACAGACGCTGTATGCCAGAGATAAGATATCCGGTCAACCATAACTAAACATAAACAAAATTCCAATACACCTTGCCAGGCAGCCTCTCCATCTATGCTAATACTGATACTGCTAGTGGAAGTGGCCATATTACCTACTGTTAATTGTTTACCTACATTGATCTCCTCATTTGTTTATCAAATTGATGTCTACTAACTCAATTTTCTCGCTCTTATAGCGTGACTTTTGCTTGCAAATGCTGATCACCATATCCATTAAGTACATACGCGTATTGACAGCAAACTCTACCCACTCACTTTGTCTCTTTTCCCCTCCTAGTCTAGAAACCCTCAGCTTACTCCTACCCACCTCCACCACACTGTCATGCACTTGTTCTACCCGCTGTCCCAGCATTTACCTGCAATGTAAATAATTGCCACCATCTACATCGTTTTATGTACCATTCCTTACCCTTGTAACAGTAACCTTACAAGCCTTAAGCCCCCTCCCCCCTTCTTTTTCTATCTCTACCCGGCTTGCTCCAAGCAGATGGGCTCCACCTTATGAGCTGAGGTTCTGCTTAAGGTTTTTTCCTGCTGTGAGGTTTTTTTCATGCCCCTGTCGCCATTGTGCTTGCTCTAAGGGGGTTCAGACCCTGGGCTCTGTAAAGTGCCTTGAGACAATTTGATTGTTTTGGCACTATATAAGTTAAATTGAAATGAAATGAAATTGAATATGATGCAAAGGGCCCATACACTAGTACTCTACAATACACTACAAATGCAACTGTCTTTCGATTCCACACGTAGTCATTCAGAGCTCTGTTCCCAAGACACTGTGTGCAAGTCATTTAGCACATATGAAATTGAGTTCAGAGACAATCACCAGGGATCCATCAGACAGCACATGTGACCGCTTTGACCCCACCGCCAAAAGCAGGTAGGTGTCTAGAGAACAGACTGGCCTTTTTTCTTTTCCACCTACTTCAGGTAAAACCCTAATGGACTAATTCAATATTTAAGACTTTCCATAAGAGGTTGCGAGGATTTCTGCAAACAAACTGAGGCAGAAAATGTCTGAAAGCTCTCTCCTTTAAGATGTCATGTGACAAGTACCATACATTAATGATGACTGGAGATGCTACTGTCAATCTTTAGTGGACAGCCAGCAACGCACAGAGCCAAAGATTTCCTTCCTGGTAAAAGTAAACGCTCTAAATGAGTATACACCTAACGCACGGTTGTTCAAATATTATCTAACATTTCATTTTCATCCTTTTGAGCCTATTATGACATCATTTATGGGCCCAAAATAATAATTCCTAGTAGAGCCATAATGTAACTGTGTTTGTCTCTCTACATTAATTCCACCTAAATCATAACTAATTATTGCTAAATATGATACTCAGTCAATTGTGTTATTATCTCTATTATTATTGTATTCAATTTTCATATTAAACTAAAGAGCTAATAAAGATGCTCGCATTGCCCTGTTCATTCATTTGTGTTGGTCAGTTCATGCTTCTGATGTCTTATGAACAGGACAAAAACAAAAAACATTTGTGCTGGAAAACCTTCATTTGTTCAACCTATTAGGACCGACTGCTTAAAGGACGGATAGTAGTGACTGTAGTTAGGAGTTTCAAATGCCCAGAGTTTACACACCGCCTCAGTCATTTTTACGTTCTCATTAGTAATTTCATTAGTGTGTGTTCTCCCTGTATGTTTTTTCTAAAAAGGGTATTGGATTGTGAACTATGGATTGGCCTTAAAAGGCCAGTTCAGTGACAGTGTAGCAACATGCAGCTTTACCTCTCAACAAAGCCAGATGACACTGATTTCATGTGTTACCCTGTCTCCACCCACTACCAAAAGTGGGTGGAGACGGTGTAAAAACTCTCCAGGCCTCAATAAAGCACAAAGCAGGGTCCTCAAGCTTGTCAAATATAATGGTGGTATAATTCTGGCTCTTCTGCTGAGACTTTCATAACCGCTTGGCACATTCAGATAAATAGTCCATTTTATGGGTGTCTTTTATAGGAGGGGGTTCGATACCAGAGACATTTTAAAGTGCTATCTTACTTTCCCATGGGAATATCAAATCGTGGACTCAAAATAATTGCAAACGAATCTGGTAGCATTGCTGCTTCAGTGCTCACCGACCTCATTAGTTTTTAGGACCTAAAGTACATCAACTATCATTTAATTCTACCTGAAGGATACAGAGATAAAAGAACAGCAATGTACCACTTATAACAATGACACACCCACCCACCCTCTATCCCATTGCACTTGTTAGTAAATTGCAATTCGACCATAAATTAAACTACTTGAGATTCCATAGATTAGATAAACAAGAGGTCCTCTGCTTTACCCCTAGATCATTGTATCTACTCAGAAGATAAACTGAAGGTACACAGCCGGATTCAAGAGAGAGCTCTCCTCTAAAATTCAAGGAAGTCATCTAGGGCATTTATTTTGTTACCTTGACTGGCCATTAAGAATGCTGACAGCAATGACTATGGAAAAAGAGGCTGCTGCCTATGCTACGCACAATGCCAATAATGGATTGAATTCCTAAAACACACATCTGAATAATTCAGCTGAGTGACGATACATCTCTAGTCTGCATAGGAGGGAAGCAGTTGTTGGAGTACTCCATTCAAGAAAGATTGGGTCTGTTCTGCATGGCCTGATCAATCAGAGGCAACACCGAACAATCCCTTCAATACCCCTCTCTGCTTTTTTTTTCATCTTGTTTTGTTGTGACACCTGTCACTTGATATGACACTGTGACATCCTTCACAACATTCACTCACTTATACATCACAAGAGCTGAGGAGGAGACAGAAAATGTTTTGGCCAGTTAAACAGAAGCACGCACTAGGGACTGTGTAAACTGGTGTGCAACAGTGATCATTACCCTCTGTCTGTTCTCCCAAGCTGCCCCCAGTCCATGCTCCCAGGGAGTGCTCAGGGGGAACAATTGCACAAATCAGCAGAGGCCATGGAGGCTCCATACACTCTAGGATGCTCAGTAAAAACTATTTTCACACTGTTACCACAAGTGTTGTCACGGCAACAAAAATGTTTTAACTAGAAAACATTTTGATGAGACTGATTAGATATATCATAATCAAGGAATAGGTTACAGTATATCATATTGTAGGGACAAACAAGTATTATATATATATATATATATATATATATATTATACAGTATATGTGAAACATTAAATGGGCAATGGTCTAATCTCTCTGTATAAAATCATATTTGTGACTGTTGTAAAGAGATGCATGTGTGTATGAATTCATTGCAGTTGCGGGTGCAGGGAGGGGATGTAGGGATGACTTGCTTGCTACCTTGGGGCATATGCATGATCGAAAAGTCTCTCTGCAGTTAAGTGACCGTCTCCGACACTGTTTTTGATATAGAGCCCCTTTCACCAATGAAATCAGTTAATGTATCAGATCACAACAACACAGAATAAATAACAAATTGCAAAAATAAATAAAATAAAAAAAACGGTCAAGTTGTGTAAAACCACCGGGTTGCAAACGACTGGTGCAACCTCTAACAGCAATGAGGGATTTTGCCCTCGGGAAATTCGTTGTCGAAACATGCAGTGAAAGAGGAAACTCGTGTGGTGCAGAAAAGGAGCGCTAGTGTGCAAAATACATTGCATATAGTGTGCAAAACAGCATTGTCTGGAGTCTGGAGAATGAGCAGAGAGCAGGTGATGCTAGTTGCAGTGAACTATCTAAATGTACTAAGTAAAGAAGACGACATTTTTTTTGTTAACCTTTAAACATTCTCGAATCTTGTGTTTCGCATTTACACTGGAGCTGTGGCAGAAAAGTATTGTTATATAAATCGTTATATATTATTATATGTTACTTGCTCGCCAGGGGATAGATTAACAGTTCAACTTTACCGTTTAGTTCCCACTCCCACACGACACCATTATAATAGCGATAAATAAATGGCTTTCAGTGTGAGAGGGAATGGGGTAACATTAATTGACCACACCTTCAGCACTACAAACATATGTGTGCTATGTACGAATATATTTATTACAACTGCAGAAAGTCTTTTTGATCACTCTGATCACTTTCTTTCATGGATATAACAGGTGTATGTACTAGTCAACTATCACCTGTCGGCCTTTGAATTCACTGAAAAGGTCAGGATGTTTCTCTGTCAAATGTCTGGTCGGGTTTGATGTGTTGCCTCCCTTTGCGAGACCCACTCTGAAACAGCGCTTGCACAGTGGTGCTGCTGCATTTGGGGGCTCGTCCTTTTCGTCCACTTTAGAGCTGAAATATCTCCACTATGCCCCCTCTTTGTCAATGAGTTCAGGAGTTACTG
This sequence comes from Clupea harengus, assembly GCF_900700415.2. Classification (NCBI taxonomy): domain Eukaryota; kingdom Metazoa; phylum Chordata; class Actinopteri; order Clupeiformes; family Clupeidae; genus Clupea; species Clupea harengus. The sequence goes on from NC_045176.1 coordinate 10,461,137, forward strand.
AAGCTGCCCCCTCTTTGTCACTGAGTTCAGGAGTTACTGAAGCTGCTTCCATCTCTTTGTCACTGAGTTCAGGAGTTACTGAAGCTGCTTCCATCTCTTCAAGCCTAGTCTCTGAACAAACAGAAAACTGGCAAACTCAGGCAGGATCACACACACCACTAGCGCAATGTCACCACTGTCAATGTTGTACTTGAAGAGACAGATTCCTATTAGCCAGATCAAATCATTTTTTTTTCTTCTTCTTCTAGTTACCACAGCATGTGCCAAAGACAAGGCCTACCACAAGATTGCACTGTTGTCGCCATGCAAAACGTTTGTGTACCAGCAGCTGATTATGGCTGCTTAAACGATGGGGCCAGCCAGCCCACTAGCAGATAATCAGGAGTCGTGTAATTACCAGAGGTGTCTCTCGTTCCCCAAAACATCCCAACCCCACTGATTAGCTTATTAAAAGGTCCATTGTGAGTGGACCTTGATGAGAAGGTCAAACACGTCGTGATTGTTAACTAGGTCAGGCCTTTTTTTTTTTTTCACAAGCTCGAAGTGTCCCCAAATGAAGTATCTTCAGGCTCACTGTCGGTGAGGTAGAACACCAATCCATTTCTCAGTTTGTTTTGACCTCTGCTTGCTTGGAGCAGTGATTCGCAGACTCAAAATGAGGTTGGCAGAGGACATCACAACCATTATGCATGGAACAGGATAGAAGGGTGTGATAGATCAGGGCACAAAAAAATCAAACACTTTAATAGATACGGTGGGGCTTAAAATAAGCCCCAGATCAATCTTTCCGCTGATAAACTCCATTACAGAGGTGAGCCTCGTTGATTTATGCCATCATATTCCACGTGCACAGACCATATTTCACTGCTGATCTAAAGAAATATGAGGATTTTTCCACTCCATCTCTAACACTTGATTTGCATATGAAGCCCAATGGCATTACTATGGGGAGAAACAAAAATAGAGCGTGACCTATCCAGCCTCGAGGAAAAGGTTCACAGATTTCGGACACATGTGAAATTATGTTCAGCAGGAGACAGACCTTTCACATAAATCTAACTGCTACATTTTCCTAAAACATATTTGAAATGAAGAATATGATTGTGCGTATGCTTTCGTTCTAGCCGTATTTTAAAAACAGTAAATACGAGTGAATGCTTCCTCTCTTGTCTAGATGCATGTTATGGGCAAGAAGGCCCTTTGGTCAAGAGATTCAGCACCCAATAAAAGGCCAACTTTGGCGGCAGTAGCCTATTTTTATTTAGCCTATTTTATAGCCTATAGCGTTTAAACATTTAACCAAAAAAAAAAAACCTGCACCTTTACATCTTAAAAAGTACCTGTTTGCGCAACCCTAAATGTTAACCTCAGCTCACTTTCACAGCAGAATCACAACGGCTTTCATAAACGCTCTTCTCAGGCACTCTCGGTCTGCACGATTTCCTCCATTTAACGCTCTTTTTCAGCATGTCAGAAAGCGCTCAGCATCAACATTCCTCTACTTTTTCAGTTGGGAGTGGGTACTGAACCCAATGATGCTGAAGTGACCTCAGGGGATTTCTGTTTGTCCAACCACTGGCAGACTGGTGATTGTGCTGTTTGAACATTTCTGGTCGATACAGACAGATCAATACTGATACCAGATCATTTAATATTTTCACATTCATCAAATCTGCTCATGTGCTTGACAGGACTCAATACTCAACTGAGATTTTGTGTATCCAAACAAACGTGTATCCAATGCTTTGGCACTATTTGGCTCTATATCTGCAGCTCTGTCCATGAAAACAACCCAGACATTCTCTATGGGGCTCAAATCACTACTGTTTCCTCGCTAGTCAAGGACTTTGATATTCTTCTTCTTTAAGAGCTCAGGCACAATCTTGATGGCAAGGTGCACCATCCTGCATTGAAAACTTATGTTCAGCCATGTGCAGCTCCAATACGTCTTTCAGCAAATCAACCTTTTTGCCATTCATGGTCGTCCCGGATGGTAAGAAAAAGAGTCCAAACGTTCTGTTGCCGGACCTCTGGACATAGTAGCATTGGAGCTTAATAGCATGCTGCTTTGCACTTCTGGTTAGATGCTAACTGCATTTCGTTGCCTCAGTACTTGTACTCTGTGCAATGACAATAAAGTTGAATCTAATCTAATCTAATGCGGCGAGCTACTGGATGGTAGGTTTGTCCGAATATTTTTCAAAGGCTAGGCATTTAATCATTATAGCCAGTGTGAACCAGTTTTTTTTCCGCTGGTTTGCACGATTTCAAGCCAAATTCTATGATCAAATGTCAACTCACTATTCTGCGAGGAACTCATTGGAGACTGAACAGTTTTCCTCCTAATCTTGGTCGTCCCTCCGTGTGGTCTTTCGTACTTTGGGTCTGAATAAGTCCCTGAATTCGCAAATTCCATGACTGCATTGTGAACGCCAGTTTTTAACTTCTCACTAATCGCTTGGTCAGAATATCCCTCCTGATGAAGAACCACATTTTGTGCCCTCTGAACTTGGAATTTTAGAAAAAGGCAAAACACAGCAAAATGCAACGTAATGAAGAGTTTCGTGGGTGATTGGCAATTAAAAAGTGACTAAGGATGATGCAATATCATGTAATCAATTTAATTTCTGGTGCAATCACTGAGATCAGTAGAACATCTTCTCAAGGGTGGTCTATGAAAATGGATGCCATAAACTAAACATTTTAGTACTACAATACTGCGATAGGCCTAATAAATATGGTTCATTACTAAACAAGGACTTTGAATGTTGTACCTACTTGACACTTACCCTAAAAATGCAGTGTCAAAGGCCATGTTGCGACAATATATCAATATATAAATAATACATGCTGCCAACTTCTGCCCTCATCCAAAACACCCTGGCTAAGAGCACCTATACATTTTAATGCATGTCCTGCTCATGGCCTTTCAACATAGGGCTTTCTACGGATAGGCCAGAAAATGCCACTGAAGTCCTTTAAGGCTGGTGTTTATCTTTTCCAGAGATGTCTGAGGTTTCTGGAGCGGAGAAAGAGCAGAGCCCATGTCAATGGGCGACCATGTACAGGAATATGAACGTTAAGCAGTTGATAGCATGCGTTTACAGTGCATGGTCCTTGCATACATTAATGTTCAGGCATGAAGGCTCGAGCTGCTCTGGATAAATGAGGCCCAGTGTTTTCCTACAGCGTCACTGAGGTGGTGTTCACAGTCAATGACTCACTCACTGAAATCTCCCGCTTTCATAGGGAGCGTGTGAAGAGAGAGCACTGCACTGAGGCAGTTATCACGGGACCATGGAAGGTGAAAAACAAAAAGAAAAAGACTCTCAGATTCTCACCTGTCCTTGTTGACACGCTGATTGAGTTTAGCTTAAACGGTAATTTGCGTTTGGAAAATCCTTGTTGATGTTTAAGGAAAACCTGCCATCTTGTAAACCAACACCAGTTTTGTGTGTTTGTAATGACTGTCAGTGTTGTTAAAGCAGTGTTGCAAAGTCATTTTCGCTCTGTGGCAAAGTTGTTGCTGTTATCTGGATTTGAATTGGCTAGTATTTTGTCTGTACAGAGGATTTCTTACTCTCGCTGGAAAAATCTGGAGCTGTGAACTGCATACTTACAAACCCATAAGCCCCAGAGGTTTGCAATGAAACTAATAAAGGTCCTTTTAAGAAATCCTCCCTGCTCACTGCAATAAGGCCTCTGCCAAGAGTTCAGTCCCGCTCATACGCAAAGCTATATCACCTCAATTACCAAACAAATAGCATAACACAGAATGCCTGACTGCCATTACAGTTTTTGAAAATAGAAATGAACTTCTCAAGAAAATTAACAATACTTAGCCATGTTGTTAATATAAAATTATATCCTGAAAGTGTATTCTTTATTTCCAAATTTGCTCTTTAGTTCTCTTTCATCATAGCAGTTAATGGGTTGAGAAACAATGGGACAATCTTGCGTGCCACATAAATAGTTTGAGAACCAATACACATACACTCATACACATTCCACCTTCGCTCAGAAAAGAACTTTGCTTTTGGATAAAGTATTGAGTAAAATAGATAGAATAGTAATCAGCATTCTTTTGAGTCCACCATCCATTCCCTAATGCTGACCCAAATTATCACTTACAGCATGTTATTTGGCATGCTGCTTCTTACAAAACCCCTCTCATGAAAGAAATTCCTGTGGATGGTTTTACGCAAGGAAGGTACGATTCTGTAAGCCCAATGGTGAAGATATGACTAAACACATTGTTGTCTGATTGTTACTGGACTTTCCCTCATGCTGGCATGGCACATCCACTATGGCTTGATAGCCCATTTTTTGTGTTTGAACAAATTGAATCAATGCTTATCAATCACATGTAAACAATCAAGGATTGAATGACAAGTAATTTAGCAAACATTCCAAAAATACCATGTCACCGAAACTGATGAAGCATATGATTGACTCAAAATGACACAAAGCAGTTTTTTGGAATGTTTGCTGAATTACTTGTCATTCAATCCTTGATTGTCCACATGAAACTTAGACAATGCACAGATACCTAGATGTTTTGAGAGTAGGACTAAACAGCAGATGATTGTACATACCCTTGTGCATGAATGGGCAAAAGCATTTGCAAAATGTTATAAATGACAAATTGCTTTTATGATGTAGTCAAGTGACTAGATGATGTGAAGTTTTAAAAACAGTTTTGAGAATTTTTATTCTGAGAAATAAATCAAAGTGACTGAGAAAGTAAAAAGTAGTATGGGCCCCTTATGTAGACAATTATTTTAGATTGCTCGATTAATGCAAAAACAGAAGTCATCTTTTCCTAAAATGCCCACATTGGGGGAAGGTCCTTGCACAGGGAGGCTATATAGCTGAGAACTTTCACATGTCAACGCAATTTAGTCGGGCTGGGAGTTAAGGAATGCAGAGCTTCTTGGAATTTGTGGCCCACAAGATTGATTGGCAAGAGTTAGGAGAGGAGACAAGGCAACGAAGACTTATCTGCAGACACAGTTACTTAAAGAGCTGTCTGCTGGTACTCCTTCGTACGGAACCGCTAACATAGACACAAGGGGATTTTTTTTTCTGAAGTGCTATTGGTTGAACAGTTCTGTATTCCCACACAATAACAATAGTGTTTTGTTACAAAAAGCACCATGTTCTCTTACAAAACTTTTGCTTTCCCATAAAATACATAGACTATTACAATGAATCAGAAATAGATTTCATGGGAGCACTAAGCTAAGTATTGTGAAGAAACCAATATCAATGAGAGGGAATTCATTCTTCTGTCAGAAACATAATTCACCATCATTTCTATGCACTTTAAGGGCTCTGTACCTTTGGACTGTTAAAGTTAAATAAAGAATAAAAGCCATGATTAAATATATCACTTATAAACAATTAGACCAATCAAGAGATTAAATAAATACATACATACATATTTTCATTTTAGTAGTACATCTGGCACAAAGACCACTCACAAATCCCTGTCACAGACATGACGACCATTTGAAGCAGTTCAAATGTAAACACCTTAGAGGGAAACACAATGAGGTGGAGGTCTCTGAAAGACTTTTCCCAGAGCTCTGTCAAGAAATGCTGTTAACCAGTGATACTGTCAGAGATAACCTTGCTCCTACAGACTGCCTTGTCAAGCACCCACATGCGGAAAGCCCAATTGTGAACATTCAACGGATCCAAAGGTAAGATAGAGCAACGAGCTAATGCTTTTTTATAGTGTGTCCATCAGACCAAGTCTCACTCACTCCACCAATTGTTGGCGCTTTCAAAGTGCTGAATGGCTACAGCAGTTCTTTAAGGTTCTGTTAAGCTTTCCAGTACATGAGTACTTGTCTTTATTGTTCTCTCACTTAATCTCCTTCAAAGTTCTTTCTATGTACAACCATCCACCACCTCCCCTCACACCATACAGAGAAAGAGAGAGAGAAAGAAAAGATGTGTGTGTAGGGGGGGGGGGGGGGGGTTATTACGCATGTTGACTAAATGTCATACAGTTTAACTTGTAAGTGCTGTTTCACTCTGAGATAATCAAAAAAAAAATTCTGCTCGTAGTTAATTACAATTAAGTTTGATAGTTTAACATTAAAATAATACCAACACCACTCTGACAGAAAGAGCATTTTGCATTAAAGATATCTGTGTTTGTGTGTTACCTATAGAGCCTGCTGTAAAACTGGCATTGAATTACTCACACTTTCAGAGTCTTTGGGTGGAAAAATGTGGGAAAAAAACCAAAGGTCACAGGGAGTCAAGTAAACAACATTTTCCTGAGTCAAACACAGCCATGGTATAGCCTTGCCATGCCAATGAAACTGAAGCCGCCACTATTAACAGGCCAACTAGGAGTCTGAGTCATGAACTTTCTCAAAAGCCTGCGATAAGTCAACAACTAACCAGCCACCAGCCAGTTGAGGGTATAGGCTGCGTTGCAGTCAACTGGCATCGTTGGAAAGGCACAGTTGAAGACGTCTGTTTGATAATACATGTTTCAACCACAGGGTTGTAATCACAGTGGAAACAGGTCTTCTTTGATGCAGACATCATTACATAATTCCAGGAAATTTCAGGCGTACACATTCCCCCGAAGCACTTCAAGGCGCTGACCTTTTCTCAGAAAGTATGTGGAAGACTGACGCCTCTGGACAGTCCTATCATTCCTCCATCGTTATCCATTAATCCCATCAACACAAATCAGAATTACTCCTGTTTGATATCAGACCTTTCCCTAAGTTAACCTTTTTAAAGTGTTCTCAGTGAACATCATAATTAGGGGGGTTCTCCTGTTCAATTATAAAAGGTTATTATCATAATAGAAAAAAGAAATATTAATAATATCTCCAACATCCTAACCCGCCATTTCTGTGCACTTATTTGCCTGATCTCCTTGCACTTTGTCAAACTGAGTACAATTATTACTTAGTGCTTACTCCAAGGTCTCTAATTAACTGACGCTTGATTGATGTTCCTCGCTTGCAAGATGCTTTGGATAAAAGTATCTGCCAAATGAATAGGTGTAATGTAATTGGCTTAAGAGTATGCAGTACAGAGATGTTTGGCATGTTGTCACTATCAAAAAGGTTTCTAGTTTTGATGAGCTAGAGACATTATGTAATCTCATCTCATCATTTGGATTATTGCAACAATATTTATTTTTCTGTGTCTGGTGTTTGCACATGACTGTAGAGAAATGGACATTTGTTACAAGCACAGAAAAGTATTTCCAGCTCGAGCACTGTCATGATGGTGATTACTGTACAGCTGACACAGAGGTCCTTTGAAGTGTCTGCAGTGTTACTAGGCATGCAAACCTGATTGCAATCATGACAATTTAAGTGTAGCAGTTAACACACACACACACACACACACACACACACACACACACACACACACACACACACACGGTAAGCCAATCAGAGTGGAGTTTTTTCTTTTTTTTTACAAAGGGTCAAGCTGTCAGGGTAACAACAGAGAGACATACTCAATAGGTAAGTCTAGGTCTCTGGGTGGACAATAAAACAATCTCAATCCAATACAGGCATCATGGATTAAAGGCATATACAGCTATATCAATACAATAATAGTTACTAATGTGCAAATTAAGGTGGCTAAATCACATCACTGTAAATTAGTGCTGTAAAATCAATGCAATCTCCTTTGAGAGAGTCTGTATTCTGACTGAACCCCTGCACCTCTGTACAAAGTACCTGTTGCAAACTCTGAACTACATAATACAAATCATCTCTTCATAAATATTAAAGGTGTCAGACAGACATCAGATACCATAGCAATAAGACAAACGAAAGCCTGCAGTAATGCACACTATGCTTAATGTATAAACTCTGAGAATATTACCAACATATCCTTTCATAAGATATGAAACAGCTGCATTTGATGACAAGCCCTTAGAACAAACAACTAGAATTTATAATATTCAGGGCGTAAGGATGTGTGTGTGTGTGTGTGTGTGTGTGTGTGTGTGTGTGTGTGTGTGTGTGTGTGTGTGTGTGTGTGTGTGATACATATGATACATAAGACTATTGTACATGAGATTATGTTATCACATCAGCACATGAACCATGTAATTATCACATTATCTGTAGACAGCATGAATATCCCAATATTTCTTTTGTACAGCAATTGTTGGACCAACACATGTGGCATATCGAAGGAATAAAAGCATTTTGCTAAATGATTACACTCATTATCCTACTTGCTCACTTAATTGCGGTAAAAAGTATAGCTGACATGTCAAGAAAGACTAATGAAACTCAAACACTGGACTCAGGGTACTTATTGTCATCCTGTGTTTAGATTTCTGACACTGAATCAAAATCTACAGACTTATTCTGTTATTGGAAACCGAGGACAGAATGATCCTATAAGGATCTAAGAGACAGACTGAATCATTAAGCAGAAATTCTGTTCACACAGAAGTAGAATACTGCCCTGACAGAGGGAACAGGGTGAGTCACTCAGCACATATTGCCTTTGCTCTGTTGCGCTCACTGCAGGAGAATCTGAATTATGACACTACTGTATATCATTACCATTGTGAAATAAAAAAGAAAGAACAAAATACAAGACATAGTGCAGGTATATTTCAGTACTAGAGCACTGAGAATAAAATGGCTTACAAACAGGCTATGATGGTGACAATACATGAATGACAGAGGGAGCTGAAGGACTAACGTCAGAATGCTGCCACCAAACAGATGCATGAAGCACAATTTAGCGCGGTCTTCATTAGGGTATGCTCCTATTTGGCGTGAATAGTCATGGGTTACACGTAAAAGAAGCGCTGTGTTGCTCAGTTTGCAGAGATGCCATGGGTTTTATGGGTTGGGCACAGTCGACAAGTTGTTGTGTATTCAAGGCAAAATACTGAAAAGGGAATTTTGGCCTTTCAGTTTCATAAATGAGTCGACGCGGTGGGGAAAATGAACCCAAATCACCAGTATGCATGCTTACAACTCTCTCTTCTACTACACAACTATGCTACACAGACTACTGTACACTACATAGACTATATGACTGGTTTAATGAATAAGGTATGGTTATTGGTTTGGATCATTCATGTGGCTTTTATGCATGCCATATTGAAAAATGATATATGGTGTGATGCATTTGGTAGAAACATTGACTTGGAATTAAAAGGTAAATGTCGCTGTGAATATCAGACTGTAAGGTCAGGGCCCAGGCAGAATATTTAGCTCTCACTTAATCAATATAATATGCGCACGACAGTGGTAGAGATAGTAGTAGGGTTCCGCACTATGGAACAGATGGCTCCTGAGATGAAAAACAATGTGAGAACAACAACACAGAACAAAAGCCTGTCAGTTAAGTAGCGATAACAATAGCTCCATCGGATTTTGATGAATGCATTGAAACCTATCAAAATAATGTCCCTCTTCACAGACACAAAATGATATTAACCACTCCAATTGAGTAGGCGAAAATGTATGCCTGTGTTTAGCTGCTATCATTCACACACCCATCAGCCAAGAGTGAAATACCACTGTGACACATCCCTGACGTCCTCCATCACTGGGGATGTATGGCTCACTGTGCATGTACGTATGTCCTCATTGCCTACTGAACAAGGTCATCAACCATAACATTCCACATTAACATCACCATGAACACAGGGATCTTAACAATACTGGATTGCATTGTTAAGATGCCCGTATTGTCAGCAAAGAGATGCAAAACTGTTTGGTTAATTCCCTCGTGAGGTCCTAACCATTTGAGGAACAAGACTGAAACAAACTCAGACCTGCATATGTCCTTCCCTGGTAATGATCAAAGGATGCACCAATCTATGATCTTAATAAATGGATCTGGGTCAGCTTTCCCTAGGCACTTCGTAATAAACCATCATTAGGTAATTTAGAATACAATATCAGTGGTGATGCTGAAGTGCTTGGCTGCTAATAGAGAACATGGCCTTGGTCAATACCTGTGTGCTTTTAGTCTCCTTTGAACCGAACACAGCATCAGACAACCCAATGTAACAGTGTTTCCTAATTACCCACGAGCAATCAAACAGATGGGACACAGGGTACTTCATTTGTCCAGCTTGCTGAATTAATATTGCTGAACAATTCTGCCATACATAAAAACAGGACTGTCTTGGCTGTATGTATGGTAAATACTCAAAGGTTAATTCCAAAACGTTTTCTTCAATCTATGGAGGCACCCTACATGCAGCATTTTCCACGCATTGCCTTTTATGTCTAACTATTTGCACAACTCCGCTGAGTCATTTCACAAACTACAAACCCTGACAGAAAACATAGTGAGTTCTCAGTGAAAAGTGAACAGAACTTACCAGACCGTAGACAACAGTTAAGACGGAGCCACAGAGGAGAATGCCCAGACTGTGGACCAGCCGCGTGTATCCCATCCCTTCACACGCCCAAAGGAACGTCCAGGAGTCCTCTCAAGAAATAAACTTCACGTAGACGGATGGTCGCTTTAACGGGATTTCGCTTACGTGTTCGTCCTCTTGAACATGGCCTAAGATTCCGTCATTGTCCACCATCTGCTTCCCTGTAACATCATTGATGGTGACTTGTAAAATCACAAATATAATCTCTTGGCGCTGTCTCTTTTCAGAGTTGTAGTCTACCACGTTCGAACTGAGCTCATAGTCTGTCGCCCGCTCTCGTGTTATTTCTCTGCATCTGTCTGCTTTTTCAGAAATTACATCCACATGTCTGAACTATTTATGTCTCTCGTTCTGCGGTAGGAAGTTCAAATGATTCTTTGTGAAACCAGGACTTTATTTTTAGGTCTTTTAAATTTCCCCTCAGCTTAACTAGAAAAAAATGACATAATAAAGCTGAGTTCTTTAAGCTCAACCCCAAATGTTCTCTTTCAAGGCAGATCAAACACTATTTGGTTAGTGCCATAAAACGTTCACAAAGTACAGGGAAAGACGGCTTCTCAAAAGCACCAACATCTAGCCTACAGTATCATCTGTTGGGGGTTTTGTTTTGAAAAGCTCCTGTAGATTATGCATAAACCCAAAGCCTTGAAATTGTACTACACATTTTGCCAATATCAATTGTCATTTATGTTGTCATTTTCCTATCTGCTTTGCCTGTTACTACGAAGGAGAAGTTTTACAGAGTACAGTATTCAAGGCGATGCGTTTTCATTCACAAATATTCCAACACATTTTCTGCACACAAATTAATCTTTTTGTTTTACCTTCAACTGCTGGCTTTCCATAGCACTTGAGCGGACTAAAACTAAACGAGCTGCACCTCATAGAAGCGTGTTTCTTCTCAACTAAAAATCTTTACTTAGGAAGCTTAACCTCATGGCTCTCCGCACGTATCCTACCACCTCTCAAAACACACACTACAGTGAGGATAGCTTAACACACCAAGGAAAACGATAACTAGCTATCTATACAAAGAATCGCACTTACGCTGTTACAGCGACAAAGAACCGCTTTTCTATTGCTGTACAGTTATGTCAAGTCGTCATGGCTAAAAAGTAAGCGTACAGTCACGATCAAATTAACATTTAAAGTTTTGCGTTGTACTCATTTTCAAAACGCCTCCAGATGTGCACGTCAGTAGCCGTGGCACCACTTCTGCTCTTCAGTGGTCTCGCTGTAGCGGATGAACAGGGGCATGTACTGGGGACCGTGAAAAACTCTGATTGGCTAACGCTCTCTTGCGTTTGATTAAACCACGACTCAAAAGGATACGTTTACCCACCCCTTTCACACAATCTCCACATTCACTACTTACAGTGTTTTTGGCAGTTCCTTACAATCTGGCAACATATTTGGTGCGGTTCAATAATAACTTCTCACAATGTACAGGTTAAATAAGAAAAAAGATATTTCGTCTGCTGATTTAACTGTGAGTTGTAGGTTTATCAAACAACTGTTGTAGGCTAATTGCTGAAAAAAAAATTATTTAATGACACATCACAGCGTTCATGTTCTTTGTCTGTTCTCTCCACTGACTTCAATTTGTTTCAAAAGTCAAAGGCATACTTCAACTGAAAAAATAAAAAAAAATCAGTCCAGTTTCAGTTTAAATAAAGTGTGCTCTAAGCCTTGGTTGTGAAACAAATGGAGGTTAATGGAGAAGGGGAAAGACAAATGTAAACAAACAAACCACCATCAGCAACAACAAAGGTCATCTATGAAATATGCATCTCTAACTGTCACACACATTTTGAACAAATGGTTTTGCAGCCCTTGCTGTAGGGCCAGTTCAGGAGATTAACTAATTCACCCATACCTATGTAGTAGCACTGAACAGTACATTCTACAGATAATGGTGCTTCCATTAAGCTACCATAATGCTTATATAAAAGGGTTCCTTTATAGCAAATAATAATTAAAACAATAAATCAATAATTATAATAATAATAATTAACCAACCAAACTGAGGATCATTTAGTCATATATTGATGGTCCCACTCAGGCTCATCACTCAGGTTTCTTTTGCCTGGCACTAATATAAGGCAAGGCAAGGCCCAGACCCATTCACCAGAAACAATGTCCACAAGCTTTATGTTGTTACGGTATCTGAAGCATTTCCATTTGAGCTGCACAAGCACTACAATTTTGATTGAAAGTGAAATTACTTGAGACCATCCTGGACCACTTACTGTAACAAAACAGAGCTCTTGCATTTCCACACAGGCTTCACTGGATGTGCAGGACATGATGAAACCATCACAGCTGTTCTGTCCTGAATATACAGACTATATGATAAGATTTGATAAGATTTCGATTCTGCTTATCGATCAGATCGGATTCCTTATCGATTCTCATTGGGCAAGGGAGACAAAAAAGAGTACAAACGGGTTTATTAACATTCATTTTCTTTTATATAATATTCTCTGATTAGATGATGCACAGCATATACAGTATGTATGTATACATTTACATATTTTAAATAACCAAAAACAAACCTAAGAATAGGTCAACAAACTCTCAAAGTGAGGTCCAGAGACCCATAGCCCAGGGTTCCTTTGCCTTGATGGGGTGCCAGGGATTTTTACTATAATTCCAACCATAAGTAACAGAATGTATGATTTGGTAATGGGTTTCATACAATTTTTGTAATAAAACATTTAAACTCAAAAATCGTATCAGATGGGGGAGCCTGGAAAATAATCTTATCAAATGGGGATCCCTCCCTGGTCTAATTTGTGGCAGTTTAGGGGTCCTTGATATACAAGATTTTGAGAACCGCTGCGCTAAATAATATTTGAACATGCCAATTACAATTTTTTTTAAAGTGTATTCACCTTGAACTAAAAATAAAACTGACACAAACAAATAGTGAAAGCTGGTTTACACAATGAAACCAATGGCACTAGCACAATAGACAGGGTCTGGAGGAGTTTACCTACGATATTAACATATGAAGCGCTAACGTTAGCTGCACTGCTGTTGCTTGGTTGAGATTCATTAACGTTATCGTCACTCCGTAGCGCATCAAAAACGTGACATTCCTGCAAAGTTATTGCATGCTGTGTGGACAAATGTTTCTGCATATTGGTAGTATTTCCGCCCTTTGACGAAATAGACGTTTTGCAAGCAGTGCAAGTGGCCCTGTGGTCATCTTTTCGCGTGAAATATAACCACACTTTTGAACACCTCTGCCTAGACGCCATGTTGGCTGCGGTCTAAACAAACAAGGCTGCAAGCGTGTGACGGCACTGGAATTGATTGCGGGACCGTTAAGGACTTTGGCTAACGATTCCAAGGAATCGATCCAATGGGAACCAGTTCTCAACAAGAACCTGTTCTCAACAAGAACCGGTTCTCGATTCCCATCACTTTAGATATGTTTCATGGCAGAATGGCAGAAAAGATTCTCTACCTGAGCTTTCAAACCCCAACAGATACTTGTGCTTCATAGTTTTTTCTCCTCTTGAAATATACACATTATTATTCTGCATGATTTGAGACTGGGGCAGTACAGCATCCACAGTCACATTGCTATCTTTGCAGAACACATTCAGTGAGAAGAAGTAGACACTCTGTGGTCTGAGACATTCTACAGTTATTCTACTAGATATTTCACTTCAACCCAGTGAACTCTGAATTAAGCCCATGAAGTACTACACATCAAAATCTCCCTCTCTGTAGTTTTCTTGTGTTAATGAATTAATTGAAACCTTATATTTATTCAGTGGGAAACTGAGCTGTCATGCTCAATAAAACCTCTTCTTGAACCTGACCCCCTGGTGAAACTCTCTATATGCTCATAACCACTGGGTATTGCCGAGCGAACAACCTTCAATTTCACAGAAATCTTTCCATTGTAGATCAGAAGATTCTTTTCTGGAAATAGCACCCATACATGGTTTGGAGTGGCCCATTAGCCTATGGTTAAAGACCACAGAGGGGCTTATTCTTCGTCATTCATTCAAACTGTTCATTCATCATTTTTGAAAGGAGGTCTACAGAGGTGATTCATCTCTCAAGAAATGACACAAAGGTTTGGCGGAAGGCCAGGTGTACCTTGCTCTGTCCTGATTTGCCATCTCAAGATATTTGACAGGTTTGCTGTGTAGAGTGTTTGCAAGGACAAGAGTGTAATTATAGCTCATTTCCCCCCTTTTCAGTCAGGTTCATATCTTATTGTTAATGACAGCATCCAAGACAAATCCCAATGCCTTATTTCATTTCAGTTTCTTCTCAGCATGTCCAGTGTCCTATGGGACGCCTGTCCAGTGGGATTCTCACCATATCTTGAAAGAAATCTTTATCACAGGTATTATCAGCAAGTCATCTCTCAAGTGGTTTTCAAAGAACATTTTTCTTCCCCAAAATGCTAAGGATGTCAGTAGAGGGGGATATTTATTACAGGAATTACATGAAATAACGTGTGACAGATGCCTTAGATTTAGATGATAATCGATTTAGGTGTCTCTGTGTATGTGGCAACATTTTATTTCAGAGGCCAAAAACAAGATATTACACAATGTTTGTTTTCATCAAAGAAGGCTTGGTGCAAAAAAAAAGAGATTAAAGGATCTATCTTCCCCAGAGTCAGGCGCCTAATTTGTGTGCTATCACAAGGGGCATTTACAGTTTCTGTGTTCTGGAAACATCTGTCATCTGTCACTCATAGGTCAAATGAAAATAAAGTATTTTGTGACTGAATCCCTCAAGTGGGAGACAGTAGGTTTGAGTCAGCCCATGACCCAAGGTTTGTAAAGTTTCACTCAGCTCGATCAAATTACACCTGCTATGTGATGTGATGGGAATGAAGTAATCTTCTTAGCATTTTGTTATGTCCAAAACCCTGCAAATATGGGAACATCAAGACATACTGAAGAAAAATATTATCATGATACATGTTCTTTAAGAATCAGGAAGACATAATAAAATGTCAGTATTTCCCCTTATGACTACTATTCAGCGTTCTCTTTTATGATAGTGCAACTTCATACACAAAGGCACAACCTGGATCCTTAGTTCTTCCTGTTTGCTTTGTACCCCAGGCATTGTGTTTTTTGTTTGAGGGGTGACTGATACCTTGGTATGAAATGACATCTGTAGTGACAGAAAAGCGCACTTAGAAGTGTATTTGGTGTTTCCATGGTAACAACTATCTGTAACTGTGACTTTTTTGCTGTAAGGCTCAAATATTACGTGGCACTATGACCCATATCTTTGGTACCTTAGAAGGCAGGAATTGGCCTGGTAGACAGAGGAAAGTTGGTAAACTGCAGACGTGGCTGAGGACTCACTAAAATTAAGACGAGGTACAGCTATTTCCCAACAGTAAATGGTACAAAAGAGGAATTATTATACATTCTTAATTATGACGAAAATAAATAATTAGGAATAATTCAAGTCACACAGATGTTGGTAGGTAGTTTGGACATTTGGTAGTATAGGCTATGTGGTCCTTGCCCAGATATACTGATAAGACTTATTTTCTTTTCTGTTTAATTTTAAAGACCAAGGCTCAAAACTATTGGTATTCTGGACCAGTTCAAACAGACCAATTGCAGTATATTGGGGAATCAACCCATGGAGCATGACAATCACAGAAGGGCACGATATCATGCACTTGACCACAGAATACCGGCTGTCAAATTTTCTGGCTTAAACCTCACTTGGCATTTCTTTACCACCACTGTACAACCAGGCAACATCCTTTGAAGGGTTGTCATGAATCCTATCATGACAAAACCGAACCACAGCAAAGAATAGCCACTCATTAATCACTGGAAAAAGAAAGACTGCAGTGATGATTCAGCTGGCCATAATGGGTATGAAAGAGACCCGACAGGTCTTGCGCCAACGGTAGTTACTCCAATCATATGAACACTTCTGATTTGGTGTGGTTAAGCACATCACATATGGTAGTATTCTGCACTTCCTCTGAAGACATGATTAAATGACATGAATCACGAGGAGAATGGGAAGCAGGAAAAGAGTGAGAAGTGAGAACATGAAGCACACAGTTTAGGGAAGCTGTGAGACACCCGATTCACACTGAGGTTCCCCATATACGGAAAAACTGCACTTCTTCTACGAGAGCCCAGCGGGAGTTTATCCTTCTCTCTTGTAGCATGTTTTCAAGGGGATAACGCCTAAGACATCACAGAATGGAAAACACTGTTTTGAAGCTATGAAAAAAGAGCACATAAAATGAAGCATGAGTAATGACCTCTAGACCTCTAGTCTCTCATTCACTCTCTGAAATACTCTGAGAGTATTTTTGTGAGAGGTATGGTTGAGCTTGCTGGTCATGGCTATCATCATCTTGCACAGAGGACTGGCAATCACAATTTTGTTCAGTCTGAGCCACCGTCCCCACAACTGCCCATTAGGTTCTGGTGTACCAGGGATTCCCATCACTTGCGATATCCACCCGCCATCTGGCAATATTACAATCGACCTTCGGCAAAGCTCCCGCTAAGCAGAGAGAAAACATCGCCATGCTTCAGCAACAAAAAAACAGACGAGGGAATCTCGTATGATGCCAGGTTTAATCCTCTTTATGGGAGCTGTTCCTTTTTAAAATAGAGGCAATAATGGAATCAAACAGAATGACTCACAGATAGCCCTTTGCTGTTAAGAGGCATACTGGGAAATGAAATGCACACTAATCCCAACAATAAAATCCTGACATTTTGGTTCAGTTTGTATTGCGTTTTGACTGTGTGGGGACTAAAGTGTATTAAGCTTGTTTACTCTACCTTGTTGTGTTTGTTGACTTGCTTTGCGTTTACCCATGTTGACACACTTTTGTGTCAAATGTAGGTGCATTTTCCCCATCTATCCTGGATCCTGTGCTTCTGCACACTCGGAAGATACAGGTGCTTACAGCATCATCAAAGCAGTTGATGCTGCTTTTCTTGATGGTGGAAGAAACTCAATGAAGTTTAAAATAGCACAAATCACCACCGCTAAATCACATGCGAGACATGTTGAAAATATGAAATACCATTAAAATAAGACATTTTAATCAGCCTTACAAGGCAGACCTCCATCATACTGGCTACAATAACATGAAATTCTCACATACCCACCTAATATAAACCCAAAAAGAAATATTGAGTAAACTTTGAAGAGTTTGATATCTATACATATTCATTGCAAAAGTCAGAAAGTCACCCAGTGAGGTGAAGAAGCATTTGATGAAAATGGGACAATTACATGTTAATGAAACATCATATCTCTTCAACTGGAAAGAGCACATCCCTCTTCAAGTGGAAATGCTTACTTCAGGAGGGTGGGGAGTGACAGGAGAAAGAGTGGGAGGTGGGGGTTGGGGGTTCATGAATGTCAGCTGCCTGGTACAAGTCTACTTCTCACTGCTGTGAGATGCCCTCAGCATGAGATCAATGATCACTGAGACGGAAACTAAAAGTGGGGCCCAGGTTCATGCCCATGGCTTCACAGCTATGATGCAACAGACCGTTTTTCTTCCTTTGACCTGGAAAGTAACAGAAGGAAATATGCATTAATTTAGTCCATTAATGTGGAAGAATGTGTATGTGCAATGTCTGCATGTAAATATGTTAAGTATTTCATGGACTGCTGAACACATCTGATTAACTGTGTTGTACTCAGAAAATGGCTCCTGTGGATTTTGGTAACGCACTTCATTTCAGTTTCAGTCTCAGTTTAAAAGCTCCGGTGCTCAGGATGCTCACCTGGATTTGTGTTCATTGCCGCAGAGCTGATAATATTGATTTGTCACGACACATATCAGACAGGCGGCACCTCGTTGCAGTGTGGTGGATGAGGCACTGTAATTCGACCTGCTGGGGAGAAGTGTGTTGGGAACTGAGGGTCTCTCTCCCTCTCATCATCCAGTGGTGCAGAAGAGAGGGATCTCAGGAGCCTAAGGTGTGATAACCTTAAGATGAGCCTCGACAACACTCTGGGCTGCTGCTGCTGCTTTTCCAGCGCATGGGGGTACAGCGCAGCTACTTGAAACAATGACCACAGAGAGTGATCAATAAGCTCTTGGAACCTCTAGATGTGTTACAGCTTTTTCTTCCCACACTTTTTCCATTTCATCCTCTTCTGTCTCCAGCGTTATGTCTTGTGTCTTTGAAACTGTATGAGCTTTTGCAGCAAATGATCCATGGCATACCCGTACAACAGCATCACATTCAGTCATTTAAAATCATTAAGGTGGATTCAGCAGGGGAGAAAATGGTGTCAGCCACTCTCATTCATAGACTTGGTTCACTTTATTAATGTACAATGAGGAAAACCCTCACTGTGTATTAGTTTCAGACATGTTTTTGAGATCACAGGAAAGAGACGTTTTGCTGGCGTGAGCAGAGCACACACGGACTCAGGAAGGAGTAAGGGGTATTTAAAATGCCATAACAGCTGTTTTTTTCATTGCTGCAGCACCCAACATTTCCAAGAGAGGTAACATGAATTTGCCGGTTGGATAACTGGCTGATAAGCACTGCATACTCAGAGAAAAGGACAAAGCTTACAACTATAAAAGTTCATTATCGGGTCCCCACAGATGAACCTCCAGGGAGTCCTAAAACTGCCGATGACAGTTCCCTTTTGAAAGTACTTTGGCCTTATACTTGACTGCAGTTTCCAGTGGCACAAACGTAGACTATTTGTGGAACACCTGCATTACAGCTTTAATCTTCCCATCACATGAAATAAAAAAGGAAAAAAACTCCCATTTACACAAACAATCACAAATTGAAATGCGGTTTTCAATATCAATTTTGGTGATAGATGTGCTGTTTTTCAAATGTCAAAGAAATGCCATGGCAGAAACAAAAGCGCACACAGACATGCTCAGTTAAATAAACTTGAGCTTACAAAAAAGACACAAAATTAATTGAAGTGTCCATGGTAAGCCTCATACGTAATCAAATTTCATGCCTCTGATGAGATAGAAATGACACACTGTGGCCCTGTGAGCAGTCACATACGGTAGTAGAGCCAGAGCACCCTCCTGTGCAATCAGACAGACACATGGCGTCAGGTCAATAGCTCACAGATTCTGGTCAAGCTCTGAAGTGAGAGAAAAGGTAATGTCAGGTCCGTGTTGATGTCACGGTTTGAGTGTCACTTCAAACAGTGCGATTATGCTCTAGGCATTTTTAAAGTCTTAAAAGTGTTGCTGTGCCAGTATAGGTAGTGGAAGGAGCGACACAAGTGAGATGCATTAGAATTTTTTTCGTTATTCAGTCCACTATACGTGGCATATAAACAAATGACACAAAAATGTAGCAAGGGCTGCCTATTTACATGCGTAAACTTGCTTTCAGGTTTGGGAGGGAAATGTTGGGGGAAAACACTATCTGATAATGATCAGTTTTACAAGTGGCCTTTAAATCCAAATATGGAGCTTTGATTTAATTGTCAGAAGTGAGATAGCAAATAATTACAACAGCAATTCGTTTCATGTTTAGTATTGTGCTTTGAAAATTGCTTTCAGTGATTATTTGTTCTATCATAAATAGTCAAAATGTTTAAAAACTCATTTTAACATAGTTAAAAACCCCAAGGGAAGGTAAGACAGAAGAATAACATTGTAATGCCTATTCACATGGCATCACCAGTCCAGGATTCATACACACATATTTGTATAACTTAATATCAAATGTGTACAATCATTTATACTCTTGTTGAGAATATACCCAAGAATATACCCATCACATTGATTGAAATTTTAATGATGCTCATTCGTTGAAAATTAAACATGCGTTATTCATTGAGCATTCATTGAGCGTCTGACAGCAGCCTGCAGATTGAGGAATTGAAGGCTATAGACTATAGAGGGAGCACTGAGGCCGCGGTTTGAATTGCAGGCCGGTGCAATCACAGCACAGCAGGCTCAGCTAGACATCTATCAGGGGATGAGGCCCTAGAAAGGCCTGTCCAATCACACTGTATGAAAAAACGTGAGCTCTTCATTTTCCTGCCTGGTGCTTCTTGTGATTTCAAGTTACTTTTTTGCCAGGTGGGAAAAAAATGTGAAGTAACTGTTTTCATTCATTACCTGAGTATGGTTCACAGTGAATCTTAGCATGGTAGAGGTCCTCCTTTTTACTTTGTACTTGTGTTATATGAAATCAGTTCAATGTGTAAATGAATAACCTTGCATTGAGAGAAAACTGGTAATGCCTAATGTTGATATAATGTAGGCCTGAATGCAATACTGAGGGTGACCTCTGCATTTCCTGCCTTGTGTAACATTTTATAATATAGTTAACATCTCGACAGGGGACCTACAGCCGCCTACATCACCCTCTCATGACCGATATAGACTTACACATAAACAAATGTAGACTTACACATAAACAAATATAGACTTACACATAAACAAATATAGACTTACACATAAACAAATGTAGACTTACACATAAACAAATATAGACTTACACATAAACAAATATAGACTTACACATAAACAAATGTAGACTTACACATAAACAAATATAGACTTACACATAAACAAATATAGACTTACACATAAACAAATGTAGACTTACACATAAACAAATGTAGACTTACACATAAACAAATGTAGACTTACACATAATAAATGTAGACTGACTTAACAGGTGGCCATTACCAGCTTTGTATGTAATTTTGATGTGACACTTTTGTCAAGGGGGCATGTGTTTGTTGGGTGCCTGTATGGCCCAGACACACAATTACCATCAAAATGCCTTTTGTACCAAATAAAATCACTTTTGTATCTGACTTATCTGACACACACACTTCTCACAGAAATGTGGCAATATGGTATTATTGTTTTTTGAAATGGCATAAAATCCTATGGCAATTGCCTTAGTACTTACACCATGAGAGGTTGGTTTAATGTTGATATATATGGGTCATTCTACCGAATTGGTGCAAAGTCAGGTTGGAAATATTTTGAAAATGTTTATGTTTTATTCCCCAAACTTTGTCCGTATATATATTGTACCATATCTAAAGTACACATATCTAGTAAATGAACCGTCAATTTTTATATTGTATTTTCAGAATGTGTTGGAATGTTTTTCCTCTCCCTAAAATTGTCACTACCGAAACATGGTAATAAACTATAGTAAAAATGTATTATTATTAACCTGTTCAGATTGTGTTTCCTTCCCTTCTCTGAAGAGTATTTTTACAAATATTTCTTGAAGGTTTTCACAGTGAAATCAATAAAAATGAAATTTTTACCAAATTTCAAAGTTCAATTTATACAATTCATCAAAATCTAAGTGCAATATTTCTTTGTAAAATGCAAAATACTGATCATATTGATTCCAGAGTTGATGATTGATGAAATTGAACATACATTAAACCAATCAGTATCATAACATTTTAGTTGATAACTCAATATACTTTATTTTTTACAAAACATCCAGTATTTTGTTTGCAAGGTTGTATCATATTTCCTCAACCTTATTGCTTAATCTTAACTCATACCATGCTTTAGGTTGGGAATATTAAAAACACAAATGTTTTGTGCTTTTGCTGTCTTTTCCTCCATGATTTTCTGACCTTCTTTTGCTCCCTGTTGGATAAATCACTGATACATTTCAACTTTCCTTCTTCCTTTCGTTTCTTATTTCTTTCTCTTTCCTTCCTTAAATATTCTTGGTGTTTCACTGGGTCATCCCTCACTCTTTGTCGGTATTCTCTCAGCCTCTCTGCTACACTTTTTCCTTTTGGCATTTTGGTGTCTTATGATTCTTTCTCTCCTGAACAATTTCAGATAGAAATCAGCATTATCTACATCTTTACCATTTAGTCCACATAACACATTTATTTCAAAATGATGGGATTGAACTACTTACCATTCCATTTTGTCACTACCGAAACGATCATGTCACTACCGAAACTTTACCATATGTTTTGGTAGCGACTGTTTCGGTAGTGACTGTTTCGGTAGTGACAATTCTAGCTAAATTTGAGCATAAATAAATAATTCTAGCAAGCACATGGCTAGCAAACAAATCTTTGAAGAGGTGTACACACAAACAAACATAATACTTTGCATAGAACCCCAAAAAGTTTACTTAATTGAAGAAAAAAAGGTGTTCGGTAGTGACAATTCTTAAGGTTACACACTGATTTTCAGACTTTGGAACACATTTATCAAAAGTATGGGATCTAGCTACTTACCATTCAGCCATGAGGGACAGGGATGCAGTATCACTGCCTGGTTATAAATGCAGGGGTGTGGCTAAAAAACAGGCTCAGCCAACGGACTAAAACTCCTGTGTTTCGGTAGTGACATGAAAACTATGGACATGATTTTTTGAGTATAGTTTATTTTTTTTTTAAATTAAACCCACAATAAATCTAAATCTTCCAAGTTCTGTTTAAACTTAATCATAAAGATCTTTGAAATTAGATCATTCAAAAAAATCTAAAAAATGTAAAAAGTGTTATTTTTGATAACTGAAATTTAGATGTCAGGGTTGTGGACAGCTACTTCCCAATAGAAAGTACCCTATAAATGATGATTTTGTATATATTTAGCTTATCCCTATCTCATTTAATGTCTTGGGTTTAAATAGACCATAACATGTTCTTAGTAAATATATATGTCTGAATACTTAATTGTTTTATAAATAGTTTTTCTTGTTGTGGGACCACACTTTGCACCAATTCGGTAGAATGGCCCATATATGTCACGTCTGTGCTGAACTGAGCTCCGGACTCGCCCCCTTTCTTACCCTTTCTACACCTCCGCTACAGCTCAATCACACAGTCACGTTCACATTCCCAGCTGCACGTCATCCGTAATCACAATCATCACTGATCCCACACACCTGGCACTCACTTTCCATAGCAGTTGATTAATCATCCCAAGCACCTGTTATTCACCCATATAACCTCCTCACTGCCTTCACTCCCTGTCGGTTCTTGCATCACGCTCGTTGTACGCTGGAGCTGTCTGTAAAAGATGACACGAGTTCTGGATCCCCGACCTCTGCTGCCACGCCAGTGTTCACCGCGACGTCAAGGTCGCTCAATCATAGTTAGTGATTACCATGACTTCCAGGTCGTTCGAGCCCTAGTCCAGTCCCGCGCTAAGACGCTGCTAAATTCTGTATGTACCACGACTTCCAAGTCGAATTAGTCCCCGTTTAATCCTGTGCAACGGCGCAGTTGATTTTCGTTGTGATGGAGATCATTTCGAAACACTGTTAATGACTTCAGAATATATTAATCAAGAGCCTTGTATTAATATATACCTTGTATGAATCATGTGCTTATGTAAGCAGGAATATGGTGTGTGTGTGTGTGTGTGTGTGTGTGTGTGTGTGTGAGATTATTAGGTGCCACTTAGTCTGCATATGTGCAGGAGCATGTTTGGGTGAGCTCAGTGGTGACCCTGGGAAGAACAGAGATCCTTTGAAGACAAGAAGCTCAGTCGAGGACCTAGAATGACTGAGATGTTTAACATTTATGGCGTCAGCATTAAATAAACTTCTATCTATATAAACCTTGTGCGATGTGTTTTAATATTGCTTCTCTCTCGTCTGCTGCAGTCTGGGAGTAGGCCCGGGCTCCCTCTCTCTCTCTGAGAGAGGGCCTGTGCTTCTCTCCGACCTGCTGGGACGTGGGTGAGCCCAACGAGCTTGTTGTTGTTGTTTAATAAATATACTTATATGCAACTCCGGAGTCCTGAAGTAACTTGAGTGAATTTTCACCTAACACGTTGTAATAGAATATTCTTAGTTTTTCCCTGTATCTTTTGTGCGTTCTTGTTTTCCCCACAGTCCTCTGTCTAACTTTTGTGAATTCTCTTTTTGGACATATTTTCTGTGCGTTTGAATACTGAGTTGTTTTTGCTCGTGTTTTCCCTGTTAACCCTGTACTGGCTGGATCATGAAAACTCCCATCACTCTACAATCATTCTGCCATTCCGTGACAATATCAAAGCGCTCAGCAGTTCTCAGATCATGCCAAGTGATTTTAACACAGGAAGTGTGGTAACCTTATGTATGTTAACATTTACATTTCATTTGATAGAGGTGCTATGTCAACTCAGCATCACAGATGACAAAGGCAGCCCTTTTGACAACTGACAGCCATTTAAATCAACCATTTCAAATGTTGTTGTATGCTAATGTCAGTACTCTTCATATAGCCCTAGAACCAGTGGGTCAAAGTGATGTAACCATTTCCCCTACATTGATGACAATAAAGTATTCAGATCCTTTACTTCAGTAAAGTACCAATACATCAGTGTAAAAATACTCATAGATATCTGAAATGTAACCCTGACTACACACTGTTTTTTGTAAGACATTAGAGGCCAAAAAGGTTGGAAACCACTGGTATAATCTTTAACATTGAGTTGTATTTTAAAAGCTTGCTATATTATCCATTGTGTAAAATCTTCATCTTAAAAGTAACTACTAACTAAAGCTGTAAAATAAATGCTGTGAAGTAGAAAGTACAATATTACAGTACTTGAGTAAATGTACTTAGTTACTTTCCACCACTGAATTCTTATGATATTTAAATAATTAATCTCCACTGCACGCCTACTTATGACCTAATTTTAGGTCCCCCAGGTCTGCGGTGGTAATTCTGTCTAGGGTGGGTTACGCATCGATGGGTTAATTTGCATCTCAATGCCTGGCTTTTCCTTTGGCATGAACAGTCAGCCAATATCTGTTCAAATTCACCAGATGCTGCGCAGGTCTCCAGTACTGGGTTGGAGTCTTATGTGGTTTTATATGGTTTCTGAGACGTCCTTGAGGAGTGGGAGTGTAGGGGAACATTTTAGCTGGACCTTCCGTGACAACACTAACCATGCCATAAACATGCTCAGACAGACTGTGACACATGACAGCTTGCATTCTTAGTGTCATGATGTCAAAACAATTAACAATAATGACACAAGAACACAGTCGTTTCATTGGACATTCCCTGTGACTAATGATAGGATAAGGATAGTGCACCTTTTATGATATGGTCATGCCATATTATGGTGAATCTTATGATTGAAGTACAAAGTTAATCTTATGTTGAAGTAAAGTGTTTCTGTGAGAAGTCATAAGGATATATATATAATCATATCATAATCTGTGGAAATGTTTGGGCCCAGATATTATCTGTTCTCAGCCAAACTATTGGGTGGAATTTGTTCTCTCAATATATGTGTGTGTGTGTGTGTATATGTGTGTGTGTGTATGGAGGGATAGAAGGAGGGCAACAGAAAGGGAGAGGCAGGGGAGGGGAGGGGAGAGGAGAGGAAATAATAGAGTGCAAGAGGGAAACAGTTTGATAGATCATTGTCAACGCATTGTGGACAATATGTGTGTCTGGCAGAAAGGTTGTCATTTTCAGTAAAATTGTCTTCCATCTACTGTCTTAACCTATTTAAACTCCCTTAAATGTTATGACCCTCATTTTTCATCGTGAATAGAATAAAAATGGTTGCACATCTTCTAAAGCCTGCTAAAAGAAAAGGGAGACTGAACTCCTGACTGAATGGGGATTAATGACGTGAACACGAATACATGAAAATAAAATTCTTGTCTTTTGACACACACGATCGAGATCAAATGTTCAGTTGATTGAGGACTCGGGAATATTCTAAGTAAGCCTCAGGTGTATTACATCCCTTGTCATGAAGGCACACTGAAAAAAAAGAAATGGAGAGGAAGATGGGAAAAATCAATTGACACAATGGCAAAGGGTAGACGCAATCTTCAGCTGCCTGATACCCTGAACAAAAGAATTAACATCATTTTCAAACTTTACAATGTGTCTGTGTTAGCAGATTTTCATAGTTATTTCTTTGTTGTTTTAGCCTACAGAGGAATACTATGTTTATGTTTCAGGGTCTGTCTCGTCACCTGTGTATTTGATTTTTGTGTCTACCCCCTTTTTTAGAAATGTTGCTGGCCACCTCGTATGGATGTTCATTGTTCTGTCTAGAGTTTGAGTCTTGTCAGGTATGTGCATCTATGTAGACCTTGTTACTGCTGATTATTATCCTCTGGAAAATGAGAGGCTTAGCAGATATTTCATGGAGATTTTGAACTGCTGATTATTGTCCTCTGCTCATATAGAAGCTTAGCAGGTTTGTTTGAACAAATTTCCCTCGGGATCAATAAAGTATCCATCTATCTATCTAATGGAGACTGCTGATAGTTGTCCTCTGCTGATAGAGAGGCTTAGCAGGTTTCCTGTTCTTGAGGCTGCTGATTATTGTCCTCTGCTCATATAGAGGCTTAGCAGGTTTACTAGGCATCATTGAAGACGAATAAAAGCATATATCCCTCACTCTCTCTCTGAGCTTTTTGGGATGGCAACCCGAGGCTCGGTCCGTCACACACACACACACACACACACACACACACACACACACGCACACACACGCACACACACACACACACACGCACACACACACACGCACACACACGCACGCACGTGCACGCACACGCACACGCACGCACACAAACACACATGCACATACACTGTTCAAGGGACTTTGCACCAAATGAAAGTGGCATCAGAGATTTTGTTTTAAGTGCTATGTGGACCGAGTGTGAAGAGGTTCGGATGGGCCAGTAGGTGACACTCTTTCCACCTGATACGACTCATGGTAACAGACTCACAACACAGCCACATATGCTTCCACTCCCCAATGGCTCTGGTGAAAATACTGGGTGTGTCACATTTTACACAGCTCACATCTGAGGTACGGTACTCACCAGAATGGATGGAATACTGGGTGTGTCACATTTTACACAGCTCACATCTGAGGTACTGTACTCACCAGAATGGGTGGAATGTGAGGTGGTTGCCATTTATGCTATAAGGGATAAAACTCGAAAATAGATTTTTGTTTATGGTCATATATGTTTCGACAGGCATTTTCAAATCCATTGCTGAGTATGATTCAATTCAATTCAATGTATTTATATTGCGCCAGAACAATAACATCTCTTACAGTTTCATTAATTTAATTAAGTCCTACATTACACATGGGTTTATTGACAGCCAAACTGTTGTGGTCTAATCAGAAAGGTGAAATGACAGAAACTGAGAAAATGGCTTGCTGTGGCCAAGCACCTTATAGTGCTGGATTGCACAGCATTGCCATTAACAAAATAAACAACAAATGACAGAAACATATCCATGTGGAACTCTGTGTGTATTGTCACGTCAAAATCCCACTGCAATTACGCCACAATATCAACAAAGCCTGGTAGCTGTATGATATATGTTTTCAAACTCATCTCAAAATCACACTGCATCTCCTTCTTTCTTATCAAGCAACAGGGGAAATCAGTAGGCATGAGCACTGTTTCCACCTCTACCATGGCTCAATGTCCCATGAGTACATCCCCCACCAGTTAGACTCCTTGTGGTAATTCACATTCAGAAGGACGAGAGGCTGTTGCTTCTAGAATGTGATGGTAGACTGACTGAGCTGGAGCTGCACTGATCTGACAGCCCCGCACTAAACCACAAGTAGTTGTATTCTTGGATGTTGTTTTGTTTGTTTTGTACACATGCTGCTGTGCAATCAACCAAGAATAAAAAAAGACTTTGTAGATTCAAGATGAGCAAGCCTTTGTGAATTGCCCTCACTTTCCCTTCATCCCCTTAGTGTATACAAATTTCCATCATTTAGTATGTAAAGTGATTGCTCCGTTTAATATAAGAGGCAGCATTGAAGGAATGTTTGACGCAATGAAGGGCTATTAGGTATTTACTCACTGGTTTTCTGGCCGTTGCACTACATGTCTGTGTTTAACAAGCCCGAGATAAAGCGGCTTTTCCCTGAAAAGCAAGTTCTTCCTTATAATAATAACTGAAGACCACATAAGTAAAAACTTTTCCAAAGTAATGCATCTTATCTGGTTAAGCTAACTTAAAATGCTCCCTTTTTACACTTGGATTTGCCTTGAAATAGCATTACAAACTACATTGGTGACATATCGTAATTGAAATTGAAAAAAGATATTAGTTCACACATTCTCTAACAAACCTTTGAGATACCTTTTGCCACTGTAATTATTTACAGGTAAAACCTTTGCATTGTCATCTAGTTCCACAACCAGTGAAATGGTTCAAGTGAAATGGATTTAGAATATCAAACAAATATGGTTTCTGGTTTCAACATTTCTAAATTTAAGAAAACCAGACGGACACCCATGAAGTCACGCCGAGTTAAATCATTGCGAAGGAGTCGGGTGTTGAGTGGACAAGGTCACCCCACTTTCTTCTGCTTGAAATAATGTGAAGAATCTGAAGCTCCTGCACCCTAACCTAGTTCTTTAGGGAGAGCAAAACAATTGGGATTTTCAGGCAATAATTTATATAATATTTCTGTAGTTCACTTAACTATACAGTTGTTCTATCACTGACAATACTGTAACAACTCCAACAAAGGTTCACATACAGCGTGACTATTTCAGGCCTATAAGCAGCACTTGGCTGACTCTCACTGCTAGAGTTTTTGGATGATTGGACGCTTTTTCTTATCCTATCACAGAAACTGTTTACATTCATGTCTCTGCCAACATATTTCTGACACATTCACAAAGAGGAATTGAGCTGTCATAAGACACAAAGCCATGCAGGATTCAGAGTTCAATTAGGTGGCTACCCACTTGATCCAGTCCGTGTAAATCGTTCACTGAGCCACGGTGCTTCAGCTGTGTTTGTGCTGTGAAGGTCACTTCAAAGGGCCCTCATAACAATTGGCATTATAAATCAGCTGGCACATAGCAAGTGAACAACAGGCAGGCTCCAAAATAGCAAACTGGGCAGGTTGCACGTGGTTTATGGGCATCCCTTTCAGGAGCTCATGGCACAGATATTTCTGATGGAGTATTCAATGCCAGTCCCCTGATATAGTCTTAGTACAGCACATTCGTTATGCAAGGCCTGAGCCATATATACCCTTCTTGGCACATATGATTTTTCCATCTGTTTCTTGATGGGCTGACCGTGCGTGTGATATTCAGGGGAAGATTAAATCCCTTTTGTCCTTACTGCAGACTGCAGGGGAGTAAAACCCCAGGGGCATCTTTGAGACCATTAGATCACTTAATATGAACCCTTCATATAATATCATGAGTGTTTCATCAGTTGGAGGAAATGACAGAACAATCCTTTTTTGGCAATGACTGAAAAAGCAGTCTTAGACCTTTGAAATACACAGCAGTCAAGCCCATTGTTTAAAGATCTACCCAATATATCCAGTATTAGGAATAGTTACATTTGTACTTTTCTATGCATTTTATTTGAATGTTGTAGTTTACTTATTAAAAAACATTTCTCCCACACATGCTGCCAGGACCCCTTAGCTCCACTGTGATCTTTATTAACATTCTTCCAGAGAGACAGAGACAGAGATAATTACGGCTTCAGATTCCCCAGCATTAACATCATTCTACCCGGATCCTCGTCATGGCCCTCAATCCAGTCCTGGTGTGTTCGCTATTCATCCTTCTAATTTTCTTGTTTTAACATTCATGGGCATGAAACACTTTGTTGCAGTCTACGTTTACTGACTTGGTGGTTTGCACCAGCTCTTAGAGTTACTAATTAATGAGGTTCAGCAGAATCAGGATTTTTAGGCTTCAAAAAGGCCTCTGTTACATTCACTGTAGCCTAAGGTGATTTGTAACATCATATAAACCACTTTGGCTTGCTATGAGGCTGTGGAGAGAATTTATGTTCGAGCTCAGAGAATGTACTAATGTTGGCTGTCAGCTCAAATCAGCCTGACACGGAGGAGCATCGTGCAGTGTTGATGTGATCCTTAAGGACGACCCAAAGCAGGATTGATATGCCACTCCCCGGAAGAGATCGCCCCCACCCAGAGACTATCTGCCCCGGGCACCTGTCGCTGGCGCCCTGGTCTCTGGTGGTCTGGCTCAGTAGGGGTCGCTAAAGCCTCCTTGCCCACTTATGACACAGGTGACTGGTGTTCCTCAGAGGCCGCTCTGCCCAGGCTGGTTGTGTGATGATCAGTTCCTCTAGACAGGGGGCAGGATGCCCAGGAGCTAGGGCATCTACCCTCACTTCATCCGTGGATGGTTGCACTGGGAATAGCTGCATGCAGTACGTGCATGGGAATTATGCTGCATTTCCTTTTCTCTGCACGGTGCAGGTGTCACTGTGCAATAGATGGCTAAACTAGACAGCAGTTACCCATTCCGCTGTGTCTACGTCAAAGGCCTTGCAGCATTTCTGTTTACTGCGAGTGCCCCATCCCCATTGAATTATGCAACATATGACAGAAGTTTCACCGCAGAAACAGCTGCAGCCAGACACGTGATTGTCACAGTCACTTCCATCACTGATACCCCTGTCCCTGCCCGACTGCTCCATGGTTTCTATTTGTGCGTGGTATGCCTTCACATCTGGGTCCAAAGCCAACTCCCCGGGCCACTGTGGCCAACGCCCTGCTCCCAGCTAGAGCCTCTGATGTGCAGGCACACAGGCTTCTCCGCCTGGTCCTTCAGCAGCTGTAAGCATCACTTCATCAGTTTGCGCTCTGCAGTCTAAAGAGTAGCCACCTGGCATGTCC
Organism: Clupea harengus; assembly: GCF_900700415.2. Taxonomy (NCBI): domain Eukaryota; kingdom Metazoa; phylum Chordata; class Actinopteri; order Clupeiformes; family Clupeidae; genus Clupea; species Clupea harengus. The sequence continues at coordinate 10,492,177 of NC_045176.1, forward strand.
TGCCATGCTCTTCTTGTTGCTGGCCATGACAACTCTCCATCTCAGGGGCAGGATGAGACAGTGACGGACAGAGAGACACCTTAGTTTTCTTTGTGTATCGCCCACAGAGGGACATTACACTGAACGGCAAACATGCTTGAAGAAGGGCTCTTGTACGAAACGTCTGTGTGGGGCGATAATATAATAGAAAGAAAAGGTCAGTCACGCTGTGCGGTCCGTTTATTTTCCTTTTCCGACGCAGAGGGAGGGCCTCCGAAGTGCTTTACTACGCTGAGCTGCGCTTAAGACTCGTCGTCCAACTGCAGCTTCATCCAATGAGCCACCTAACCCTCTGGCTCCATAAGACTCTAAGGCCAGGTGAAGGTCCCATGGTCAAGGAGGGTGGTAGAAGTAGAGGGCCACCCCCCCCCCACTCACAGACATGCCCTCAGCAGTCTCTGAGGGCTGCTCAATGCTCACCTCATCTCACGGGTGCCGTGTCCAGTATGAGCGGCCGTTGTTGCGTGTCCACATGAACCTGGACAGGAGCCTCACCGAGTGGAGCGCTGCACAACGTCAGTCAAAAGCAGTGGCACTGGATTTGCTGCACTCCAATGTCCGTGTCATTTTCGCCTTTTGCCGTAATGTGGTGTAGTAAACTTGTAATGGTGTCAACCGTGATAAAATGGCTGTAATGTGACAGCAGGCACAACTAAACGGTACTGACCCAGGGTGGCCCAGAGTCTGACAGCAGACCACTTTCTAGTGTGTACTAGTGACCTTCGTACCTAAGCAGGCCATGGCATGTGACACGCATGCCACCACTCTCTCCATCAAGCCCTTCAAGGCAGTATTTCAGTGTACAGGCTACATATTTTTACAATTGGAATTGAATTATTATTCATTTCCATATGTTTTTGACAAAGCCAGGGAGCCACTAGGGAGAGGCTAAAGAGACGCATGCAGGAGGACCAAGGAGTTGCAGGTTGTAGACCCCTACACTAGACCATAACATAACACACACTGCAGGTTGTAGACCCCTGCACTAGACCATAGCATAACACACACGGACTAAAACTGATAAGAGCAATACACGCTTGGCATTAACACAAGCATGGAAACATGGAACATTAAACACAGAATGGGACATTAACCCTTATCCCCCGCACAGCATTATGGGGTGAACTATACGCACACACACAACATCTGCGGAAGCGCACAACCCCCTGCACACTACAATAATGTATAATGAGGACAAATATCCTTTCTTCTCCCTAAATATATTCCTTCACGCTCAGCGTCTTTTTTCTTTCTCTTCTTCTCTCGTTAAGGGCGCACTCATGAACAAGGCACCATTAGCAGATTTAGTGTGCCTGATTCAGGATTTGAGTGTTTCTACAGCCAATGGCCCAAAGATAGAATTCTATGGATCACATGTTGCTACATCTTGCTTCGAGTGGGCCATTATGCTTCAGCAGGTCAGCACATGTTGATGAAGTAAGTGTCTTGAATTGGCTATTAGGGGGTGGCAGTGGGTGCATTACTGGGCTTAACCCAGACCTGTAGGTTGGTAGGGGGCATCTATTCTGACAGCTAAGTGCACCATTTCCATGCAGTTTGAGACAGAAACAGACAGCCAAAGACAGCCCCTGGCATGCAGGGCCTGTCATCTGTCTGATTCACATGAACATTACCCCATCCACTATACAATACTGCTTGTCTACATGAAAACACTTTCATGCTAGGTCACACTGACAAGGGACGTGGACATTGCCAAAGGTTACCCTTAAACTTGCACTGATAATAAAGAAAACTTTTACAAGGTTCTTATAGACATACATTATGGAGATCCAGGGACGTGCACAGGAGGGGGCTAAGGTTGCTCGGGCAACTGCCTGTTTGCCCTCCTCAACTGGAGTTGCCCCTCCGAAGGAAATATGTATATTTTTAAAATAGTATTACGGCTGCAGAACTTCATGTAGGCCTATCTGTTCTCAGTGGTCTGTAGTGGCTCTGTAGTACATGGGTTACATTCTGTGAAGCGCATTGTGTTACCTCCTGGAATGAAATGCGCCGCATAAATAAAGTTTGATTTGATTTGATTGTCAATTTGATAATGATTTTACAAAGTGGTTTGAACTACTTTTTCTGAGTAACTTTAGTTAACCAAACTAGATTTCTCACTAAGGTAGCTTTGCTGTACAGTTCAATATCTTCCAGTGTGAAGTAATAGGTAGCTAGCAAAGCTATGCTTTCAGAGTAGCTTCGCCAACACTGTGTGAAACTTTTTTTCAGTACCCTAAGTTGTAATAACAGGGCTTATACAGTTTATGTATATTTATATATATATATATATATATATGATAAGGCTAGTTCTGAATCCCTTGAAAGTCAAAATGCCATCTGGACTCTGGACTCTCAGAGCTCTCACTGAGAGAGCAGGTGTATCAGGCGTGAGGTTTGGATGCGTGTGATTGTCATGTAGAGTAGGTGCTGAATGATTGAGTTCGCCATTGACCCTGGGTTTGGATGTCTACCCATATTAGCTGCCCATCAGGACAGTGCTCCTCCAGAGTCTGCCTGCGAACCTCGGTCTCAAATAGAAACAAAGAGCATGTCCTTTTATAGCCCTCCCATTGTTGCTGGCAGAGGCTGGGCCGACGGGGGGGTGGCATGACACCTGTGCGGGCGGTGATAAAGGGCACAGCGCGCCGCCCGCACACCTCCACCCAGAGCTTGTCTGAGTCCCAGGAGTGTCGAGCTTTTCCCGCCCTCTGTAGTTTACTCTAGCTCATTGCCATGGCACCCAAGAAGAAGGAAGAACCCAAACCTGCCGCCCCCAAGGCCCCAGAGCCTGAGCCCGTCAAGGAGCCCGAGTTTGATCCCAAAGAAGTGCAGGTATCAGTTGTTCCAGTCTGTGTCATTGCAATCGGGGGTTGTACAGTGTAGTGTGGATTCGAGAGGGAGAGTTCTTACATACTCCACTATTAAGGACAATTATTAATTTTCTTTTCTTTTGTTCTGGGAATGAGGACTTGTATATCCTCTACCAGGTTGTGTTAGTCATGTTGAAAAGAGAAAAATGTATTTTTATCTTAGAGTCCCACGGCTTTTGTTTGATGAAAAGGTTTTGAGTGTACTGGCACTTGTATTCTTCTTACTGTTACCTTGGGCTGGGAATGGCCTTTGAGGTGAGCACCTTTTGAAGGAACATCAGAGACACCATGTGTCATGACCCATGCAGCGCAAGCACATAAGCCGCGTCTGCAGAGATACAAATCTACGCATGGACTGGGCAGTTCCATCCAGACAGGGAGAGATATTCTTAAATTTCAGCATTTTACCATCGAAAGGGCCAGGCTAATTAGAACCATATTGGAATACTTCAAGCAGCCACGTATGTTTTTACAAAGCTATTCTATCTGATATGATTTTTTTCCTCAAAATTAATGTTTTGTTTTATGGTTAGGGCAAGAAAGGTATGCCACATGGTGTATGTTTCTGGAGGCCAGTGCAACAAAAGATATTCTCGTGGTTGTATTTTTTCCCTGCCTTTCCCCCTTTTCCATGGGCTGGAATTTTCCTTGGGTTAGGAAGCCGCCATAGCTATTCCAGTGCTATGAGGTTAAAGCCACACAATGTGATTTTCATTATGCCGTTCCACAGAGGACCACCCACTCACGGAACTGCTTGCTGAAGAAAAACTGCTGAAACAGACTTTTTTTTTGTCATATTTATATTACTGTGTATCTAAATATATCTAGAGTATATAGGTTGTTTGCGCTCTCATCAATAGCCAAGATGTGTATAGAAGCATAGTAGCACTGTCACAGCAGAAAAACATTCATTTTGATAAAAATATATGCTCTGATTGACCTGTGGATGTCCTTGTTGGGGACGGAAAAACATTTGTGGAGAGTACCATTTCTTTCTTTGTTAATCACGGGGTTTACCATCCAAATAGCAAATCAGTTAGGACTCTCCAAGACCATCAGATTAGACTTCCCCAGAGTCTGAAGGTTTCGCTCTGCTTCAAATTTTATTTCAGCTATCCCAGGGAAGTTACAATGAAAACAGGAAAATCAATGTTTCTATTGCTATGATTAGGAAGGCCTCCCTACCCTTTTGGTATCATGTTTTATCCTCCGCAGTTTAAGAGATTAGCTTTAAAAACAGTCTGTAGCTCCCTAACTGCTTTCAAGCGTGCACGGGTCACTTAATCTTTGGTGACAGGCACATCCCTGACCCACCCGGCGCGATGAAATAACAGAGCTGGTGTCGGTTATGGGGCTCACGCCCACAAAAGCTCGAGGTGGGTGTGAATGGGCTGCTTGACTGAAGGTCACCCAGAAACCACCCCTGGCCACCAGGCACAAGTCAGTCCATGTGAATTAGCGGCGTGTAACCTGAGCCTGGGGACTCTCAGATGTGCGAGGACAACTGCTCCTCGATTGCCACACTCTCCACACCCCCCAGCCCCGAGGTCACACACACAAACACACAGAGCAGAAGCTGAGGCTCCTAAGCATTTCCACATGTATTGTGTCGGCCAGATAGAAAGTGACTGTTTGTGGTTAAGCCTGGTTCTAAAAGGGGTGTGTGGGGGGGGGCATACTTAATTAAGGAAATTGTTTTTGTCTTGTTGCAGATTGAATTCACAGCTGAGCAGATTGAGGGTAAGCCATATCTGTAAACTCATGTGTGTACTTATTACTGAATGTTTATAATAGCACCAAATGTCTTTGTGAAATGCACTAATTTTATTTATTATGGGAATAACTCTGCTATGGCCAAATAAGGTTGTTAAATGAGTCAAACCACATTGTTTAAGAGCATGATTTATTTGGGTGGAACAAGACGTCTACTAAGCAAAAGGTAGGGTTTTTTCACATTGTGTAGCTCTCCACACAAACAGGATGTCAGATATCTGACTGAGTTGTTCTTGAGACAAAATGGTCACAGCTTCACCAACCAGGGTGAAGACAGCGGTACATTGTCTGCATATTTCTCAAGCACACACATCACTAGAACAGACAGTTGTAGTCATGGCAGCAGATGATTGCACTGGTTGTTTTTTTTACTTTTGGTATATGTGACAAAGGCAAAGCCTTTAATGAAAAGCTTTCAGAATCAAACGGGAAAAAAAGTGGATCCTTCAGAAGAATAGTTCAAAAAGACTAGGAGCATACTACCTGTTTGTGAAAGGCTAGGAGCATACATCCTGTTTGTGGAAGAGATGCATAGTTACTTTCAGTTCAAACAGCAATTCAAAAGGACTTCAAAAGGACATATGAAGCTATCCATATGCTTTCAAAGAATTACCGCAGATGCAATTAACTGCTAATTTACTTGCCTTTAATTTCTAAATTATGAAATTATTAGTGGTGTGGTCATTTACTACTTTTGTGTAGCTCTGTAATAAAAAACAACACTAAAACAACTTAACAATGTAGTCAAAAATCTATTTAATCGAATGGCTCACCGTAGCAAATTTCTTGGTTGTAATTGAAGACACTACACGTCCGTAATACATTTATTTCCCTTGGTAGCATGGCATTGCCATGAATTGTGATTTAAGTTAATGAAAATTGATTTTTGAAGAGGAGGACGAGAAGCAGGGGTGTGAAGTTTCCAAACTTGGTCTTTGATTCCCGCTCCTTTTCATGCAGACCCATCCTGCTCAGGCTCCACGGGAGGTGGCATTGCACAGGCTAATCAACAGGCATGCTGTGGGGGAGTTAGATAGGGGGAGACACCGAATAAAAAACAGTGCAACAGGCTCTCTCTCTCTCTCTCTCTCTCTCTCTCTCTCTCTCTCTCTCTCTCTCTCTCTCTCTCTCTCTCTCTCTCTCCTTCTCTCCTTCTCTCTGTCTCTAATCCCCTCTCTCTGCCTTTCTCCCGGTCTCATTTTCAGATTTCAAGGATGCGTTCCAGCTGTTTGACAGAACGCCACTCAATGAGATGAAAATCACATATGGTCAGTGCGGCGATTTGATCCGGGCCTTGGGACAGAACCCCACCAATGCGGAGGTGATGTACGTCCTGGGAAAGCCAAAGCCAGATGGTGAGTTCCCTACACAGATGGATTAGGTTCCCCCATCAGATGCATGGAGCCATGCGAAATTGGCTTTGTTGCATCTTAATGGTATGCGCTGCAGTTGCTGTGTTACAGAACAGACAGACCACACCACACGCCTCCTCTTCAAATGTACTGCAGAGTCACATAATAGTAGTTGGCTACAATGATGTTCTCCTTCATAGACATCTCTAATGTCGTAAGCTACCATAGTTGCTCATATGAAATGAAGCATTCATGTCCATGCTAGATCATTTGACAGTATGTTGTACTGACAGACATGGCGACCAAGATGTTGGACTTCGACAGCTTCCTGCCCATTCATCAGCACATCTGCAAGGCCAAGGACCGTGGCACATTTGAGGACTTTGTGGAGGGTCTGAGGGTGTTCGACAAAGAGGGCAACGGCACAGTCATGGGCGCTGAGCTCAGACACGTTCTGCAAACGCTGGGTAAGCTGGCAAGCAGACGCTCACGACACCCGTGTGCAAACACTGCCCGTGCTGTTGGTGCTTTATCTCACTATCTGCCATTGCGCTCAGGCGTGTTGTTATTACAGGGACGTGGCCAGCTCAGTAGAGGGGGGAGGGTGTTCTCCCCAAAAGGGGACCATTTTACGTTATCCAGAGCGATCTTCCCAATCCCCACTGGCTATGCCCCAGGATTAATATGTACCCTCACTGTGAATTAAGCAGGACTGAGATTTCTGTTTGCATATTCTCACTGCAGTGCCTGATCAGCCATGTTAGAATTCAAGAGCCCTCTCTTTTTGTAGATGTTGCCAGGCAGACTGGCTGATCCTTTCGCTGTGGCTGACAGAGCGGTGCTGTAGACTTGCATGACAGATTTAACCTAGGTTCGAGGCTGTCACTTTTGATTCGAGTGAAGCTTGCCTGCAGGGTTTTCCTGTGGTAGTGGGCAGCTCATTTCTATTCCAGCCCGGGCTGGCGTGTTTGTCAAAGGCGGGAGCGAACTGAATGAAGTGTCTAGTGCACTTTAAATGTGTGAACTTAATTAACTTTAGTGTTAAATGTACACAGCGGGTTGCCATTGCCATCAGCATGCTGTTTATCAGTGGACTGACTCACTGTCATGAGAGTGCAGGGAGAGGTCTGATGGATGTGCTAATGATATTTGTCCCTTTTCTCTCTCTCTGTGTGTGTGTGTGTGTGTGTGTGTGTGTGTGTGTGTGTGTGTGTGTGTGTGTGTGTGTGTGTGTGTGTGTGTGTGTTTGTGTGTGTGTTTGTGTGTGAAACAGGTGAGAAGCTGAAGGAGGACGAGGTGGAGCAGCTGATGGCAGGACAAGAGGATGCCAACGGATGCATCAACTATGAGGGTAAGGACAGGATAAAGATCATTAGATCAGGAGCTGAGTTTAAGATGTAAATAATCTGTCTTGCTAGAAAAGTACCCGTCAGTGATGTCACTGGTCAAGGCGTTTAGGGGATACGATATCAACTTTTCCTACTTGGACAGCAAAATGCTTGCGCTTTATGCATCATCCCACTCATTCTTCAAAATTAAGTTTTTGTTTGATTGTCTGCACACATTAATAACATGTCGTGTTTACTTTACAGCTTTTGTAAAACACATCATGGCCAGCTAGAAAGGTGAGTCTGAGAACGACTGAACATATATACTCACAACCACCAACATCAGTATCATCCCTAATTCATATGTGTAAAGAAATGTTACTTATGCTGTTCCTCTTCAGTCTGCAGATGATCAAGACACCTTGCAATTGGCAAAAGACAAACATGCTTTCCTTTTTTACATGAAACCCTTGGCATATGTGCAGTCCTCTGGTTACTCATGTGTAAGGTCCCTTTTCCCTCCACTTGACAACTTCCAGTTGTTTTTGTAAATCTACACACCTGTTTAAACAAAATAAGTAACTGTATAACATAGACATGTTCATTCTTTCATGTGATATCTAAAAATAAAAGCGTTTTTTGCACCACGCCTCGTTCGAAGTTTAATTGACTGTCATAATCCCCAAACCCAAGTTCCAAGCTCAAAGATGTGCTTAACCCAAAATGCAGTTGTTTGTAAGAGCAAATGACAAACATCTCCACTACATGATTCCACCTGATTAAAATCTTGCAGGACACCTTGAAATGTGCAGTTAACAAAAAAAAAATATTTCTCCTCATTCACCAGCAGATGGAGCCATATATCAAGAAGTATCAGAAAATACCAGAAGACTACAGAAACATTTAATGAACACAGACATAACTGTGAAAGTTAAAGAAAAGGAAATTATACTGAACACCTGAACAAACTGAAACTTTGCGTTTCCAACCACTCAGATGTCCAAAGACAAATGTTCAAGCTTACGTGGCTGGTGTGATCAACAAATAACCTTTGTCTGAATCCACCTCAGAGACTGTGTGCCGTAATCCTGAGTCTACATCCAATTTAATCAGCATGGCCGTCATGGGAGAATGCCTAGGCTACTTCTCAGAACAGGAAATTAACTTGCCACATAATAATGATCACAATCCAGACAACATGACACAATTCTGTAAGCAACACAGCATACAATATTAGTTAATAACAATAACAATAACAATAATGCAAATATTACTGAGAGTGTCTTAGTGTGAGATGTAATAAGATAACTACAACACCTTTCTTGACAGGAAGCATTTTTCTTAGATATCGATGATGTTCTACACAGGCTGTAAATATACCAGAGATGGGTACACTGGCTTCTGTCTTCTGACGTCATTTGTTTAGCTGCTCTACCCCTGAGGACTCAGGAATGAGTCAAACAATTATCAGAAGGACTTTTTAACACTACTGAGTCCGAGCCTGTTTTTCACTCTCTTAGGTAGTCTGCCATGCCTTGATATTTACGTTTATTTCACCTAACTACAAACATTGAGGCAAAAGTGGCATGTATGATTATATTCTAGAATACCTCAGCAATAATAACATGGGAGTAAAAGGAATGTAGTAAAAAAAAGGTTTAATTTAAATCAAATCTAAACAAACCCTTACAAAAACATACTTTCAGAGGTGCTCAGACTTTGTACAAAAAACACATTGTAAAGATTTTGGAGCAAGGCTTTTGAACTCTGAACTTAAGGGTCATCGTTAGAACTGCTCCCCAATATGACCACTAGATGGCAGAAGTAAAGCACACAACAATTCTTGTTTCGGCAGACAGAGCATATAGCTTGAAAACAAGAAAAGTTCCACATTCATTCATAGTTCAGCAAATCCCTTTATGTATTTATGCAACTTCACCCTGCTGCCATGTATCTTCAAACACAGGCTACAAGACTCTGATATATTCACATTGATATATTCACATGAGCTCACAAATGGCTCTTTAAAACATGCACTAATCTCACTTATCAGATAAGATAAGACTCTCTTCATGCCTACACTATTGAATGTTTTTCACTCTCTCTTCTTCACTGTGTTTTGATGAGGTTTTCTGTTGTGTTGGTGTCTCCACATTTTGGGATTCCCCTCGTGTTTGTTTGACTAGTAGCAGTAGTAGTAGCAGCAGCAGTAGTAGTAGTAGTAGTAGTAGTGGTAGTAGTAGTAGTAGCAGCAGTAGTAGTAGTGGTAGTAGTAGTAATAGTGGTAGTAGTAGTAGTAGCAGTAGTAGCAGCAGCAGCAGTAGTAGTAGTAGTAGTAGTGGTAGTTGTAGTAGCAGTACTAGTAGTAGTAGTAGTAGTAGCAGTAGTAGTAGTAGCAGCAGTAGTAGTAGTAGTGGTAGTAGTAGTAGTAGTACTTGTAGTGGTAGTGGTAGAAGCAGTAGCAGTAGTAGTAGTAGTGGTAGTAGTAGTAATAGTGGTAGTAGTAGTAGTAGCAGTAGTAGCAGCAGCAGCAGTAGTAGTAGTAGTAGTAGTGGTAGTTGTAGTAGCAGTACTAGTAGTAGTAGTAGTAGTAGCAGTAGTAGTAGTAGCAGCAGTAGTAGTAGTAGTGGTAGTAGTAGTAGTAGTACTTGTAGTGGTAGTGGTAGAAGCAGTAGCAGTAGTAGTAGTAGTAGTGGAAGTAGTAGTAATAGTGGTAGTAGTAGTAGTAGCAGTAGTAGCAGCAGCAGCAGTAGTAGTAGTAGTAGTAGTGGTAGTTGTAGTAGCAGTACTAGTAGTAGTAGTAGTAGTAGCAGTAGTAGTAGTAGCAGCAGTAGTAGTAGTAGTGGTAGTAGTAGTAGTAGTACTTGTAGTGGTAGTGGTAGAAGCAGTAGCAGTAGTAGTAGTAGTAGTGGAAGTAGTAGTAGTAGTAGTTGCAGTAGTAGTGGTGGTAGTTGCAGTAGTAGTAGTAGTAGTAGTGGTAGTGGTAATAGTAGCAGTAGTAATAATAGCAGCAGTAGTAGTAGTGGTAGTAGCAGTAGTAGTAGTAGTAGTAGTAGTAGTAGTAGTAATAGTATAATAATAATAAGAGACATTTTTTGTGTGTCATCCTTTATTTGGTTCCTGAAAAGTGTGGCCTGTAACATTTTGTGTGTCAGAAAACTCATGCAGTCACTCTGTTGAGTGATCATTTCTGACTCCTTGGAGGGGAAAAAACAGCGCTGTGTCTGCCTGTTCTGCCCAGGTCTTCTGAAGTGTTCTGACACCAGAGAGAGTCTCTGAGCTCATGGAGGTGTGAACCAGTCTGTCTGTTTCAGCACGGAACATCTGCCTCTGAAGTGGAAGCCTCTTTCCACGATGTGTGGTGAAATCTCTTTTCACGACAGCATGACCTTTGAACACGCTCACTGGCCTGGCAGTCCACCTCTGCTCTGTGTCATGTAGAGATAGCATCCCCTTGAATGCTGATGGCACACTCAAAGCACAGTTAGTGGACCAGATATTGTCAATAAGGTAAGTAACTTGCCTTCCTGTGGGTTACGTTTATATACTTTTAGAGTTGGATTGTAGAGATTGGTATAGGGTAAAATAGGCTGATGCCAGGGTGCCGTATTTTCATGCACAGTCACAATGTTTTGGTGCCAATTACCATACCTGATAGCTGTTTATTTTAATAACTACAGATCCTCTTCCTTTTTATAATTATAGGCCACACAAACAGGGTGAGTGAGATGGAGTGGGTGGCAGAGTGTCCTTATTCTAGTTGAACAAATAGAACACAACTAGCACAAAAACAATCAAACAAACAAGAAATTGATTACACTGAGAAGGAAAACCGCGTCATCAGATAGCTAGGAAAAGAGGCGGACTCTTGAGGTTATGTAAGCAAGTTCAATATGAGCAAGTCAGTCAAACGTCAGCTCTGACATTTTTTTTGCGAATGCCTGAAATGTGTCAGTGGTCTCAGACATGGCAGAGAAGACCATTAAAAGCAAAAGCACATATTTTACGAACACGTCTGAGGAAGGATATCATTGAACACAAAATCTGCCCTGGGACACAACAACCAGCATGTGTGACAACGTGTGATGTTGCAGAATGATCATAATTACACTCCAGCCCAGTACTATCCTCAGTGCCCTTTGTGTTTTTGGCATCAGGTTCAGCCCAGGACACCCATGGAAGCAAACAAGTCATTTTAACTCGCGCTCGATAGTTATTGACACATCTTGATTCCCTGGGGGAATGGCCACTGACCATGTGGCTGTTCCTGGGTACAGGCGTGGTCCCACAGCTCTTACAAGCCCTACGCCCACAATCGTTTTTTATGAAAACTAGAGGAGTGCTCGACACAAATGACCGGGTGGGATGTAATGCACACTGCAGGATGTAGAAATGTTCTTGCAAACTACCGAAGTGGTGGCACACTTCCTTGTGGAGAATTTAGGGGTTCCTTCAACCTTTTACCAGAAAGTAATATTAACATTTCTTGCTAAGTTTTGCCAGCCACCATTGGACCATGTAGACACTCCCTTCAGTGTAGTGTATAAAAACAAAATAATGGTTCTCAGAAACATTTCCTCATTGGTTAACATGAACTGTATTGAACCGTGCCCAGGAGACATTATCTGCTATATTATTACATTATTTATAGCTCAGAATAAACAGACACATCAAAAGTTTTTTAATAAATGAAACCATTCTAGAGGTCCAATTACTGTGACTGTTCAGCAGTCAGCAGTTTGGTTGGGGATGTATTTGGTTTTCATGAAGGGAATGTAAATATGATTCTGATTTATGGACCGATCACACATTCATAGCAACCACCACAGCTCCATCCCCCAATAGGTTGATGGACTCATTGAAGTATTTTGTGCTTTGGGCCATATGAGGCAAGTCACCTCACCTTGCTTTCTCTCCAGCAGCACTCCAAAAGCCCATGGTGAACCAGGTTAACTTGTATGTGAGCTTGGACGAAAGATGACAATATACTGGACAATGTTTCATACCGTTATGGTTATTAGACCTGACTTTTATTGGGAATGTGGCTAGCCTGACAATGCAATCTGTACTAATTCCTCTTCAGGCCTCATTCATTGTCACCTCTGCTGATTGACACAATTTGTGTTTGAGTTTGAGGGGAAGAGAATGTTGACATCGGAAAGTTCTCTCGTGCTTTATGGAGTCTTCTGCTGAGGATTGACCTCGAGCTACAATAAACTAGTTAAAAAGAAAACATAGAAGAAAAATACTTTTCCCCAAAGTACTTCAAACTACACAGTATACATATAGTTGAAACTAGCACAGAATAAGTATGCCACAGCAACATAAGATATGTACACACACATATATTATTGAAAGCTGTATAATTTTCAGACCTTCATAAAAATATGGCATTCTATCAAGTGTTGATTGCGGAACAAGACAAATTATGACTTTGGATTTTCTACATATGGTTATACCAGCTACTTCTTCTAACGTTGATAGCTGATGTCGAGAGCTAACATTTCTTTGAATAATTAATTGTTGTCCTAAAAACCTGTACATGGATGTGTCTTGTTTTTTTGTGATTCTGGTGTTAGAGGAATGAAATGTATTTATTTGGAGGGAAATTTGGATTCCTGAAAAGGGTGTCCACAGCTAATGAGGTGTGTAGTGCAGATGCGTCCCCAGTGACTCAGATGGTTCCACCTGAATGCCTCTTTAGAAAAGGAAAAGAATCTCTGAAAGAAATCTGTGGAACAGAGATGGACAGCCTAACTGCACTGAGTCATTGAATTCTATTGAGTTGTAATATATGTGGTTTAAGAGGGCTGAAATACCCTGGCAAAAACATTGTATTCACACACCAGTTACAGCACCGCGTGACGGAGTCATGGTGTTGGGTGCATCGCAACCTAAAACTGGTGTTGCTGTTGAGGGAAGTGATCAGTATACCAGCTGAACCTTCCTCAGATCCAAACGGATACATTCTATGCGTTGTTTTCTCTTCCAGCTGACAGCCTGCCTAATTTGCCATGAATGCATCATTTCATGAACACTAGTCTAAATGTGTCATGTGTTTTAGTCTGTGGTGTGGAATGCACACGTACGAAAATGACTAAGTCTGACAGTAATGTAAGGCATAGATTCATCTTCAGGATTAAGGCACGCTAGCACATCCAGATAAAAAATTATAAAGTAGCTCTTTTCCTTTTCATTAGGGACACAAAGATCCGACTATAGTAATATGGGCAATTAAAGTTAAAAAAAAATCACAGTACACAAAGGGGGATGTGAGGATGGTGACCAGTAATGTGGCTGCACTGAAGGGAAACTTACTTTTACTAATTTGAGATATTCGAGTGGATTTTACTGCCATCTAGAGTTGAAGGTAAAGTTTGCTTTACACAGATGTACAGTATGTATGTGGTCTCTCAAGTAGATCCTGCTTGTATGAAGGGTATGCTAGCATCATGTGGTCCAACGTATTACTGCAGTACAGTCAAATTCTAGATCTATTGTTAAATTCTTGAGCGACCAGTCGAGTTTAACTGTTCTACTTTTCTACTAAGTTCTCTTCATCCGGTTCTAAGTAAATCCTCTTACTGAGAACTTACCAAAGGTTCTAGTGAGGACATGCGTTTGTCCATTGTCCCCTAGTTATGAAAGAGCAAAGTGTCCTCATGTGGTGCTTACCTTAAAGAAAATGATTAGTCAGCACACATACTATAGATGACAATCACACAACCTTGACATCAAAATAAAGAAAAGAATCAGCACTTGTAATTATGGCAAAATGTGCTCACTTCACACCAACAGCCGCTTTTGGGAGTATTTTGTACTTTTATTCCTGACCACTACCAATTTCTGGTAGATGTAGGCACATTTTACCACACTGGAACTGGCCAGCTGTCACAGAGGGTGCAGGATTCTTCTACAGCCAAATTTCTAAGGTAAAAAAAACTCAGACATTGTGTCTTGACAGAGCCTTGTGTCCTGTAGGCCACTGACTTAAAAGGCAAAGGTGACACAAGAACAACAAGCAAGATACTCTGGTCAGTGTCTTGTGCTCTCCAGAAAACACACCAACACACATACACAAAAAAAATCATATGAGATCATACGCAGCCCACAAAATGAGGAAATGCGAGTATTAACATGCTCACAGCAAAATAAGAAAATCAAAGGGGTTAAACTCAGCGATGACAAGTTGGATGGAGAAGGGAAGCCTGGAGGACTTTTGCATGCAGTGCACACATACATGAACATCCATAAACAAACACACACACACACATCCAACTTCATACTGATTTGCCCCAAAGATCCTCTTAATTGTTGGGGGGGAAGTAGATCATTGAGAGGACTAAGTACACTGGACACTGGGAGCTTTTTCTGCTCCACTTCCCCCTTCCCAGAAGACATGGCATGAAACTGAATCTGCATAGGCATTACATAACCTGGGTCTCCTCCTCCCAGGGCCGTCTTAAGACACATCCGTGACCAACATCTGCACTCATGCAAGCATTGCCACAATGTCATGGAGCTGAGTGCTGCCATGAAATGTAATTTTCTTTCACTCATGTTAACTTAAGGTCATCTAGATGTACAGGAGCAATGACGAGGAATAAAATTGGATTAATAAAGCGGATTCTTAAATTAGTAAATGCGCAAATCTCTTCCCCCTGTTTACTTCAAGTGTATACATGCTGCAGAATGAGGTTTGGCTTGTATTCCTCTGTACCAATGTGTCACCATTAATGTATAAAGAGGTATTTGTTCACATGAAACAAATATTCATTTCTCAGAAACCTCGAAATGTAATGGCCCCGGATTTCACCCGTGGCCTAATATATCTACATGACAAAAAAATTGGAACTAAAAACAAACACAAAACATCATCGACCGTATTTATCTATTTGCTCACATGATTTCTCAGAAACAAATATTCATTTCTCAGAAACCTCGAAATGTAATGCCCTGGATTTCACCCGTGGCCTAAAAAATGGAACTATATGCAAAAACAACACAAAACATCGTTGACCATAATTTATTTATTTAGTTAAATGTTGATGTTAACTTACATCCTTGTAGAAATGCAACACAATCACTGGAATACACTATTAACAAACATTCTATTTACACTGTCGTACTTAAGGCATCAATGGCAGTTTTACACACATCTACTCACTGACAAATATTAACATTGCACATACTTTCATCTCAGAAAAACGACCGAGACACAGATAGTTAAGTATCACTGTGTGGTACCATAAAAAGAACATGGAACTCTCAAAGTGTACAACACAATACAAATACAAAATCCAATATATTCTGGTATACTGAACATCTTTGGTCCAATTAGTCTTCAGCTGGGACTGAATGGTGACCTAAGGCTGCCCAACACAATAGCATTAAAGCAGAAAAAAAGGTTTGAGAATATAAGTGCTGGGTGGTGGCTGTTGTGGAGTAACTTGCATTGCATTGAACTATCTTCAATCTTGCTGTGTTTTCAGACTTTTCTTTCTGTTAAAGTTAATGTCACGTGGGTCAATGTTGTCAGCTTTATTCACCTGTCTAATGATGTTGTGTTGAGCATCCTCAGGCACCTGCAGGATCTAGACAAACCAAATAGGCTGAATAGTTAATTATTCAGTATCTATAAGGAGCAATACAAGTGTATTTATGTACAGTAATAGTGATCTGAGTTAAGAAAAAAATGAAAAAAATAAACAATTCTGATATTGGAGATTCCCATACCCCAAATCTCTTTCGTTTGATAAATCAAAGAGACTTCACAATTCACTTCACAGTATTTCATTTTTAATGTAAAACCAGAGAGTTATCATTACATATGTACAACCTACAGTACCTATTTTCCTACTGGCAACGTACGTGTGAATGGACCTATGGGCGGAGGGATGTAGTCAATCCATTCAGCCACAAAGCAGCCCACTGCAGGTAAAACAGTACTTGTGTTTATAATTGGGAACATTCTGTGGTGTCTAAGTTTGCAATGAATGCACTTGCAATATATTAAATAACAGGTTTTGAGGAAATGAAACATTGGTTTAACAATAATTAAGAAGAACGTTTATGTTCATAAACAATGTAAACATACCATGTCAAAGACCCAAGACAAATGGTATACAAAAACAAATCCAATCCAATTAAATTAAATTAAAATAAATGATCTATGACTCACTGAATAATTCCAGGAGTAATGACGCAATATAGTGCCATGACTACACCATTTAGACAAAAAAGGGCAATGTCTACAAAACTGTCATGTTTGGCTGTTGACAAATTTTGGCTAAATCTCCACCTAGAATATCAACATGAATAGGACCAAAACATACATTTCCTATGAAAGCACTGCGGAGGCTAAATACACTAACTGAAGGGTCATTAGACTTGCTTGGACAAACTCCAAGTATGCTTTGTTCTGATGTCTATATTTCTTTCCTTTAAAATGCTGAATTGTAAGAAGAAATAAAGCTACAGACACTAAACAGTATGACAACACAATGAATACAACTAGTTGCTAGTTCATTCATCAATTAAAAGCTTAAACGAGTTGCACCATTTACTGTATGTAGTTGGTTGAATGTGTTGTATCATAGCAGTCCATGGCCAACAATCAGAAAACAATGTCAACATTGTACATGACAAAATCTTTTAAACGTGAGTGGCATACAAATATGAAAGCAATGAAATGAAAAAAGAAAAACATGTCAACTAGACATGCCACACAACAGCTAAATCAAAGAAAGGGTGATCCATATATCCATTTTCTTTGGGAAATACGATAGTGAAAATTGGTGTTGCTTCTTGTATTGTATATAACTTACAACTGAAATCATGCCATTTTTTAATATTTTGCAACAAACACTTAAAGTAATGTCCTATTGTACTGATGAGCTCACTACTAAAACATTTCACTTGCAATGGAATTCTAATGTCTGCAAAAGGGCACTCTGCCCTGCTGAGGACAAGGGCCTTCCTTAATACCAGAGATCACTTGCATAAAGATGTCTCTCCTGAATCACAGAGCTTAACTTGCCACTGATTAAAGTCGGAACTGATGGATTCGAAAACTGAAAAGCCTTTAATCTACTCTGTCCCTCTTCGATATCAAAGACGACTTAAAAAACAAAACTGGTTTGTGGAGGATGCGGCCTGGGCTGTCCAATCAGATCCCAAGAAACGTTTGTCCAGAATAATGGAAATAATAGAAACCAAGGGGAGCCTGATTCACACAGAGGGAAATCAGTTATCCACGTCCATCTTGCCCTGGGGCTTTGACAACAAAGTGGAACATCAAATGAGACAGGCAGCACAGAACTCAGGTAACACTTTCCATGAACTCCCCGCCACTGGGCTTATGTAACCCTGCCACAGTTTTGACAATGAGGACAAAAAAGTGATATAAAAGGCAGCTGTTAAAAGTTTAGGACATCTAAAAGCTGCTGCAGGTGACGTTGGCAGTTTCTTGCTATATTTCCCTGGACTTGGCTATCCGTCACACCACTCCACCACCACCTGCTTTCAATGTGCACATGAACTAGAGGTGAACTAACGGAGACGAAATCGATTCACTGTAGTATCGCAATATTTTTCGGCTCAATATTATATCACTACAGAGGTGCCAAGGATCTGTCTCTGTGAAGGCTTTCCGTTTGTACAGACTGGCATTTTAGTTGCTGATGATAGAGCATATGAATAGGCCAGACACATTGTTTTCTCCCCGCATTAATTCTCAGTCAGTGTGCAAAGCCAACCCGCTGTAGCTTCAATATCTTACGGTATCAGTATTGTCCTTACGAGATCAGGACATGGGATGTAATATTAATCTGACAATGGAGCATTATACACTGACAAGATAATCCTCAATAAGGCAAACAGCTTTCGTAAAATTTCCTTAGCTTTCTGTTGAAGCTATTTGTGAGTGAAAAACAGCAGAAAATGGATAAATATCGTAATACCAACATTTATCTGATGAAGGGTGGCGGGTCTGTTGCGAAATCAAATGTGTATTGACTTCCAGCTGCTTTTTTTCTCAAAACTATATGCTGCAGCAGGAACTATGCTGGATTGGACGGTATGAAATAGCACACAGAGACACAGACAACCGTAGGATAAAAAGACCAGTGTGTGATTCCTAGTCCTTAATGTTCAGTTCATTCTTAATCTCACAGCCTCAGATGCATACACACAGTACAGTGGCATTTCCCAACCAATCTGCAGTATGGACTGCTGGCATGGACACTTTCAGCCGGTCTCTCACTCACTCACGGTTGGTGTAATCGCTTACAGCAAATCTGCATGAAAAGAGACAGCCGGCCGGGGCCCGCAGAGGTCACACCGCAGTGGTCTGCTTAATACTGTGGAAGCTCATGCGCGTAGGGGAAGTGGGGATGGACATGGCACGTGCCACCCGCACACGCAACTGGTGGTTGTCTTGCCAGCGGTGCCACCTTTTCCTGGCAGCCGAGCGAACCTGTGACATGAAAACAGAAATGCAACAGAGAAAAAAAAATGAGAGGGGAAAACAGATGAGCTCCTGCTCCGCATCAGTACAGGTGTTACACTCTGAGAAGACAAAACGTCTGATGACCGGTTCCTCCTCCTATTGGGTCTAGTCAAAGGCTGAGACACCGTCGGGCTGAAAACAAACCACAGACGATGGACAGATTCAACCAAAGCATCTCTGTTCTGGGGACAGCCTCCTTCATTCCGCTCTGGTGAAGTGGGCACATCTGCTTTGCTGCTGTATGGCCCTTAGGTCTGTAGGTGGCCCTTTAACCCTTGCTTGATTCATGATCCCTTTCTTAGCAATGCGACTTTAATGCAGCATGACAAAGCGGCCTCTAACCGAATGATCAGCGGCTGAGCGGATCTCTCCCACAGACAGGGGGGGAGACGGCTCCACACAGAGAGTTGCTGCGGGCGCCGGAGCTTTAAGAGCAATACAAAAGAAGATTCCATCTGGATTTAAACAGGGCTGCCCTGAAAACTCCTTTTCCTGAGCGTTTGCAAGGGAAGTCTTTCATCTTCAAATCAAATACAGACTATTTTTTTCTCTTCTTGAATGAGCCCTTAATTGCATTAAATTGCAATCTAGGTAATAATGAAGTACATACTGTCTTTACTGATTCAAATTGATCCTGACAGTTAAGTCCTCATTAATAAGTACTTATGATGCCTTATGGCCACAAATAATGGTCAAAGAACAACAAAGTTCCATCAAGATGGTATGTATATACATAATTTATTATGCAACTACACAGTTGAAGGTTTATTGTCCCCTATAGCACTCCTCAGGAGAGCCATTCTGTTGTATTCCTGTCATGTCACAACAGCCAACAGAAATGAGGAATGGGGCATTAAGCCATTCCCAGATGATAATTCCTGCCTAATGCATATATGATGGGATACATTTAATGGACATAACATCAGGCCTCTAACATCCAGCTGTTTCATCCCCACTCAATGGCATTTCTAAAATATAATTTTTTGGGCCAAATGTATCAATCTGTGCGTACAACATGTGTATGCACAAATCCCATGACTTGTGTTCATAGGTTTTTGGTCAGACTTATGAAACACAATGTACGCACAACTCCTCATAATCTGAACATGAGTAAAATCAGTATAAATCATGGACGCACTTAACGTCCACTGCCATTATTGTCCTTATATGGGTTGACGGGCGCCTATAAATTAACTTTAAATTATCTTGCTGCGCATCCTGCGAATTAATTAGGGTAATCAGCTGACATGTGGTTCACATACTGTATGGGTTCAAAGTCAAATTAGGATTAATATGCTAAATAAAGTGACAGATAAATTGATGTATTGACAACGTATTCTTACTGATATCACAAACTTCTTTTTGCGATTTGTGCTGTACAGTGCTTTAACAAAGAATGAATTAATCATCCAGGAGGTTGCATGGTGTCATACTGGAAACTTAAATAATTTGGGTATTACTTTAACAGACTTACTTTAACATTACTTTGACTTTTTTTCGATTATCAAACTGATCATTTTCTCTGGAGTACAGTCAATTACACTGATTCCATTAGGAAAACCTGACACCTGAATGCATTTCAATAATGGCCTTCGTATTGTTAAATATACCTTGAAGATAACCGCACAATCCTTTTCCCTGCCATGATAGCTATGCTGACAATTTAGTTACAGCAGTAATAGGCAACACAATTAAAACAATACGTGCATGAGACTGTCTGCAGAATTGAGTGAAACTCAGACCATTTAGCCTACGCGCATTATCGTTAATTCCTCTTGGTATCGCCAATCTGCACATCACAAATATTATGCGTACGTCACCTCGAGACCATGAGTTATGCATGTTTTCCCAGCAAGTATCTTTACATAAATATCGTTTTAATGCGTAGATAAGTGTTCAGCATGTGTGGTGTTGATACATGTGGCCTTATATCTTGTATTGTATACATACCAACACGAACACACACACAAGAATGATAGCACAAGGCAATAGAGATGATAATATCCTAAATGAAATGAATTAACAAACCAACAAACAAACAAAAACATGAAATGTCTTCTCTTGGCTAATGTGCCTATAAAGGAGATGGGGATGGGACTGGTAACTGTTAATCTGCACTCTTGTGTTTAGTGTAAATGGCTTCTGGGATAATAATGGGTTGCCCTGCTCCATCTGAGGCAGTGAGGGATTGTGGGTAAGGAGGCTTTATGTGTTCCAAATGGCCTCTTGGCCATGCTTATTGACAGACCTGCCACCCAGTGAACTCATGCATGAAATTACACTCAGTGTTTACCTACCTCTCCATTAAGGAAGCAGTAAAATACTGACACAAAGAAGCCCTGGAAAACAATAACAAAAGATTATTGCCCATCCAATCTCAACACTCAACACAGCCGCCATGGAACTATAGGTCTCTCATTACCACTGTAGGAAAAAAACACACACATTAGCACATCACTCCAATGTACCCACATATTTCTAAAACTGTATCAAGTTAAATCATACATTCCGACACACTTCTTCATACATGACGTAACGTCCTGAAAAACAGACTGAAATGTAGATGTATTCATCAACATCTGTGCTATTGTACTATGTTTAATTCAGTATGAACAGTTCTCCAAACCAGGCTGAAGTATTCCCTGTATGCTGCATTAACAGTCATAATGCAAGCGGGGCACTGCGGTGCAGACCTCTGACATGGCGTGGCTGAAAAGAGAGATTTATTTCTTTCAGCTCTGCTCGGGCGTGCGAATGAGGTGAAGGCAAACGCATCCGGACACACGACAACGCCAAGCCATAAATAATTGGCAAATCCTGAAACTGAGGTGTCAGCTAGCTGTGGGGGGCTTTCAGCAAACCATCAAAGGCAGCTCCTATCAAATGTTTTGAGGGGAAAACAAAACTCTTTGCACCGAGCTGTATTTTGGTTTAAATAATGCTGCATCTCGACCTGAATAAGGTTGGGGGTTGTGATGCTGGAAGTGAGGAGTAGCCTATAACACATCCCATGCCCACTGCAGCAAAGACTGCGCTCACAAAGGAGAATAAGACAAATTAGTCTCTTTTGCTCACTGGTCATATGACACCAGATGCGCCTTTAGGGGGGAAGAAAATTAAAACGGTCTGACAAAGGAAGCGGATAAAGGGCATTGAGCTTAATGGAGTCGGGATCTGCTTTGCAAATAACATATTTTGGTGGAGAATTATGCAAATAACCATGACTGTAAACCATACTGAAGCAAGAACACCAGGCTGCACTGAGGCACTTCACCAACAGGATGTGGGCAGCCTGAAGTGCTCCCCTACCCCCTTAAAAAAAGAACTGGGATTAGAAATGTTGGGATTCGTTCATAAGATCATCAGGCTACCCTACTTGTTTTTGTGGAGACACTATTGTCGAAATTTGAGAAAAGGAATTGGAAGATTTGGAAAAAAGAGCATCAGCAGAGACCAATTATAGCATTACAGGCCTGAAAGATTAACTGAGTTATAAAAGGAAATATTAATGAGGTGGTTAATCCAGTTCAGAAAAGAGAGCCATGGACAGCAAGAAAATATGACTTATGCAAATGTACTGATAACTGCCTGAATGATTTGGACGTGTATAGCATGCTCCAGATGAACGAGTTGTCTTGTTAAAATCTCCGATTTGCTGATCTGAAGGGGGAAAATGAAAGACCACACTCTCTAACTTAGTCATGGTATATTGTACATCATTAATGTAACATGATAGATGATTCACTTGAACTGTGTACAGGGCATTCTAGTCCACCAAAAGCAGATTTTTAAGCAGGCCCTTTGTCTTAGTCTAGTAAACAGAGCAGATGGCAAGCCAACCACAGGTCTTTAGGGAAAGCGAATTTACTTCATGACAAAGGCGAAAACGCAACAGCGTAAGAAGATCAAGACAGATATAACAAATCAGAAAAGCAAAAGTCTGAGAAGCGTCAAAGGTTATTTTTTAGTTGGCATTTAAAGACATGTGAAGTGTTTTGGCAAAAGCACCAACCCTCTGAGTCGACTTTAGTAAGAAAGAGATGATCTCGCTGCTGTTGTCCGGCTTTGTCACTATCGCCTGGGGAACTAGCACACAGCACACGCGAACACAAGTACTCAGCACTTCTTCAAACTGCTTTGCAACACAGATGTATTACGTCAGGCCTCAAACCCATTCTACTCGCATTCGATCCTCAAAAAATAGGAGTGCTTGCACTGATGCAGTGCATTTACATATTAATGGCGTAAACTGCCCACCTTTTAAGTTCACAATTCTCAATTAACCAGACTGGAGTATTTTCCATGCAACTGCCACTTGTGTACTCTCTAACATGTCCTCAACTGGCGTGTGGATGATTCAACATGTTGGAGAGTTTTTAACAGCAATTACGTACATCATAATTTTGGTAATGTACCCAACACTCTGCACAGACCCTTATCCTACGCATGGTGCATGAATGATGATATCTCTCCCCCCGTTTCTCTCTCTCTCACACACACACACACACTCTCCCTCTTTCTCTCTCTCTCTCTCTCTTTTGCTCGCTCTCTCTCACACACACACTCTCTCTCTCTTTCTCTCTCTATCACACACACACACACTCACTCTGTCTCTTGTTCTCTCTCTCTCTTTCAAAAAAATAAAAAATAAAAATGGAGAATAGTTTACCTCCCACATGTGGTGGAAGCTAACTGTAATGCGTGCTGATTGCTTTTTACCTGTCACAAGACTAGCCCACTCCACTAGCGCCCACCTCCACATGTGTGCTCACAATGAGTTCTGATCAGCATTAACCTTGTGATCACAAGTGCGCCATGCAGCATGACTGCCTCTCTTTAAAACTGACATTGTGCAAATAGAGCAAGTGTACTGAGCACTAGGCTTGGGCAGTATCTATTTTTTCATACCTTCATATCTTCCTGACATTTCAGCAGGATATAAGGTACATGACGGCATTCATACATTTTTTTTTTTTTTTTAAGCTGCTGGTGACAGAAGTCATTGTGGCATGTATGACATTGTCTAGCCTACAATGCTGTGTGTCTAATAAGCAATTAGCCTACTTAGACCAGTCTTGCTGGGTTTAAATACTTATGGGCCATAGAATAATGAATAGATGAGATGCCCTTCTTCCATAGATTCAGCAGACCTTGCTGGAGGACCTGAGGACACTTCCGCAGATACCGACAAGTCAGCGTTACCCATCATGCACTGTAAACTCCGGATTCGTCTGAGACTAAACGGGGTCATCAGTGTGGAAGTTGAGTGCTAGGGAAATGTGGAGACATCTCCTTGTTGAAGAGTTCAAAAGATCACCCTTCATTTATTTCAGCACTTCATCGTCGCAGAACACACAACGGATTCACCCAAAGGGTATATGGAAAATGTAGTTAACTAATCTACAGTAACGTGAGTGTGAGCACATAAGAACATAGGTGAGATTGCGTGAGTTATATTAAATATTAGCCCTGCTTGCGACTGATAGTAGAAAGTGGAGTGGAGTGTACTTTTGACGGTTTTGAAAATCATACCCCTCGGGACTTCTAAACACCCCGGTATAACGTAACACCCTGATACGACCCAGTGCTAATGTGCACGTGTATTATACCTGTTATCATGAAACATGTATCAAAATGTATTTCAAATGTTTATAGTTTACAGTGGTCACCACATAAAGATCATAGGTGGATTGGTAAAAAAAGACACATCCTTACCTGAAATGACTGTAAAAATGAATTGAAATAAATAAACACTATTTGGGAAATGTCATCTTCACCCGGGTTCACAAAGAACAACATATAAGTGATTCCAAGTAAGGGCAGGAGAACTAGGGTGGCCTTCACAGCTTTCCTGAAAACAACAAAACAGGGAGGAAATGTTATTTGATAAAATTCTAACAGTTTAGGTAGATACTTCAGTGGAGGTACAACTACTTGAACATTGCAGGATTGTAGTGAGACAAACTGAAGCAAATGGAGAAATGGAGAAAAATAGAATATTGCGGAACAAAACCGCCATGGAGTAAGACTTCCCCCACTACTGCCTTGCTCCAAGCACAAGATATGGATGTTAATACACCAATAGGGATTTGGGATTAAACCAGGATGGATTTGGACGATCTGAAGTATACCAGCAGAGACTAATGAATTTTTCAATCTAAAATATATATTTATTCATTTTTAAGAGGGATTGCATGAGGTCAAACCCCTGCCGAAGCTGCATTTTTAGGTTTGTGACACGGTGATGTACCGACTGAACATCCGCAGTCTCAAAGTGTCAAGTCTTCCGGCCCTAGCGGATGCCACACTGTGACCATGGACAGGCCACTAATCTCAGGGTGACTAATCACTCGGTTCCCTCAATACTGCCAACAGACACAGTCCTGCCCTCTATGGTACAGGATAGCTCCTTGCCACTCCTTAGCATTTATATATTCAAATATGCTTTAAAATGATGAACAAACCCATTCTATTTCTATGTACATCAGATCTCTATTTGCAATGATTATAAAATCTAGCTCCTCTGAAACATCTGGTAATATCTGCAGTTAATCGACTAATACAATCACCACTGGCATAAACTAAAGAAATCTTACAGTTTTTCTCGATTGCTTTGGCACATTTTTCCATTCACTGTTTACTTTTTCAAAACAGCTCACACACAGCCCTTAACAGAAGCTGAAATGACCAAAACACTATATGATGTTTGCAGAATGACACCACCTTCTCAAAACTCATTACACACCCATCAAAACCGAAGATTTCCATCAAAACCTACAATTTGTGCTCAATTGAAAATGTATGTTTTTTCATTTATTTAACAATGGATAACAAAATTCAAACTACAGCTATCAATATCAACCTCTGTAACCATCACTTCAACTTTTGTGCAACACCCTCACAGTATTGAACATTTTACCACTGCCAACATACTACAATTTGGGTTTTGCACTGAGCACTCTTACTTAGGGAATATACTGTCAGAAAGTATTTGAAATCTGAAAATTTGTATACAGTAAAATATTGTAGTTCTGTTTTTGTATTGCTAAACACTATAAAATATATTCTAAACAAGGACCATTGATTTACATTTGCTCTACTGTGTACAAAATGGCAAACATTCTGACACAAAACTATTTATTGCAGTGCATGTATATTCTGTAAGAAGTCAAAATGACAGGTTTCAATATACAGTAAAAAGGTCAAATCTGTTCTGCAGTGAACATTCTCCCCTGCCACCAGTGTGGGCCAGTGTGTTGATTCTGTAAAAATAGTGTAATAGGCTATAAATACTGTAAATATAAAGTAATCAGAATTCATTGTAAATTACTTTAGTGAAACTACAGTATACATTGTATTGTGGCAACACACTTTACAAAAGTATAGAAATGGTTGTTGCCAAGAGTGCAAATACAGTGAAATACAGTACGGTACATTGACTGTAAAGGCCAGCAAAGTGTCATTGTCATTTGATGCAATTGATATGACGGCTCAGGTTTGGCTGAACCCTTTGGCCAGCCTCTCTCATGATTGACTACGTGATCAATGACTCTTGCCCTAATTTCATTAGAGCATCTTACACGAATGCCACGTCCCTGACAGGGGCCCCTCTACCTCTACCACGACCTCTTCCTTGTCCTCGTCCTAGTCTTTGCTGAGGTTGTTGGTGGCGACCTCCTCGAAACATGCTTGGTATCAACTTAAATCTGTTGACCTCTTTTAGAGGTTGAGAACTACTTGATTAGTTTTGCACAGCGAGTTCACACAGGTGCTGACGATATTTAGAATATAGAGAGCAGTTTCAGTAGGCTGCTACTAAGTGTCTGCAATGTGTTGACATGGTTATTCAATAAGGTTTTGTGTCTTTCTCTGAGAAGTGTGTTAACTGTTTTGAAAAGTGTGTTAAAACTCAAAGAAATTTGTGTGAAAGCAATGAGAAATAGTTAACCCATTCGCCAGAAAAGACTCTTGCTGTGCAAAGTAGATGTGAGCATTAGATGAAGTTGACCCATGATTCGCTAAATGTGTGAAAACAATCGAGAAAAACTGTAAGTAATCTATAAACATCAGTTATCCTTTCATTTATTGGGTTATTCATCCATGGCAGCATGAGTTTGATTATTTCACAGAGACAGAAGCTTGCTCCTGCCCCACATCTCCAACAAAAAGGTAACATATACAAAGGACTTGTACTTGTACAATGTAACTTAATCAAGGTTGGAGTGGAAGTCTGCTGTACATAAAAAGCTAGACTGCCCAAACCCTAAACTGGCCTTTGGAGATACTGTACAGTATTGCACTATAACACAGAGAATCAAATCTGTTTGAGTCTGAAGACTGAGTTGCTGAGAGTGGCACCCATCACACAAATGGCCATAATCTTCCTGCACTCCTAAGCACTCCTTGAGCTTATGTAAATGGGGAATGGCGAATCATCAGGAAAGGAATATTGCACACACTATCAAAGTGTAATTGCTATTAACGTGAAGAGCTTTCCACTGAACAGAATGAATGAGGTGGTGCAGTAAAGTCCAGATTTGGAATAACAGTCATACTGATACATACTGACGTATGTGGTTGAAAAACTACAGCACAT
Organism: Clupea harengus; assembly: GCF_900700415.2. Classification (NCBI taxonomy): domain Eukaryota; kingdom Metazoa; phylum Chordata; class Actinopteri; order Clupeiformes; family Clupeidae; genus Clupea; species Clupea harengus. The sequence continues at coordinate 10,519,650 of NC_045176.1, forward strand.
TAGCATACGCAGGCTGCAGTATTAGAAGGACTACTGTGCGTATGCTATGCAACTGGTATTACATGAGTGGCACTGGGTAGTTCTGGAAAGGTCAAAATCATTATTAACAGACAGCTAAAAACGGCTAAAGCTGCAAGGGAAGACACTTGTCTCTGGAGCTTATCACAGAGGCACAAAGTCAAATGGAAACAGATGGTCCTTCAGGGATTCCTCTATCCAGGACATGTTGGAGCCACTGCTGAGCACAGCCCACTTATTACACCTGGCAAAACACGCCTGTGTGCAGCGATGCAAAGAGCAGTGAGACGCACAACAGTACGTTCTGTTATCTGCCATTCACTATGAACCCAAAACAGAATCTAACAACACTTAAAGACTCTCACTGTCTCTCCTCTAATAATTAAAGGGACACTAGCTGTACCATGTTAACACACAGCCAAAGGCTGAGCCAAAGGAAATGGTTAGTATTACGTGCACATCTTTAATGACCACCCAATCTACAGTGCAGGTGAATGCCATACAATGATTTATAATACAGTCTGTCTCTGATACGTGATGGCTCCTCTATAGAGATTGTCATGTAGGTGCAAACCAAAACCACACTTTCAGTGTCTTTCAGCTTTGCTTGGCCAACTGATGAAGATGTTTTCGAGTTAATGCAGGCAGATGGCCTAATTATTTTTTTGTTTTATGTTAGATTCCTTGAAGATGTTAAAAAGCGTTAATGCTTTCAACATAAGCAATGACAGTCCACTGCACTTAAAATATCCCATTCTCTTTGTGTAAATGACATGTACTGTGTGTAAGACACATGACGGTGGCCTTATGTTCTGCCTCATTTATGGGAGTGAAGACACTTTGATATACTTCATTTTCACATCTAACAAGAGCGCATTAAAACACTTGTTTTTAATTATTTATGGTGATAAAACTAGATATATTTCCAAAACCTCTCTGATGTGATGTGCTCAAAATTAATCAAGAGCAACCCGGTCTCCAGTAAACAGATTTGCTTCATTAGGACTAATGACAATTAATGCACGACTCAAGGGTCCTACAGATCAATTAATGCATGACTCAAGGGTCCTACAGATCAATTACCCAGAATTAATGTTTCCATCTGCAAAAACATCTGAATGGAAGCATCAGTGTGTACATGATATCATCTTTGAAAGATCTCAACATTCTTCAAAGTGAAAGTGTTTTTAACTAAATGAAAATAACAATTATTTAGCAGAAATGGTTAAATCTATCTTACCTGTACTGTATAGTTTCAGATGTAGTGGAAGCTCTCAGTTTGGTCATGAGAATTCTCACAATGTTGAAAAGGAATACAAAATTGATCTAGCACAGGAAAAGGCAAAGAAAAACAAAGGTGATTTGCAGGAGAATCATTAATGCATATCATTGATTAATATAGAGAAAAGACATAACAGAAAATGGAAGGAAGTAATATGTAGCCTAGAAGTAGTACTTACTGAATATACTGTCAGAAAAACATCTACAAAATGCTGTTAACATGACAGTGTATAATCAACTTAACTAACGAAATCTTGGAATGGATTGCATATGACCATCTACTAATGCTAAGATGCTGTTGCACTGTGACGTCTGAACAGCAGTCTGCCAATGCAGAGGAACAAGACAATGATTTAGAGAAGCAAACAAAGGAGGACTAGAGTTAAAGATAATTAAATAAAGATAAATAAATAAAGTCTAAACTAGTGCTGTCAAACGATTAAAATATTTAATCGCGATTAATCGCATTTATGTCATAGTTAACTCAAAATTAATCGCGATTAATCGCAAATTTGTATCTATTCTAAATGTCCATTCGTTTATTTATTTTTTCCATCATTTTATTTTTATTTTGATGCCCTTATCAACATGGAAAAGTGGATTGGCTTGCTTTAAGCAAATGTTTTATTTTATTGAAAACCAACATTGCCAAACAGGGCGGTACAAAATAAAATTATAAAGTGCACATTTCAGGTAAACAAGGACTCAGCCTATAGTGCAGTTAAACCATGGCTTAATATTTTATTTTTTTCAAGTTTGCCGGGAACATAGCAGTCAGGCCTCTTATTTCAGAAACAATGAACCGTAACAGTTAGGTTACCAATAAAAGGTAAGCCTACTACTTCTTTGCTTTCAGCCAGCTGCCTGCATGCATTTTCAGACAACAGTGAAGCTCGCTTCTTTTGCACAACACAACTTTTAAAAGTAAACTTTCCATTCAGAAGCTTTTTATCATCCATTTCGCCGTATCGCGCTCACCATTCACTCAAACCGTAACGTTAGCCTACTACACAGTTTGCGAGGCCAAAAAGAATGTTAATCTAAAAAAAAAAAAATAATAATAATAAAAAAAAAAATCGCGTTAATCTCGCGATAAAAAAATGAACGGCGTTAAAATGGGTTTGCGTTAACGCCGTTAATAACGCGTTAAACTGACAGCACTAGTCTAAACCAAATCGATGCATCTGTGTGACCTACATGTACTCTGATATGCGTGACCTACATGTATGCTGATGAGGCAAAACACGAGAGGGCTGCTGGCAAAACAAACAGATAAATGAGAATGAAACTATTTCGAGGTCCGCCAATCCTCTGGGCCTCCACTTAGCACCGCCACATTTCTGCCTCTGTTATCTGCCTCAGCAGCCAATTCAGAAATTGGTTTGTGCTCAGATTGTGCGCATGCAGCACTTCCACGTGCGGTTTGCTTCCTCCACTGACTGCATGCTAACACGCAGCAGGACTGAGTCACATGATTTTTTTTTTATTCGGTGACGAAGGAAGTGGAGAAATTATAGACAAACTGCTTTCTAAAAAATATCACAGAATTGAAGTACGGAGAGTTTCAGATGTGTTTCACTCACCAGTAGAACAAGGATCACAGGCCCTTGATAAATATAGTCTATGTATTTTCCAGGTTCCTTCCCAAACCAGCATCTGCATGTAATAAAATTCAAGTCACGAACCACAATACAGTCATAAGATATAGCCATTTGTACATGCTGTCTCTGCATGTTGTGTCAAACTGTGTTGCAGATGTATAGATATAGATATAGATGTATTACAGTGCTACGACTGAGGCGGTATTTGGACATTGCATAGGTAAAGGAATAATATGCATTAGAAGAGCACACACTGTAATCAATGCAAATGCTTGTATTTCATTTTTCTCCATATTCACACATGGCCATTATGGTCATGATGGACGTTGCAATAGTGATACATGTTGATATGCCCCATACTTTCTATTAAGACATTCAGTTAGAGCACATTCATATGCATTAATATTGGATAACTGCCCTCTAGATTACTCCTCCACCAAGCACAGGCTGTTCCCAACTGGTCAGAAAGTAGTCCACTCTAAGTGGTGGAAGCCTACACTAACGGGTCTCATTTCCAGGAGAATGCCCTTGCTGTGCCACTTTATTCAAGGGTATTCATTCAGAGAAAGTGTACAATTTCTCTCTCTCTCTCTCTCTCACTCTCTCTCTCTCTTTCTTTCTCTCTCACACACACACACACACACACACACACACACACACAGACAGAGAAACACATTGACACACACACACACACTTGCTCACCAATACACACAGAAAACACACACTTTGTGGAGGAGTCCCACATGGTTCAGCACTTGTTATATTTTAAGAAATTCTCTTTATTCCCTTATTCAATTAGAGCTGAAGTATGTGTGGGAGAGCAGAGGAAGGGGGGTGGTGAAGGGGGCGGTGTAACAGAGTATGCTTTTAAAACGGTTAAGAATCGTTCTAACAGCTCCTCTGGGCTTGGCTTCTTAATTTTAAATCAAACAGCTTTCAAGGCAATAATATGATAAAAGGACAGTTAAGACGTATTCACAAAAGTGCAGATGCTGCATGTTTTGTATCCCCGTGGTGGGCAACTGTATTCCTAGTTGGTAGAGTATTCATCAGCATTCAACTGAGTCCTGGTCTAACTCCACTATCTGAGTCCTGGTCTAACTCCACTATCTGAGTCCTGGTCTAACTCCACCAGCTGAGTCCAGGTCTAACTCCACTATCTGCAGGAACAAGAAGCTCTTGGATCTTGGCAGACTAGACATGCTCGCAATCGTCTCCTGCTCAGGTCAATGTCATCATCAACAACAATGTCTTACCTAGTTATAGTTAAAAAAGGCCTGTGGAGCTGTCAGAGGCCATCATTCCTCTGGGCCTGCTTACAGCACATGGTGGGGATGATTGTACATGCTTTGAATGTGGAGGCTCAGGGGGGTTGCTTTATCACACAACATTCAACTGAGCCAAAGTCTGACCATCAACCCAGATCAATTATGGGTCATCCCATGTCATTTAGGTAGCTAGGGGTAATCCACCACACCACAATTGGCTGATAATCTTTTGTCTTGACAAAAACACTCTTAGATGACATATCTCAAAATGTAACTTCCTACTCCCAAAACTTTTCTGTTTAGAATGTATTTAGTACTTGTGAAAACTACCTTTCAAGATGCTTTCAAAAATGCTTACTTTAAAGGTAGCTTTCAAGAACAGGAAATACATTCTAAACAGAAAAGTTTTGCAAGTAGGAAGCTATAATTTTGGATGTCATCTGAGAGTGTATTTGTCAAGGGAAAAAAATATTAGCTAATTCTGAGATGGTTTGGTGGAAAGATTATCCCAATTTAGTTGTAATGACATGGAATGACCCTTCTATACAGGTGTGTCTAATCATAGCCAGAACTGGCCAGAGTGGCAGTGCGCTCTCCACTCACACCAAACTCCACTCATTAGATAAGTGATTTGTCCATATTACTGGTATCAGGTAGACTTATGCTCATTTTGTGATATTTTGGGGGTCCCTGTTCTTGAAACCCTTACTTTGTATTTTGTTTTTATTTGAAAGAAAACTAGTCAATTCTACAGCTTCTGAAATCACCAAATTCAGTGCAAAACGGATTCAAGTAATTTTGATGACACTTTGTGTGGCCACATCTCCATAATTCAGCTTTAAATGGTCAGTGGATGGATTAAGCCCTATTCATGGATTCGGGAAAGGAAATCTGTGTTAAATGAAAACAGTGAGTCATCATCTGCGTAAGCCTGACTCAGACCCCCTCAAAGAAAGTTTGGTAAATGTTGACTGCTTCTGCTGTCTTTCATAGGATAGCTTAGAGCCATTTTGGTGTTCTTCACTAAAATCAGGCACTTACTGTTCATTTTCATTGTACAGCTTTCCTATGGCCCACGCCACAATTATTGGACATGGAATACCTGGAGAGAAGAGAGGAAACAACTATGTTTTAAACAAAAGCACACAAGGAAACTGATTCAGTAAACACCCAGTATGTTGCAGGGAGGGTGGGGGGAGTTTTTGAAGGAGACTTCAAGTAAGACCAAACATTTGGTTGCTTGTGGTGGACAGAAAATCAATGCAGCTTTGAATGCGTCCTTTGCCCCTCATAAGACAAAACACCCCTCCTGACGCCCGTGAGCAGCCAGCAGCAGCATAAAGGAGTGGAGACTCAAACTGAGCAAATCCACTGAACCCATGGGCTGCACAGAGGCTGTTGAGTGTGTGATTAAGTCCCCTTTGATCATGCTGAGTAAGCGCTAATCATGAGCTCCTATGTGGCTGACTACATTAGCTCAGCCCTTCTCCATTGAGTCCCGCTAAGATAAGCCGCGGCCTGGTGCCTCTGATGCCAGGTCCTAGGCCGGGGCAGTGATTATTTCACTTTGACCGGTCGAGAGAAATAAGAAATAGGCGATGTGTTAAGAGGATCAACGGAGCCTTTAACACCATAATCATTCCCTATTTTTGGGCTGTTTTCACATTTAAAAACTACAGTCAAGCCTTTTCAAAAGTCACGCGTCAGACACTATCATCAGAAAACATTCACATGAGGCGTTGTTTAATATTTAATATTAAACATTCATGAAAATCTGATTCAATTCAATTCTTCAATCCAACTGGCTGAACCGTCCTGATATTTCCTAAAAATAATAATGATGATGTTTGTCACCACTATAGACCTATAGACAGTAGACCTATATCCAATACCTTACCTTGACCACCAAACCTTACAGCCCACCCACATTTTTGTGTTTTTATTTTGACCATTTTTGGCTTTATCCTGTGCTCAAATGTCACTGCAGTTATGCACTATGAGAAATTTGACTGGTTCAAACATGTATTTGGCTAGCACTAGCAGGCTAGTTCATATACAGTTCGTATTAGTTCGCTACAATAGCGACTACCTTTCAGCTGTCTGGCTTACAAATTTAAAGGATCTAGCTGCCCAACTGTTTACCCTTGCATGACTTATATCAGGCAAAATATAATCAGTAGCCACTAAGGAAAACAGCACCATTGTTAAGGTCATTTTGATGGAGGAAAATACCTACAGTGTATCTTTTGTACATCAAACAAGCATGAATGCTGCTAACATTGCATTTTCTGAAAGCAACAATGCTCTAGAGCCTGGGGATATGTTGCAAAAGAAAGCCCAGCTAAAAACAGCCATGGCTGCTCATTGAGTGAAGCGTAAATTTGCTTAGAACTGTTTTCAGCTGGGGCGCTCGGGCCTTTCTGTTTAAATAAAAAACAATTGATTAAAAAGAAGCATGTATGAATTAATACCCTCGGAAAAGTAATTAAATGAGAGGGGAAAGGGAAAAAAGGGCTAGTAAGAGACACCTGAACTGAGAGGATTTACCCACACATGTAATTCAACCCCAGCACTCTGTGACCTTCATGCCCCATCCACGACTGTGGAAGGCAAAGTTCATTTCATCTGGGATTATCTTTGGACTGACACAGATGTTCTATTTCTGCATCAGGTCATTTGGTGGAAATATTTCATTACATGTAGGATAAGCAAACTGAGTGTGTGTCTGTTTGTGTGTGTGTGTGTGTGTGTGTGTGTGTGTGTGTGTGTGTGTGTTTTGCTTGTCCTTTTTCAAAAAAATGGCTTTTTAGAGACCTGTCACTTTGAAAATGTTCAGAACACATTATGATGATAATGGAACCAATGGCCTTATATACATGAAACTCTTTAGACTTTAGACTGAGTAAGTACCCGTAAATTCCATTATCTGAACGGATCTGACATATTTAATGCATTTCCCCCTATATATCTCATCATAAGGAAAGACAGTCCTGCAGTCATGTCCCACAGCACACAAGTGACTCAATCCACTCTGGCCTATGTTATGCGTCATTTTAGCACTGAAACACTGAAGCGGAGAAAAAACATCAGTGACAGTCATCTGTAGTTTAGCTACATGACTGCCCTTCAACTTCTATCCTTTGGCAGGACAACCAACAACATAAGAGTCTTGACTTCCCCCAAACACATCTGCCCAAGATGGGCATGTATAATGCATTGGTGGGAGGGTTGTGGGCATCTGTGGCTTTTTTAGAGCTGTAGCTACAACCTCAGATGTAAAAACACAACAGGAGCCAGAAATAAACCTCTCGGATGGGGTGTCCAAACCACAACACCAGCCAGAAAGCTACTGATTTTTATCACCTTGCAATGCAGCCTAGCCTGGGAATGATTCACTTTCTTTAAAACATCTATATTTAATTGAGTTTTGTGCCATATCTCTCTGATAGCGCATGAGTGTAGTCGCTTTCACATTTCACTGGTGGTTTCTGAAGTATAGAACGCAACCTCTGTGAAATTTCAATAAATAAAAGAGTCAACATGAAATTACATAACATAAATGATTAAAACTTGTGTTGGTTGGTAAAATGTTGGTTTACATTTCGTTGCACAATGTACTTTTATTTCACAATGCTGTACTTCATTTCATAATGAATAATCAATGTCTCCAAACACAATATTTAATTTCATAAGGCCACATTCAGAACAGCTACACTGTCTGTACTGAAGAGCATTCAGCCACACTCTGTTGCACAAACTGACGCGAACGAGTATCACAGCGGCGGAGACACCAAAGCTTTTATGCTATTATTATAATTACTGTGACCTGGGTGTCATCATTAATTTGACACTTTGTTTTTTTACAATTCCAGGTTCACTGAACTCAATAGCAATTAAGCATCCCTATTTGCAGCATTCAACTGAAAAAATGCAACAATTCATATAATTAATTAAAAAAGTCTGATACCACTAATTCCTTAGGGTTGGTAATGGAACACCTTTTCAGCGTAATTATTACATTTAGTGTGCAGTGGGCAATGCATTCCAATGACTCTGGTTAGCTTTGTCCCCCTGCCTCCTACTCAATAATGCAACAATGATGCTGAGGACAGCTTCATCCATGTCATGGAGATCACTGGGCAATAACATTTCTTTTGATTGGCTGCATCACTATAGGTTTATGGATATGTCTGTGTGTGTGTGTGCGTGTGTGTGTGCGTGTGTGTGTGTGTGTGTGTGTGTGTGTGTGTGTGTGTGTGTGTGTGTGTGTGTGTGTGTGTGTGTGTGTGTGTATGTGTCTATTTTTGGGTGGACCATTAAAAACAGCAATCAACCACAAAGGTATAAACATGCTGCCTACTTACACCAGCCAATAAACAGGAACACCCACTTCTTGAGCTTATCTGTGGAGTAAGTCATCACTATTGCAGTGTGGAGGTAACAGCCTTCAACAAACATCCAGAAGAAGTTGGTCACCACAAAGTAGTTATAGATTGTTGTTATAAGACGGCACCATGGCTGGAAGAAGGAATACATACAGTCATAACATTAATTAACTGTGATTGATTTATACTAGATATAAACCTAACTCATAACTGTACTGCTTCAATGTTACTAGATACACATCCTCAATACATTTCATTGGATTGAAGTATAACTACTTATCGTGGTATTATCTTCAGGACAAGGTGAAAGCTTAGAAAATCTGACTCTTGGCTTTCTGAGGCTTAGCTTTAGAAAAGATAATATACTCCTATGAAATTGAGCAGTGTTAAGGTAGAGGTGTTATGAGAAGATACATTCCACAACAGAATAACAAATACTAACAGCATACAAACTGTTACCTCATTGCTTTCATGAATATTATGATCAATCAGCTGGAGCAGAAACCACATAACATTCCTTAATATGAAGGTGGTGATTAGATTCCAGTGGATTATGTTGCGAAGGCATCTAATACTCCTGGAGTTAGAGATGAAAAGAAAATAGAACATTCAGCTATGCATATGATGAGTCAGTTTCCTCTTTTGCATTCCTGAAATGAGTTAAGAATATGCATAAATGCAAGAAGGAAAACAGCCCAAGTCCAAATAAACGCTCTGGAGCTTGAGTAATGTGTAATGAACGACTATCTCAGAAACAAGAGCAGTAATATCTGTCATGCATCAAACATACTTATATGAATATAAGACATGCAAATACATTTTACAAACTAATAGCAGATGTATTATGTCACTAACTGGGTACATGAATGAATCTAGAAATACTTAAGATGTTGGATAATTGTCTTCATTACAATAATTGAATATTTGTATCATCTTCCAGAATCAGTAAACATAAAAAAAAACAGATATAAACTTGCCTTAAGCAGAGGAACAGTATGAAGGCCACGACTAAAGCTCCCACAGATATACAATGACCAAGGTAGTTAATGATTAAAGCAATCTTGTAGTGCATGGGATACTTTCTCTGAGGGTAGAAGAAACATAGGGCAGGATGTACATCTATTTACTATTTTTTGATCTCAACATGCAATTAGAAATTCGAGAGACAGCTGCAGGAATAACACAGGTCATCTTAAAAAAGTGAGAAAAATATGCTACCAAGAGCTCAGGCTTCTTCCACAATTTCAAAGGTAGATTAATATCCACATTGCTAGCAAAGTATTGGATCAAATTAGGCTCAATAATATTGTGAGCTTGTAAAATTATGTTCAGAGATCATTTCAAAGCCTTCACCTTTTGTGTGCCTGTGAAAAACGAATGCATGCACACATCTAAATGTGTGAGCTCAAATTATAAGCCATCAGCTCCTGGCCACGGCCGAATGCCTACGTAAGTCACTTTGGATAAAAGAGTCTGCTAAATACTGGACCTTTACAAGTGTCGCAAGCTTGTAACTCCAGTGTCGCATAGGGTAGGAAATGTGTGTGTCTGCCCAACACACATGTGCAAATTATATGTCTGCAGCTCAAAATATTATTGACCCTAAATTGATCCCAGAGCAAAGTACCAAAAGTCCATGTCATATAAAAACTGAGGTTAACTTACACATTCACACACTGTTACATTTTCACAACCTGTTATTATAACAGGTGACATACAAATATGAACATAGACTAGATCATTTTCCTCTGATTCCCTGTGGGTGGTTCTCTCAACGTGCACAAACAAAATCATTCAGGCTGAGAAAAAAGAAAAGACTACCTAATCAGAGGCTGGGGCCCGAGAAGCTATGTTGTATAGTTGGCAGTATGCACTAGGCACAATTCCAATGTCATTCATTATCGCATAGTAATTATAATGAGATTGAATGAAAAAAAACAAAAAACACTTAATTCATTCACATAATCATCTATTAACTTGGATAACAAAATATAATTGTGCCTTTATTTATATGCAATTACATCATTAACATTGTGTTTTCACTAGTGCTGTCAAAATAACGTGTTCATTTTTGTGATTCCAAAAGAATAGCCGCGATTGATTATGGATTAAGATGTAATTTCATCAGGTTGATATAGTAGTATGGATTCTAAGTGTTTGACACATTTTCCCCGACTAACAGTTTGAAGTATATTTACTTTTGTGGCTAAATGTTATTTTACATAAACGGCAGTCTAGCTCTGTTTAATTAGCCCACATTGATTGATTGAACACAATCCAACAAAATGTCACTGATGGCCAAATACATTTTTCAGATTCCCCGAGAGCTTCTTATCCAAACAATATGGTTACCTCTCTCCTTTGTAACTGGATGTCACAAGTTCGTGATGTAATTTTTCATATAATTGGAGAGAAAAAAATTGTATTACGAGGTCAGAAAGTGATGCAGTGTTATGTTTCTTTAGAAAATAACAAGAACTATATAAAGGGACAGAACGCTTCAGAAGCCAAGTTACTGTATTTGACGTCAACAAAAGCCTAAATGAATGGGTGTCAATGGAAGGCTAATGCTAGGTGGGCTTCTCACGCTGAGAGGCGCTCCCATACCTGGCACGCATTTCGAACGCTCGATTACACCCTTGAGTATCTCCCTTCTTCTCTGCATCTTTGTCTCAATCCATATTTCAAAACAAAGGTCCCTGCACACTTAAGGTGCTACACATACTCTAAATATGCCTTTAAAGCTGACAGTCAATTTGGATGGTCTTGACAGTTTTATTGGAAATCTATAGTTCACATTAAAGTATCAGTGTTAAGAGTTAAAAAGATGCTATTAAACAATAGTATCTGAATTTAAATATACTTCCTTTGTGTCGATTCTACATTCATTCTGTGATTTTAGATTTAAATATCCATTATGACAGGCTTCAGTCTTAGAAGAAAAAAAGCGATTAATTGCAATTAATCAGCAAATTATGCGATTCATTCTTTTAAATTTTTTTTATTTAGATTTTTTTTTTTCGATTAACAGCACTAATTCACACAGATCCTTTCTTCCAGATAAACACATAGACATTTTAGCTTCGTATCAGTGTGGTTCTGACAGCTGTATGTGCTACACAGCTCATACACTGATTTGACCTGACTAGACTTAAATGCAGATTAAATTCAGATGATGCTGACAGGCCATTTCTGAAAAAAACAGCATCTATAAATAGAGCACATGCTATAAATATACTATAATCCCAGGTTATGGTGTGATAAGTAGGCTAAAACTAATTATATTTGCAAGCCAGATCATTTGGCCTGGGGTTTGTCGTAATGGCTGCATGAGCAGCTTATAACAGTGATGTAATTCGTGCATATTACTGGGAATAGCCTTCTGCATTTTCTTTTATACTACATCAAATCTGGTTTATTTACAGTCAAAATGAATGCACTTTTAATTCTCATCAGTCACATGCTACCCAGATGGTGACTCGAGTACGGGGATCCCTTATGCGCTGGTACAACATATGTGTCCACAGAAGTTAAAACATGCTGGACTGGCTTTTCTTTTGGTAAACTATTTAGTGAGGATGGCCATAAGTGAGAAGCTCATGATTAAAAAAACATAAAGCATAACCCACCTTCTCTTCCAAAATCGGCTCGCAATTTGAATAATTACTTCTGAAAGCCCAGGTTCCATTCTCCATGCATTCCCTGTATGCACTTCCTGTAACAGAAAACAAGGAGAGTCTCATTTTCTCCTCTGCCTTCCCAGAGTACCTCCAAGCATATTCATTAAGGGGAATATTACTGAAGAAGTGTTTTATGCCATGACATTTGCCTGAATTGCTTCAACTATTTTCTTTTTTTTATTTTACTTTTGTCAGAGAGGTCGTATAATGAATAACGCACATTCAGGATCCGCTTCTTATCAGGACAGTCACCCTGCTGGGCTTTATTTGAGAAGTGACGGCTGCTGAGGTGTCCTGACATATGAAAATAATAGAAGAGGCAGGGCACAAAGCTTGAGTTACCTCTGCCTCAAAGGTCGCTATTCCTCTTGTAACACAAGGCATACAGTCCTCTAAAGGCATATTTTTCATGTGTCCCTAAAACACGTGTTTTTTGTTAGAGTTTTAGTTCTAACACGTGTGTGGTGCTGTATGTCAGCATCACATTGATCAGCTTCCCAGTGTTTCCTACTATTTGCATGTTTGTCTCTGCTTGTTTGTGTCAGTTGTTACTTATACATTTGTTTACATATTCCAGGGCCTGAAAAAAGTAAAGTCATCAAATCAAATCAAATTCTTGACACAGACACACAAGATTTTAGAATGGCACCTTTGTTGTTAACCTTATGGCATTTTACCGCACCTTTCATGTAAATAGTAGGGCTGTCAGCGTTAACGCGTTAATCTATGCGATTAATGCGGCCGCGATTAACGCGATAAAATATTTTAACGCAATTAACACAACTTAAAAAAAAAGAAAAAAATTATAATTTTTTTTTTTTTATGCCTTTATTTGGATAGGACATGAAGTTATGACAGGAAGCGAGGCGGAGAAGAGGTGGGGAGAGGATTGGGAAATACATCAGGCCAGACTTGGCCTACCATTTTATGGGAGCGATGAGGGACAGGTGGGGCTTGAATAGCCCCCCTTGTTCAAAGTGGGGAAAGACAGAAAAAGTTTGTGAACCACTGTGGTAGTTGAACATGGAGAGAGCTGAGGGATTGTTGGGGCGGAAAGTCTCTGTTTAAGAGCCAAAATGACGGAACAATCGACAAAACTAAAGTTGTATGTAGCATTTGTCAAGCTGAATTTAGCTATCACAGAAGCAGCTCGTCTTGAAGTTATCACCTTAATGCAAAGCACCTGACAGAAAGCAGTCCCAGGTTAGATGATCACCAACCCACACTCCATGACTTCTCTAGGAAAATAACTAGACGAGTCCGTGAAAAGGTTGCCATTTGGGTTGCCGGTGACTGTCGGCCCATCAACATAGTTGAGGACAGTGGGCTGATTGAGGTGATTTGAATTGCTTCAGGGGAAATTCTAACGATTTACCGTCGAGGGGCACCATTGTGTTTAAAAAAAAAGCTACAATTAAACAGCAGTGTCTAAAATACATGCTGTATGAAGTGATTACTCGTTAATTTATAAGATTTAGTCTTAAGAAGAAAAAAAACTTTTAATCGCGATTAATCGCGATTCATTAATTTCAAAATGTGCGATTAATTAGTTAATTTTTTTTTATCTATTGACAGCCCTAGTAAATAGCAATAACCCTTAACTCTTCTTTCCTTGAAGACAGAAAATAAGCATGAAGCAAAATCTCACATCGAACTAGGGCTGAACTATTAATTGCATTTGCGATTAAATCACGATATGGTAAAACGCGATTTTCTAACCGCAACGTCCGCGATTAAAACGTGGTCTAAAAAAAAAAAAATAATAAATAAAATGTTTTTTTTTTTTTTTTAAGATGGTAAATCTTGCACACAGTGTTTAAAAAGTGCATGCCCAGTGTTTATACTTACAATGACTTTGTTTAAATTACTTAAATGCACAGTGACAAAGCCCCGATTTGTTGTTCTTGTTTCTGTAATGAGCAGTTAAATAAAAATGTAAAATGTGGGAAAGAATATTTTACACTAAATGTATTTAATATTGTGTTGGTCATATTTAAATCATTCATTACGTTTTGTTGGGAAAAAAAGAGGATAAAAAAAAATCGCATATTAAATCGCAATCGCAATATTTTGGTAAAAAACCGCAATTAGATTATTTTCCCAAATCGTTCAGCCTATATCGAATCGTTACATTCAGATGATTAAGGTGTGCCTGACCTTGTTATCACGATCCATCTTAGTAGACAGTATACTAAATTGGTTATAATGTTGATAATGTTCCAGCTGGCCTTTAATGGTTTTCCTATAGAGCTTGTGGTATTTATCAGTGTATGAACTGAATGTGAAGTAAGCTTTGCCTCTCTCCATTATTTACTTCATATCAGTGGTGAGCAGCAGATTTTATAGAAGCAGTATTGTCGACCAGCTGTCCCATACCTCTCTCTCCTTTCTCCTCGAATGCAACCTTGGCTGCCTGTCATACAAATATAGCCTTTACCACCTACCTCATCTGGAGGTGGAGTCCATTCTATAACTCCTTTAAGTGACCTCGCAAGTAACAAGTAACTGATACAGAACTGTCGCAAAAAAAATAGACATAGCACATAGCATTGCGTAATATGACTGCCGCATAAAGTGAGAAAATGAGCAAGAATTGAGTGAATTAACAAATTATGTTGAGTTCCAAGAAAAGTGTGTTATCTTGCGATTTTGTATCTCTATCTGACTAGTGAATATGAGGATGAGTATGACTTTAAAACAGATATATTCTTGAGCTAAATATGAGCATTTTGTGAAATGCACATGTATACATAAACATACAATACACGCTTCATTGTATAACTGTACTTGGAATTTATTCACAGTTTTGAAAAATATGCATGAATATATAAAATGTGAGATTATTATCAAGAGTATGTTGTGACTACAACAGCAAATCTTGAGTAAATGCTTTGACATGTATAACAGGACAGGGGTATAGAATATAGCGAAAGGCTGAACAATTTGACTACTTCACTAGGTGACAGAATGTATTGGCTGCTACATTGTGACTGGCCATTGACAGCCATTATTTGAGCCAGCCGAATGGAACTTCAGAAAATATGAGCAAATGTAGCCAAGTATAAGCATACCATATTTCAACATTTTAGCTTAAGTGGTTTTTCAGATATTGAAATGTGTCAGTTGCAGCACCCCCTATGGAGAAAATGTCACGAAATTTGGAGTGCATCCAAAGAATGTGGTAGCGATGCAGGGTGCCAAATATTCTGAAGCTTGAACCTTCACATCACAAGATATTGGCTAGTGAAATGCCAGACATTTGTTTTGACCATCATTCACTAGGTGGTGCTACTCCACAAATGAATCGTAATGAGCTAGGGTAATGCACTTCCCAGAGGTGAGCTTGCCATAAACATTTGAGAATTTTGGCAAAACGGTTTTTTCGAACTATTGCCCAAAAAGTGCTTTGACCCGACCCCGCTTCAGGGGGCAAAGGGCAATGCACACCCACGGATACAAACCGTGTATTCCATATCAGACATGTGGGGCTACAAGCATACCAAGTTTCATGTGGATTGGTGAAGTCTCAGTATATGAAATCATCAAGCAAAAATTGGTGGGAAGAAGAAGAAAAGACTGACAAACCATATGACCGCTTTGCTGTGCACAGCGGCAGTCAGAATAACAAGACATGATCAACAGAAAAGCTTGCTAACCTTGGTGGAACCTGCTAGTTCCAGTGGTTTTCTGCTGCCAGCTAGGATTAAAGAGTGCTTTTTTTGTGCTTTTCATTGTGTCAAGAGTCGGAGTCAGATGTATCTGAAAAGGACCTCCAGTGAAAAGGCATAGACAACAAGCTTTGTAATGAAATGAAAGTTTGCAGCCCTAAGGTTTATGCTATTCAGTTGCAAACAGGATGAGTGAACGGCTGATAATATGCCTAAGTGTGATCTAAAAAGAATTCCACAGTCAGCTTTTAGTCCCTTTGTAACAGGGAGTGCAACATTGTGTGTGAAGAGAACTAATCTGATGTAGACAAAAATAGGGCACATGTAGAAACATCTCCAAGCAAGATAATACACATTGGGATAAAAAGACAAAAGGATCAATGAACCAATTGTAATGTCTAAGTTGAGAGTATAAGTTATTGGTTGCTGAGCTTGTTATGACTTCCCACTAGGCTGAGCATTAAAATCACATTTTAGAAATGCAACAGTGGCATAAGAAATTCTACAATAGTGAAGTTGAGTGGAGACCGCTATCAGTACGCCTGAGGTTATGCTAAAATGTTTTACTGTCACTGCCAACTGAAAGGTCAAAGTCATTCTATAAAATAAACAATCTAATTACTGTTAAAAATACAATAGCAATTCAGACTAATTTAATGGGCTTAACAAGGGATAGCACAAGCTTAGCAGTACTTTTTCATAATGAACAAGAGAACATTGTAATATGAGCTCATTTATTCTGAATATTCTAAAGAATGTAAAACCTTTACATTAATAAACCTAAAGCAACTAATTCCCATGTATATGTGCCAGCCTTGAGGGATGAAGTCTGAGCTCCCGACCCCAGCTGTGCCCATCATGCATCCCAGCAGTGGGAGATTGATGGAGTGGCAGAGAGGAGCACGGAGGTGTCAGGCTGGCATCACAAGAGTGCTTCACCTCACATCCCGTCACAGCTGTGAGAACGTACAGGATGCAGTGGTCACTGCCACTACACTAGTGAGCTACAAGAACTTCACTTATGTAACACTCATTCACTTGGAGCATGGCGTTGGGGCAGGAACTGCATTCTACACTAAGCTCAGCAGGTTCAGAGTTTACCAATTCTATCACGTCGTATAACATTTTTGAGGGGAGAAAAACATTCATGAAAGAGGATTTGGAAAGCTTCTTATTCCTGGAGTTATTTGCATTTCTTTTAATACCTCTGTCTGTCATCAGCTTTGAACTGGAGTGTTCTCCTTTTCCATTTTCTTCATTTCACGGCCCAATTTATCGGCGTCTTAGAGAGTCTTTGCAAAATGTAATAAATTAGATTTCCCCACAAATCCTCTACATTTCTGCATTTGGTTATTATGTCCATATCACTCAATACACTTTAAGAGACTGCAATTAAACACATACTTCTTCAGTTCAGTTGACATGGGCAGAGTGGCAAAAGAATAATTCTGTCAACCAGATCTATTTAGATTAAACAGCTAGAATTGGCACATTTCTAAAACTCAACCCACAAAAACAAGACCTGACATGACTCTGCCTTATCCTATGCAAAACCATGTCCAGGCCTATTTTTAGGTCATTACAGTATTTCAAACCCTCTCGGGGCAGATCCAGCAGGTTAATTTAATAGAGCTAAAAATGTCTCTTGCCTAACCCTAATCTTGCCACAATTTCAATTCAATGGACTGAAATGAACTTAGTATGCTGGGTGAAGTTAAACAATGGAGCTAGATGCTGGAGGCATTTGTTCAACCCAGTTAAGCCAGCACTGATAGTGTGCCACAACACCATGGCACCGTGTTCATTTGACATGTGTCACCCTGTGCATCCTTGTGATGGATCATACAAAAAAGCATCCACCATTAAATGTACATTTCACTGAAATGAATTAATGAGACAACTGAAAAAAGGTTATGTGACACTTTTATTTACATTTAGTCTTTTATCTCCTAGATGTATGAAAACAACAGAGCAGAGGCTTCAATTATAATCAATCACTAATTCACCAGAACCACAGCCCTGACCTGGCAGCAATGCAAGAATCTACCCAAGATTTTGTGTCAGTAGGCATCATTAACCAAGAGTAAACGAGTTTATTTAGCGCCAGCAGCTAAATAACACAAAGCCTGCCAGCTATCTTTTTTGGCAACGGGAGTAACGAAGAAGTCAGAGATGACTGTTAACTCTGCAAAGAGAACAAAGAGCAACCGGTTTCCTCCGACCACAGAACACCGCACAACATTCGACATCAGAACCACAACTCTTCCTAACCTCATCAATGACCGACGGAATCATCGGCTAATAAAGCAGCACACCAAGCAACATCTTTCCCCCAAGGACTGGAAACATAATAACTGAGCATATCTAGCTATGCATAGTATAATCATTTACATGGCTAAACATGGGACTGCTTAACTTTTGCCAATGTTCATTTATTGATTTGGTTGGTTCACTGACCATTAATGTTGTGATATATTTTCATGGTAAGGTATTGGGTAGCTGTTAGGTGTTGGGTAGCTGTTAGTTGCTATTGATGTTAGTTGTGGTTCACACAGACACAGGGTCTTGAATGCAGACTAACCATCCTCTTTACTAATCTGGCACCATTGTCCTACACGAATCACATACACATACATTGGCCTTAAACACAGGCCCGCACCCAGAGAGGAAACTCAAAGCTCCTGCTTCACACACTCCTTTGTTTCTGACCTCCCCTGTGTGTTCACGACCGTGCACATACAAGCACGTGGAAAATATTAAGGCAAAACAAAAAACACATATTCTTCCTGGCGCGCACCCGACACACACACTCTCTCTCATTCACATACACACACACACTCCCCTTTAGCTCATTAGTTAGGTATATTTAGTTAGATACCATATTATGCGTATAACTTTGATAGTTTTGTAAATACTTTTCATTGTATATGCTGGTCTGTTTAATGTTGCACAAGAGTGAATGCTGCAAACCTCTACTATTGACCCTTCCTAAGCCCCGCCTTCGTTCATTCTGTCCTCCAATAACAGCTGAGCAAGTTTGGACTCCGGCAGAATCTTAGTCAACTTTCCCCTTTCCTGTTATGCTATGTGCTAGGCTCACTCGTCTGTGTTGAAATAAAAAAAAAAGGACATTTTAAACCTGGTTAAAAGACGTCTCTGGGGGACCTGTAAAAAAAGCAACATTTGATACCCTGACCATGTGGAAAGCGTTGTGTTAATTCTATTTCCAAAACCGAAAACAGTTTGAAAAGTTTGATCGATGTAAAGAGTGGATTAAGCTGTGCGTTAGACCTCATCATCAGCTTAACATAAACACCATCAACAAGGACACCTACATCTGTTCAAAGGTCATATTACTATGTAAAGTCACATTACATTGTATATAGTCACATCTTAAGGTAGCTAATGTCTAAATTATAGCTAACGTCAAGAGGAAGATCACCAACATCGGCAAGGTTTGCCACCTCCTTATTTCTGTGGTAACGTAAGAGATTAACAAAAGGACAGATTCTGACATATTTCTAAGATGAGATAAATCATCGCATACTGTAGTCCTTGCCGGCTTCTTGAAGTTATATTGCCTGACGCCCAGAAACGATTTAATACACACTGTGGCTCCCGGCTAAACGGAACTGGTGTCGCCGTGTTTCTGTCAAACTTGTTCGACCAAGCTTGCCCGACCTAGCCCTTAGAGTAAGACTTACAATCGGTCAATTCAGAACTCCAAAGACTTTCAACCTTTACTAGTTATTGATACGGTAATTTGGTTGTAGTTATTAAGTTAATAATTAATCCTAGTTCCAAATTGATAGTTTAAAATCTAAAATATATATCTTATATCTTCATGGCCTTTGTGGGGAAAGTATTAACATTAATGCACAATACCACCCACATGTATTTGTTGCCTGTCCACAGAGCTAATGTACCTATATTATTTTGGTACCCCTGTATAAGGACCTAATGTTCCTACACTGATGTCTTTTGAAAGGTGTCTGTGAAAAGGTGGCACAAAACATTATTATGGAACCAGAAGCTTCCTTTACTGTTGGAATTGGTCCCTCTGCATTCTGAGCTTTGTGATTGTGTGGTATATTTACAAAAAAATCCAGTCTCTGTGGGAATGATGATTCATCCGACCATATAGCATGGACACGCATTCTTTTCTCAAGGATAAACACTTATGGCAGCTCTACAGCTCCACTGACTACAGACTCTTGCTGATGAAGATGTTTTCCTCCTAGAGCACAAAGTCCACATCAGTTGAGATGTATGTTGCTGATGAAGTATAGCAAGCAGTCAAAAAAACTCTTGCTAAATGTCGCTGAGGTCTTTTTAAAGGCACTTCATTTCAGATTAAATATTTTATATACGAGGTAATAAAATATATAAAGTAACAATTCAATAAATGTTTCTAAATGTGATCCACCGTAGGTCAGCAAACTGACCCTCCTTCTCTGGCATTAAAACTCCTGCAGAAGCTCTTGGTTTGAGGAGCTCTCTTGAAAGATCCCGAACCTGTAGCAAAAAGAGCACGTTGCTTCTGTTGTGACCTTCTCTGCATTGCCATGACTAATTTAATACACAGTTGTGAGGAACACAAGCTTGGAATTTGTCACTATCTGTAAGCCTTAGAAAAAGGCTGACACATTGTCATTTAATCATCTTCTTTGGGTAATCCACAAGCTGTATAACTGAACAATGAGAGAATTCCACTGTTTTCCCTTTCACACTGAGCATGTACAGTAAGTCACAAAACACAACTACCGAAATGAGACATAATCTACCTTGAGTACATACTGACCCCCTCAGGGAATCAGTATGGCTGTTTTTCATCGATCCTCTCTTTCTCTGTCTGTTTCTCTTTTTTAAGGTAAGTGTACGTCTTTTTATGTTATTGTTTAGAGAATGAACATGTGCCTTGACAACATAGTTTATCATCAATACTCAAACTGTGACATACACCTGCTAAATGTTTGGACTGAACATTCCTCTCCTCAGGAGTCACGCACCTGAGTCGGATTTGCTATCCTTGCTTTCCAGACATTTGGAATTAAAGTTATGGGAAAGTGGAGGAAAGTGGGACAACTCACTGAAATGTACTGGAGATAACGCACTGCTTAAGTGACTTTGGCATGTCTTTTCAAGACAGCAATGAATCAGGGCACAGCTGTCATCATGATGGCAATTCGAACATACACATGGACAATACGAAGACACACCGAGTGTGTGTCTCCACCAGATCAAGCCCCTGCTAGTCCAGGGGGTCAAACAGAAAATCCCAAAACATGGATGTACGAAAAAACAGATGACACAAATAAGACATGTTGATTGCTGCTTTGATGTTTTCCTACAAGTCAGAGAATGGCAGCATACTCATTTAACATGGCAAGTTAGGCTCTTTTTCAATGGGGGCTAGGTGTGTGTGTGTGTGGGGGGGGGGGGGGCAAAACATCAAGGGAAAGCCTTTGTTACTCATCCATCAGGGGACTCACTTTAAAAGGTCTCTGTTCAAAAAAAGCCTTTCAAAACCTCCTCTTTTAGCATCAA
Organism: Clupea harengus; assembly: GCF_900700415.2. Taxonomy (NCBI): domain Eukaryota; kingdom Metazoa; phylum Chordata; class Actinopteri; order Clupeiformes; family Clupeidae; genus Clupea; species Clupea harengus. The sequence goes on from NC_045176.1 coordinate 10,541,098, forward strand.
AATAAAACGCTGCAGATGTGTTAGCCTTTTTGTCACTGTGAAACAAGCCTTAAAGTAAAAGTTTAACTGCAAAGAAAAGCCTTGAAGCCGAGGATATTCAATAAGCTTCACAGAACTCTCAGCAGTACAACAGTTCAACAGAAGATCTGTGTCAGTATGTATCTTCTGTTCTAAACTAATATAGTTTTCTTTAAGTCTCTAGGTTATTACTAATAGCTCTTTGACCGGCTATACATGTTGTGGTCTTTTGAATGTTGTCCCTTCTTCTGATCTATTTAATACTGATTGTACCTTCAAATGAAGCAAATGAGGTGATGATGTAGGTTCGAGAAAACGCTGAACACGACTTTCAGGCTAAATGATAAGTACAAGTATTTCACAGCTGCTTTTCTAAATACTGGGTGTTTTGTGCATGTAAATGATGGAAAGAGCTGACTCTCAGAAAGGGCTTAGACACTTTTGTGTTACAAATGTGAATTAATGTAAAGTCACTGCCACAGATGTCTCTCATTGCAGCTGATATAGTCAGCAGCGTATAAGCCAGTGTAAGGCAGTGGCTATCGAAAATAACTGTCATTGTACTATGTGAACCCATCCTTCAAAACCACAACACATCATATTGTATTCTAAATATGGAAACCATTTCACTGTGCACATTGAAGGTTAAATCCAACTTGTGCCTCCAATTAATCATGAGAATAAATGTTCTCTAGAGGGTTCATAAACATGAATCTTCAACAAAAATTAATTTCAGACCGGAAGATACAGGGCCTAAAAACCAAAATGCTGAATAAGCACACTTAAATTACATCTTGCTTGTATGAAGAACACATGGAACACATGAAGAAAGATTTACAGTATGAGTTTCAGGCTATTATTGTAATCAGCTATATAACACAGCTTTAAGAAATATTCAATTTGATTGGTCAATTGAGGGATGTGGCAGTCAATTATTTCTAAATAATGACCAGTGATCTGTATAACTGCACAGGCCAGTGATCTGTATAACTCCACAGGCATCCAGTGTTTCCTTCATTGCTTACTATGCAGTTTGACAGCACAATGCAAAACTATTAACATAATACATAATAAAACAGTGTAATATAAGTCACAAAGTACATGTAGTGGGTCATCATCGCACAACACGAGTCCTGATTGCCTGAGTTTACTTTGTGATAATGACCAGCTGGCTGTGTACATTATCCCTTACTTATTTAGGTCACTGAGCAGGACATTTGTTTTCCTTTGGCAAAAAATAATTTGGATAACAATTTAATTGACTCAGTTTGCAGAAGAATGAAAAGGCTTAGCTGGCATGCCATTGAAATTGGGCCAGCTGTTAGCTCTCAGTGCTCACTTAGCATAACGCTAGGATGGTTTTATCTTCTCAGTGTCATCATGAAGAGGTTCTCTTGGGTTTACACAGCACTTATATCAGTACCATGCAAACTGTTTCATTGTCCATTTATACAATGAATGGATTCATTGAAACAGATCACAAAATCCATGAAAATACAATCACCTTAAGCCACCTAACTCCCTGTGTGATTTTGTACTGTTTTGGAATGTGCGCTGTGTCTAACTCATCATTTCCATAGTGCAGTGTTAAATGTATATGCAGGGAAATGTTTGCATCATCACGGACACTACCTACATTTTGTGTAATCTGCCATGACTCACGGCTAATTTGAATGGCCTTAAAAAAGGGGGGATGAACTGTATGAGCCAAAAGGGTGAACTGTGCTCATGTAACAGCCAGTGACCTTAACTAGATCCAAGGTCATTGCCACTTATGTGTGTGTGTGTGTGTGTGTGTGTGTGTGTGTGTGTGTGTGTGTGTGTGTGTGTGTGTGTGTGTGTGTGTGTGTGTGTGTTTTCTCTATCAGGACCACCAGGGACTTTGTTTTTCCTCCCATAGCCTTGACCCTGCAGTATACTCTCTGGGCTTGGTGAGGCTAAAGTCATGTTGCAGGGGCTCAAAGGACAGTATACAAGAATGGCCTGCTAACGGCTATCCCCTTGAGCGGCCCGGTTTTAAGCACAGTGTGTAAGAAAGTCAGGGAGCGCAAAATCAAAAGTGACATTTTTCATGCCTCTAAGGTGCCTGATCTAATGGATGGCATTTGTGGCTTCTGTGCACACACTGTATCTGGAAGGCACAAAGGATGTCAGTTAGTGCCTGCCTGTGCGCTTGCAGTTTTTTGAAGACGTCGAGCTACTTTTGAGGTTGTGGTCAATTACTCAACCATCTGATTCTGGCCAGCACTTTCATTTCTTTATGTTTAGCAACTGCTGTGAGATAACAAACAATTATCTCCCTGATTAGGCCAATGGATGCGAGGCGTAAACATCGGGGCATGCTGACATCGCCCAAGGTCTTTCTCAGAATCACTTTGGCCTGCTGCACCATCTTGATCACACACACAGGCACTCACACACACAGGTTCACCCACCCACACATACACAAATAAACACACACACACAACTTCTTGAATTTGTCTCAATGAGTATCTGCCACGATAAACAGCCTGTGCCAGTGTGGTGGATGTAATTTGATCAGTCTGACTGGGGACATGCTCAGGTGTTCCTTGTGTGCCGCCAAGAAAATACAGCCCTAAATGAGCCAAACTCACTTTTCCTGGCAACCACAGCCGTAAACATTTCCGACAGGGACTTCGGCTTTTGGTAAGAGTAAACATCTGACTGGTTTCACATCATTGCCAATGATCTCCTAGGTGTATTTGAATGCATTTAAAATCACTCAGCGCTCCATGGTTTTCATAAATCATTTTGTACTACATGATTTGCTGAAGTAAGACATTAATGCATATCCACTTAATATTATGCACACTGGATTGGTTTTAGGCAAAGACTAATATTATAGTTTTAAGAGAGCACTCAGGGAATCCATGTTTTGAAGAAGGAGGGCAACCTACTGAGAAGTGAAGAGTGCACACACCTCGCAAATGACCTACTTTGCCTGTGTGCACATAGGGCCAGTAATGTGTGTCATAAAAATTCAATGCCTTCATGTGGAAGCGTTCAAAAACCATGGGAACGATGAAACATCACAGGAGCGTGTGACAGAATGAGTGTGTGGACAAATCTCACTGTTCTGCTCAATTGAGTGTGGAGGAGAGAAGCTGTGACATTTGTCCTGTAATTGGATGAATACCATAGATCGCATCCACTGTTTCCATGATGGCAGCATGCAGACCAATTAAGATGTTCCTTTCCGTGGGTCGTAGAAGTTGTTTGGCAACACAGAAAAAAAAACAGAGTATTCCATCAATAATTAAATATTCAAACCCCATAAATGTTCTCCCAGTGAACTGCTGTCAAAGAAAAAGCCTTACAACTCCCCTGACATCTGTTTCAAGTTGGGAAAAGATGTTTAGCATAGGTTGTGTCAAAGCAAAAAATCCCAGACTTCAACAACAATTCAATTTAGCGGTTGGAGACGGTACATTTGTATACTCTATACTGTATATCCTTTACACTGTATATGTTCTATAGGGAAAATGACAGTGTAAGAACAGCTGTTAATTTCTGTTTTAATTAATACTAACGTGGTTACCTATTTTGTTAAATAAATTATTTAATTCATGACACAGAATAGCCTCAGTTAAATCTACTGCAAAGGTCATTGTCTTCTGATTATGAGGCCTTTCTTGTAACATTCTTTTCAGGGCTTAAAGTATCCCGGCAACTGTGATTTGACTGAGCGCATGTCTATGTGTGACAAAGGGGAGGGTAAAACTGGGTAATACTGAAAAAAGCGTGCCTTTTAATTCAATGAAATGTACATACTGCAGTCACCTAGTACTCGGAAACATCAGCCCTGGAGACCAAGAATGTCTGTATTCAACTTCGACTGACCTGGACAGCTAAAATGTCATTATCTGGCCTCATAGTCTGGGGCATTATCCTGAAATTGCTGCCCTACCTGTCAGCACAAACATGTCCCATACTCATCATAGTGTTCCCTCTTAGCTTGGTTCCAGGGTTAACAGCTGTTTAAAGTCACAAAAACAAAGAATTCTATGCTCTGAAACAAAGCCAGAGATATTCTATAAACCTTTGTCGGCCATGGATGGGCAAGATAACACACAATTACATGAATACACACTTCACTATAACAAGTTCCGATCAACTCAACTCAACTCAACTCAACTCAACTCAACTCAACTCAACTCAACTCAACTCAACTCAACTCAACTCAACTCAACAACTTTTAAAGGTACAGTGTGTAGTTTTTAGTGGCATCTATTAGTAGAAATGGAATATAGTTTTCATAATTATGTTATCTTTAGTGTTAATTACCTGTAACTAACTAACTAACTAAATCGTGTTTTTCTTAGCTCTTTGTATCTACGTGGGGAATGGGTCCTCTTCCACGGAATCCACCATGTTGCGCCACCATGTTTCTACAGTAAACCAGAACAGACAAACCAAAACACCGGCTAGAGATAGGGCTTTTCGCGTTTTTGTGGCATTTGACGGCCACTGTAAGTGCTTGTATAAACTTGTAAAGGGAAGGGTATTTCACTGGTTGCGATTCAGCAACCTCACTAAAATAGCAAATTATAAATTGGCTTCCTCTGTTTAGCAATGCCAACTAAATCTCTGCTTAAGAGTCAAATTGATTGATGGCTGATAATGGGATAAACTGTTCCTCCTTGCACTCGAAAGAGAAGCATGCGAGTACCTAAGTGCTTCAGTAAGAAATTGAAAATTATTTTTAATCTCTGCTGTTAAACTCATAATCATCATGTCATCATCTTCACTGACATTGAGCATTTCAACTTACAACGAACACAACGGGCTGCACGCCACATTCAAATTACAGACCGGCTGACATAGTCACTAGCTCCCTCTAAAGTATCTCCCTTCCCAAAAGTCCATCTTTTTCTTCTCTGCTTAACTATTCTTCCTTTGTATTCATTCTACACTAATTCTGTGATTTGACATTAAAAATCCAATATTACCAGCTTCAGTCTTAAGAAGAAAAAAAGTGATTAATCGCAATTAAACACAGCAAATTGTGCAATTAATTGTTTTTTTGTATCGATTGACAGCACTAATCTGTATGCTTGCAGACCATTCAGTGTCCCACAGCATCTACCCACCTCAGGGGAGTCTTGTTCAAATTCCTATTTTTTTCTTTGTGTTTTTTTCACAGCATTAAAACACTGAATGTCATTTAATAGTCCTGCTGAGATGCTTGAATGGTACCAAATGTATCGACTCATGTGCACTACAAACAGTGAAAATAGATCTGAACTAGGTCTTGATTCACAGCAGTCTAGATACTGTTGTAATGCTTCCTAAATTTGCAAATGAATAAGCTATAACGTTTTACAAAATCTACACTAAACTTTTAACTAGATGACGTCTAACACTACTGGTATTTCAGTCACAACATTTGCCATTGAAATGCTTGATTACAGTTTTTTTCACGTTTTACTGGGTCTAAATGATTTCAATTTGCATTCACTACAAACACAAAATCTACAAAACAGTAGATTACTGTACTCTGAAGAAATCACAAAGCATCAAGATCTTCCACTTCGGGAACTTTTTTGCTTTCTCTCAAACAAACAAAATGCATTTCAGAAACAACTGTTTTTTCTGTCTTGCATCTGCTGTTCCAACATTCTGCGCCATCTATTCAGTGGAGCATTAACAAAAGACAAACCTGTTTGATTCGTTCCCTCTTCAATTGTAAATAATTCAAGCATTATTTATATAGTCTACTCTACAGCTATTCCTGCAGTACCCTGCTGAGGGCGATTTAAATTAGTGGTAGAACTATGCTGTTACTGACCTGAATAAATCACATCCTCCCAATATCATGAGGCCTTGGTGAACGATTGCAATCTAGAAACATGCTTTCACTCGAAGGCTAGGGTCTTTGATGGGAGGGAGGTGTTCTGATCCCAACTAAATCATATCAAACAGCTTCCTGTTCTCTTTGAATCAAGCGTTCACAATAAGTGCCAAGGAGCTGCATCATGAAAAAAAAATCAAGCTTCTCTATCAGCATATTCGCCAAACAATTGCCATCTTTTTTTTTGTATTGTCCTAAGACACCTTCATTCTAACTTGAAGAACATACTTCTAGGATGCTGAGCTTTGGGTGGCAGTCAAATCGATGTTAGCATAGCCAGCAGAATCCCTGAAGCCTTTAGCAGACACTGATGTTATTGACTATATGAGTCAATGCAGACCTTCAGACCTTCTACTGAACTTCTCACCAGAACAATGGCAAACACCTCCCACATCACAAGAAGCAATCAATGAGAAATGTGCTGAGGGAAAAATGGCAGTTGTCAAGCTTTCTTTTTCTCTTTAATCACTCTGTGAAAGTAATTCATTCTAATAAAAATGGCAGCCATGACAGAAGGGAAAATAATGAATAATGTATTAACCGCAGCTATTCTGAATTACAATGATCTGTCTCATTAAAAGACGAGTCATCAGTGACACACTGTTGGCGTCCTATGTGCCAAGAGATTGAAAGTGTTAACTGGACTGAAAAACAATTAAATGTAGCCTCCTTGCAAAGGCCTTTCTGTCTGCAACCAAGTTTGTCATGCCACACAGAATGAACTCAAACTCCTTTGAATGATATGTTATGATTATTCTTTCAATGTGAAAATATGTGTCATTTGGGATGCATTGTGCATAAATGAATTACAGCCCATAGCACTCAGTTCTGTTATTTCATGTCATGGCCTTTCTAGCATGAGTGCAAACCAGAAGTGACTCAAATTACTCAACAAACCCTTCAAACCCTCAATACTTGCAATGCTATTCGGCACTGATGTAGCTTTGGGGCTCAAAAGTCTTTAATTAGATTTCTGACATTTTTTGACATTTAAGAACAAGGCCATATGCTTTAAGTGTATATTTGGAGGCAATGTCCATCTTTTCACTTTCCACTTTTCACCATAAGTTCAAGTCACTTATGCTTGCCTACAGAGTGCTTGCTGGTTCTGCTCCCACCTACCTAAATGCTCTTGTGAGGGCAAATGTTACACACAGGACGCAGCACTCATCTAGTGAGCGTCGTTTGGCACTGCCGTCTGTGCAAGCACGGCAATCCAGACTATTCTTATTTGTAGTTCCACGAACGAACTGCCTAGCACTACCAGAGCAGGGGCGTCCCTCTCTACCTTCAAGAAGCTTTTGAAGACCCAACTCTTCAGAGAGCACCTCCCTTCCTAACTGGCACCTTGACTAGTGCTTAACTTGCACTTCAGCAGTTACATTCCTGCACTTCTTTTTCTTTCTATGTCGTTTTTCTATTTCTTATGTAAAGTAGTATTTATTGTTACACCAGGTTTTTATTGCTCTTAGCTAGACTGTTCTGTCCCTTGTACGTCGCTTTGGACAAAAGCGTCTGTTAAATGACTAAATGTAAATGAAATGTAAATGTTTTCACTTCACCTACATCCTACACAAACCATATGACTCATAAATGCATGTAGAGGTTACTGAAACTGAAGCCATCCATACAAATATGGTAGTTTGCCGTAACATCCAAATAATGACAATTGGGCAGGTAGGTCAATATTTTTTTCACTCCTAGGGTTAGTGCTGTTGGTGAAATTCCTACTCTGCCCAGTCAAGTCAGGAAGCCATTCCATCCACACAGACATACAGAGCATGACGGACACAACACAACTCAAGAGCAAGAGAGAGAGCTGTGCATTTCTTAGGGGTTAGGGTTAGGTATTCTGTGCAGTCCAGAGGTGGGTGGAGGCTTTTAGCTACTCCTAGCCTGACGCTGTGACATCTTTGTCCTAATGGCAAGGTGGGACGAAAGAGTCCATAATTACATGACAAATCACAGGCTGTGTATGTGAGGCTCTATTAATGTAACCATATTTTTAGTCTAGCGTTAAGTTACGCACATTTGTCACCGGTTAGCGACATGTCATTTCATCATAAGGGTACTGTAATTCAGACATTCCTACTGGAGTTAAGTAAAAAATAAAGGAAAAATAAAGATATTTTGTCATGGTCTTTTCTGTCGACTTTTTTTTTTGACTACTTGTCGATAACTTCACAGCACCATTATCATGAAAAACTAAAATCATCAACAAGCAGGCATGGATTTTGGTTAAAAGTTATCGCTGCCAAAATTAAGATCATCACCCGCCAGACAACAATCAGTTTCTTACCATGGCATTACAATGTGTGCTTTTCTGTTTGGTCAGCAGTAAGCTGTAGGCTGGCAGATTAGATTTGTCCTGCCCAACCTCACACTGCACAAGATCCCTGTGATTACCTTTCACACTGTCCACACTGACACATACAAGGATGGACTCAAAAAATACCTAAAAAAAATGAGTTTTTCTAAGGAATGCATTTCCTCTGATGTATGAAATATTTTTGGGGGGGTGTCAATATGCTAAACATTATAGTGTGCAGTGATATTCTGCCTCCTGCCTGTGTATTGGATGGACGAACTACACTGTGCTGTGAAAAAAGTAAATAATATCAAGCAAACTGTGCATTGAAGGGGCCATATTATGACAAGGACACTTTTGTAGTGCTTCTGCACATAGATTTGAGTATCTGGTGTGCCTACCAGCCAAAAAAAAGACGACTCAGCCAGTTTGTTAAGGCTAGGCTGTATATGTCAAAAAAGATGTGATTCAGCGAGCCATTCAGTCTGAACATAGTCTAAAGACTCACCTGAAGTTACCAAAACTTCACTTCACTGTCACTGTGGGTAAGTTTAAGGTTTTGGACATATTCCAGCAAAAATACTTCTTACTGTATGATTATTTGATAGGGATTTCTGTGAAAAATGCAAGTGGGGCAGCATAGTATGTCAATGTTATTGTACTTCAACTTGTGCAGAATTCAAATAAACGTGACTCTGGGACCACTGTGTTGTGAAACAGTATGATAGTAGGTCAAATGGGATACATTTCTTCAAATGCTTATGAGAGATTTATTTGTTTTTACTCCATGTTGTATGCATTGAAGTGCAAGGATAATGGTCTGTCAGATGTTTTTTAATGTACAATATGGAGTCTACATATAATTTATTTAAAAAAACAAATATACAGACAAGCTCTTTACCATGTAAGTATTATTTCTCCTCTAAAGACTCTATCTGGCAGCCCTACACTTCAACGAAAGTACTAAGGGTCCCCAAGCAAGAACATCGGCCGATGAGCCACTATTTAGAGGGAACTTCCCATAAGACAAGAAGGGAGAATGCACAGCAAAGCCAGTGAAAACATTATCCAACCTTCTGTGGGTGTCACAGGCTTTATTGAACTCAAACAATGTATTGACAGCCATTATACAACAAGCAAAAAATAAATAACATATAAAATAACTTTTGTCTTTAAATGGGCGACATAATAAATAGAATAATACAAATAATATAAATACTCAAAAGTGAAAAATGTGCAACACTACAAGAGGGTCACTGGATTTTGTTTATCTATTTCTATTTAATCTATCTAATTTTCTTGTTGTTGTATTGTATAACAGATTACGGGGATGAACTGTTGGACCTCATCTTTGACAAGATTTGTCAGGACCCAGCCCCATACTGTATGTGGATACTGCCCAGTTTGACCAACCAGACAAGCCAGCCAGGTGTCAAGGTTCAATCAAGGGCAGGTCTCAGGGTTTACATCGTATTTAGAAAACTGCTTTATAGATGCTGAATGCATTCTGTGGTAAGAACACATTTGAGCACACATGTTTGAGGCCAGGATGATGAACCATGCATGCTGGTTGGTTCTGAAGATGCATGGTCTTGTAATCTTAAAAATGGGAAAGGGTAAGTGACATGGAATATGTAAGGGATAATGTATAGTGAAGGGATATATGAAGGGGTTTATTTTTAGATAATGACCGCCGGACTATACATTATCCTGCTTATTATATTTCTATAGACTAAGGGTCTCTCTGCAGTCAGTCCCCAGCAGCTGAACACGCCGACACTCGCTGCTGGTGATTAGGCAGTGCCCTCACGGCTCTCAGTCTGACAGCAAGTGAAGCCTTCACAGCTCTCTTCAGCACAAATGTACTCACGAAGGACTCAAATTGCTCAACGCTGACAATGAACGCAGTCAATCTCACATTTTCTTTGAGGGTGTTGAGGGGTCAAATATTCAATTATTATTTTGGAAAGGCTAAATGATGACTAAATGATGAAAATATATTCTCACAAATCAGACAAAAATAGGCCTGCTGAAAGAAACTATATGTCGTTTCTCTAACAACATCCACTGATGTTTTTGTAAAAGGGAAAACTGGAATGAAACGTTTTGGCCAACACTGAACTTCGCTAAAAAAGAATACTGAGCAGAGATGATAGTCATTCATTAATTGTCCACTTCAATTTTAAGCCATTTTTACCAATTAAATAAAGGTACAAATCTTTTTCAACAAATGTATTATACTGTCCATTCTATTATGTCACTTAATTTAAAGGTACAGTCTGCGATTCTGGTGACAGGTTGTTGACATTTGAGCTCAACAGCTAATCAAATCTACATCCCTCTCATCCATTCTCCTGAAGCAACGTATTGATTGGCTGGAATAGTGTATGGCTTGATCCAAACCACTATGTTTGCTTCCAATTTACAAAGAACCGTGAGGAGCAATTCGCTGAATTTGACAAAAAGCGTGTTGGATTACAAACACGGCCTGCAACTTCATTTTCAAACAAGTTAATTATTTACTAAACATTCCAAAGAGGAGTAGGCTTCATGTTCTAAGGTATGGAGTTTGTTTTGAATCCAAGGCATTCTTCAGGTTTCTGTAAACCATTTCTGTGAAGTTAAAGCAACATTATGCAACAATTTGACACTTTTTGAGGTATGGTTTTATAGGCAACTAGTTTTGGTACCATCCTCAAATTAATTTTGATAGCATATGGTCATGTGAAGGACAGATAAACACCTCTCCCACAGATAAACACCTTTCCCACTAGACATCCAGAATATGCACTATTTAGTTATGTGTTCCAGGCTGGAACACCCTGCAAAAATGGCATAAAAGCTTTCACAGCATGACATTGCCAACTATACTGCCAGAAGACACCAGTTAGTGTGTTGGCAAGCTTCTATCAGTGCCAACTGGTCTGTTGATGGTGTTTGCAAGATTTTTGGATGCCTTTTAGGTAGTTAGCTTCCTTGTTTTGGAACAGAACTACTTATTGCTGCTTTAAATAGATAACAATTTGCTTATATTGTTGTGTGGTGCTTGTAATACCACAGCTTTGCTGCGCAGAATACTGTGGACTGTTTTATATTAATCATCAGACTACATACTCTTGACGTTTTTGCAGTTGGTGAAAGGAGTGGTAACACAAATCACATTTCATCAGGAGGACTGGCAACATAATAGCATGACACACAACAATCCAATTTAAAGAAAGCCTATGCTGGATATGAAAGATGGGAATGATGGTTTTGCTATAGCCATGCTAGCAATTGGACATACAAACAACCCTTGTGTTCATTTGTGTCTCTGCCTGTCATGAGTACAGATCACACACTGAGTGAAAAGTATTCAAGAAAAGAAACAGAATGTGCTACGAGTAAAAACAGCGACCCATTTTGATATCACGAAAGGGCGAGTTTTGAGCGCTGTTTCGGTGCTCATTGATGAATTATGCAGCAGAAAAGCAATGCAAACAGTGTGGCATATTTGGACATAATTTGCATCTTTTTTGTAAACATTAGGCTATCACCATGTGTGCTATCTTGAAAGCATTAGGTGGCCAAAGATTCATAGCATTCACAGCAGTACACTATATACTGTATAGACAGCTGAAACAGAGAAAGCACAAGTTGGTGTCACTGTAAGGTAAAATCTTTGAAGAACTTGGGATCCTCTGGAGAGGAAGGCAAGCCCAGTCCTGCTCCCAAGTTAAAGTGACTGAAGAACAGCACTACAATACTCTCACAGTTCCTACCTAAGCTACCAGTCATCTTATAATCTACGGAGTGTATATATATAAATATAGATCAGTAGATGATTTGTGACCTATATTTCATGCAATATTCAACTTTTTAATTGAGCCGTGATGTAGAGACCTTCGCTCCCTCTCTCTGGCCTCTGGCCACAGATGTGAACTTCTCATACTCTAACATGCATAATATTTCTTGGATCGCTGAGAGCAGTGAGAGGTTGTCTCATGACAGTGCGGTCTGAAACTTGCTTTAATGACCAACGCCTACTCACGGTGTGTCTTTCATTACAAGAGAATGTGGTGGGTGGGAGGTTCGAAGTGTTACACTTCAATAGGCAGAACAGCTAGGTAAGTGGCATCATTCAACCATGCACCTGGTATGTGTGCTCTCTGAATCATGGAAAGGTAAAACATGTATTTAGTGTGGTCATTTTTACCACTTTTTCATCAAGGTCAGTTTGCTTCATATCAGGGTGCCATTGTTGTCATGTGTCTTGGTTGACTTCAATTATCATGGACAGAGGCAAAATCTGCCCTGAAGAATTTGTCAAAACATTCAAAGGAGTTAGAGATATGTTAAATTCCCAAGGCACTGTGTTTTCAAGCTGGGGCCTTCTATATCAATGTGTACAAACTCACTGTCCTAAGCCTGTGGCATACCATTTCATTAGCATAATAGCCTCATGTGTTGCTTTCAATTCATGCAATAGAATATGTGACAATGCGGAATCATCACTGTCCACCATCTTCTGTACTTCATTAGCGGCAATTAACTTGATGACAGTGGATAACAGCCACGTCAACTTGTCAAACACGTGTTGTCAAATAAGACTCTTTTATAACCTTCCTGAAGCAAGCAAGAAAATGAGGAAATGATAAACAACATAATGAATATGAGGTACTTAACACAAGACAAAATAAATATATATATATATATATATATTAGCATTACTGGTGGAATACAGAATACATAGAAAGCTGTTCTAAGTAACTAGAGTGGTTACCCTTCTCCCTTACTTGGCTATGAATAGCTAACATGCTGTGGGCATCGCCTTAAGTTTTCATGACTAGGCAGTGCTCTCAAAAGCACTGACACAAATCAGTGTGCTGTTTGTCTTTCTCTTCATTTCGCCCTCGTACGTAACGAGAAACACAAGTGACAGGTCCAATCCACAACCTCCCATGAGGTGGATGGGAGTGCTGACAATTTACGATGATCAATCAGATAGAATCCCTTTTGGCAATGCTTTCATCAGCCCACTGAATTACCACAAAGGACATGAGAAGGCCTCGGGAGATATTGAACCGTAACTGTGTGGTATTTGCGAATGCAGACTCCCGGGTGTTCCAGGGAGAGGTGTTAATATTTTGGCCAAAGCAGGACTGGGCTTGCCTGCCTCCCCATAGGCTACAGAGCCACTGAATGACATAGCTACGGCCATAACAGGGACAGACAAAGAAGGACCTTGCGTGACATAAGAACGTAAGAACTCATCCACACAGAGTAAAACGGACTCTGAATAAAGCATAGGAGAGGATAAACACAAGGCAAAAAAAAAGGACGGGCCGTGTCTTTAAAAATACATGGAGCTCTTAAGGAACCTCTTTGAGGCCTTTGTAATATTGATGCTTTCAGGAGGGATGGCAAGTGGTAGTATACAATGGTTTACCCGAAAGGTTGTGTACTTGAGGGAGACCTTCGATTTTTGTTGAGGGTCTCAACAGCTCAATGACGCCATCATTACAGATGAGAAAATTTCAATCAGTTTACGTGACTAACCCTTATCTAAGACCCTGGACAGAGATTGCTCAATCTCCATTTCATTAAGAGCTGAGAGGTGCAATTTCCATCTTCCAGAAAGATGACTGTGAGGAGTGCCTGGTCCTCCTCTTGCATTCTGCAAGTCAATTACTGGTTGGACATATCTTGCCTAAATGCAAAAGACACTGTCACCAGTGTTGACAGATACATTCAGATTAGGCTAGATAATGTAGATCTTTCTGAAAACGGTGAAAAGTGTCAGAGGTTATCTAATGTCTGTCCTTTCTCAATGTGAGCAGCTTCAACAGTACCCGGTCAAAAGGATTATATAATTGAATAGAGATCCAAAGGCTAGTTAAAAAATATTTCAATTTTAGTGGAGGGATAATTAAAGACATTTTAGAAGCTGATGAATGTAGCTCCTTCATCAGAGAGTACTTTCTCAGCAGCAGATTGGGGATTGCAGGGTGCTTATTTTAGAAAACCTCCAGAGTTTCGCACCTTAAATGAAGACGTTCCAAATTTACACCAAGATGCCATTTCAGGAACTGGAACGAGAGACCTAGCAGCCTGCAGGAAACGTCTAGTGTACCTCCCTCAAGGCGGATGTGAAACACACAACCGCAAAGCATGATGGGGCACAGATAGTGGAGTGAAGCTCAGCTGTATCTGCCCACCCCCCTGAGTCAAATGGGGATGACAGCAAGGGGTCGCCGGGGTCACACAGCAGCACATCAGCCCCCTACCCTCTGAGGAGCCGGCCTGGGCGACCCCGCTATGTTCCACCCTGCTGGGGCCAGCCAGTCAAGGATTATAGACCATTCTGTGCACAATGATTCCTATGACCTTAAAATCTTCCAGGGATGTGTTGACAGACACACAGCGATCACATGTTCCCCTGATCCTTCACTGAAGAGAATCCAACAATCTAACACAAGCTACAGAGGGTGGTCCGAAAATTAAAAAATTAGAACAGTCATTTTACTCTAAAACGCTACATGTTCTTAATGATTTGTCAAATGTGTATGCTTCTGCACAAACACACACCCACACATGCACAGCAAGAGAATGAGAGAGTGAGAGAGAGAAAATGATAACAATAATGAGAAAGAGATAGAGGGAGAGGTAATTTGTGGGTTTCTGAATTAAACACCAATAACTGACTCAAAATAAACAAAGTTTTGAAAATGAATAGTCTGGATCAAAATGCAGTGTCATTACACGCTACATTAAGCAATGAATACTACGGGAAAATATACAACACAACACAATGATAACTAAAAGACATAAAGGGAAAAGCCCTGACTTTCGAATGCCGAAATGCGGTTTGTAGAGGTTAGCTGTCAGTCATTTTGCATGCAAAACAGATGGCTTGCTGTCCCGTCTGGCTCCTTAGAGACCCTGTTCTACCACTGAAGGCTGAAGATTAGGACTGAGTAATTGAAGATGGCTGAGTGATTAATGCCTTCTAGGAGGGAGGGGGGGCTACGACAACTTGATAAGGGCAACCTCAAGCGCAATGCTGCAGTGGGTTCGCAACCATGAAAAATGGAGCCTGAAGAGACGCTCAACCAAGGCAGATATAGTTGATATCTTAACAGGTTTTGTCACAACTTGCCGGTCTGAGAAACAGTTTTAACTTAAGCTCCAGAAATGTACACCTTTCGTGCAGGTCTCAACTTCGACTAAATGCAAAAGAGAAGGAAAATCTTTACACTGCCGTTAGACTGTGTGTGAAAGACTAATATGTTAGCTGATATGCAGGTACTTAATTGTTAATTAATTCATCATGCCACTGGAGAATAAAAACATTCTACTTGACCAAAAAAAAAAACATATCCCAAAATATTGCCAACACCTACGCTAGGATCAAGAAAATATTACATGACAGCACATATCCTGAGGAGGATACACTAAAGTTCTAAATGGAAAGATGTGGAATTTAGAAAACTGATGCTTCATATAAAGATGATGGATCAAATAGCAATGAATAAATTATTCACGTGTTTCAGTTATAAATACCCTCAGCCCTCCTATGTATAACCACGTCAACCACTTGATGAATATCATTATGGGAATAATGCAGGCAGTCAAACAGAAATAGATCATCTCCCAAAGCCTGATTTAAAGAATGCTGCCATATCCATGACGGTTTTAAACACAGGCATGACTGGAGACAAGACATGGCTAGTGATGCACCCTATTGACTATGAAAAGTTTAAATGCATCCTGAGGCATGCTATCGTCCCATTAGTTAGTTAGCACAAAAACATTTATGTAACCATGCTTCAGTGGAATATGATAATTTGCTGACCTCCCGTTATGGCTGTGCGATATATGACGATGTCTATAATGTGACGATAGGCAATTCATTATTCACCTGTCAAAAGGCGTTTCGCATGTTTAGTAACAAACAACCTCAAAAGCAGGCATCGGATTTTCTTACCTCAGTTAACTGTTTTGTGTTAATCTGGTGGTTGGATAAGGCGCAAGGAAACTCTACTTCGCATTGTGGAGTAGGCCTAAATTCTTACTTCACGTTGGATGGAAATTTTGGCTCCTGCAACTTTGATTTGGCTCCAAATATTTTTTTGTCTGGAGCCCTGCTAAAAAAAAGACAGTCTTGGCCTCAAAGTGATCACAACTACTACACAACTACTTGATAATGGTAAATGGCTCCACATAATTATTGATAGAATCCTGAGAGAAATAATGTGGCATCAATGGGGCAAGTGCTCTGGTATGAACATAGTATATGAAGGAGAATACGTTTTGGTCAAAAGTGGATAGAATGCCGGAACGACTTTGCCACCATTTTGACTACAGCTCCTATTCCTACATAATGCCGACACAGTAGCCTGACGATGTCATACTCATAATTCTAGTCAGAATATGAGTGTTATACTGCTCCATTGGGCTGTGATTATGGGGCGTGTTTCAACCGAACCAGAAAAAAAATGCCTCTTCGCTCAATTGGATAGAGCTACAACCAATCAGAGCAACGTAGTCATCATCGGGGCCAGCTGATATATTAAACTTTTTCCGAATCCCGTAGGAAGGACGGCAAAAACATCTTTTCGATCTACAAATGCCTTGATCGCGTTTCTCTGTTCCTCTTTCAAAATGAATGCGCTGTCGATGTCTTCCAAAACAGACTAGAAAACTGAATCAAAACATCTCAGCTCTCCAACGGCAGCCATGTTTGTGAAAACGAATTCAAACCGAGCGCTCTTTTATGACGTGGTGGATAACGTTACTGTTGATCATCTGTCCATCATCGTATAAAGCCCGCCCTGACAATTTCATTGGTCTATTTATCTCCTCACAGACTTTTGTGAGGAGATAGTTTCTCCCCAACGGAGCAATGCCAGACCGAACTTCCCAACCTAAAATGTTGTGGGCGGGGCTAAGTTCGCCTGGCATCCAGGCTACCAGCACAGCATGTCGCCGGCAAAATCACAGTTTTCAATAGCTTTGATTCCACTATCGGCCAGTGGAAGCTAGGGCTATCTTCTTGCTTGGGGCCTCAAGCCAAGAGGAAAAAAAACATTTGCGCTTCTACTATCGCAGTATTGCCCTAAAACCTAGCCATAACAACCTGATCATCCAACCGCTCATTTCAGAAGCGAGTGGGAAGTTGAGATATCATGCGATGAAGACTGGATGCCAGGCACCTACGACCTACAACAGAATACGTTTAAAAAGGAATATAATGATATCAGATTCCTCTATCCCTTAAAACTGAATATTTTAGTAATTCAATCCATATCACAGGTAGCATGAAGACGTGGCTCAAATATAAGCCAGCTACAGGCATAGTTCCCGTTAGATAGCAAGATAGTTACAAATGTTTACATAAGTGAATTTGATTCAACATCCATACATATCGTGCGTGTGTTTGGTATTGAAATATATTGAGATTTGATCCACTAGTGTTGTGAACCGTGTCTATAGCCAGCCTGCATCATGTAACACTGCAAGGGCAAGTTCACAGTTTTTGGGTTTGCAGACTTGGGTTCCTATTGATGCGTACCCTGGTAGTCGTGCAACTCGAAATGTCTTAGCTTTTATGCCCATCAGCTGAGTCAGAATGGACACCTATCTAAAGTATATCAAACGTGTTGGTTGTTCAGTCTCCCCTACTTGATCAAGCTACCATTGCACATTTGTATTAACCCAAATATTAAGCAGAGACCTGATTTTGCATGCTGACCAGCTCCAACAATTTTCCATTTTTTATTATCTGTTAAGGTTATTTGGTAGCGTGAAGGTTGTTTGATTGTGACTACTTATCTTCTTTTGGCGCTGAACCTCTCTTACCTGACTCCACTAATCCTGCCTTTCACCTTGACACCGCCTCAAGCACCAGTAAGTCCTGCTTGGCCCAAAACCCCTGGCCGTAAACCCAGTGGAGGCACAATCAAGCCCCAGAAGTGACAGTGGAAACGCAACAGGCCTTGGCACACACTAGCTCAGCCTAATTTGGCCCGATAATAGAAACACAGCTATTGCTGGGAATAGGATATAACATACAACCTCACTGCAATCACGGATTTACACTTCTAAATAAGTAGTCACGTCTTTGAAAAAACAATTTATGCAGGTATACTTCTAAATCCACAAGCATTTCTGACACAGATAAGTGATGGTAGTACAACTAGTAATGCAAAATGTGTTTGACGCAAAGGTTGGCCCTGTTTAGCTGTACTATAAGAGTAAAAATAAATGTCCACTAAATCACACTCTGTTGTACACAGTACAGGGCACATGAGACACAGGAACACGGTTATTGCCTGTGGCAGCTTACTGTCAATTACATCAAGATAAAGTTTTAAAACAAATAACTTTTTTAGACAGCTATTTAAAACCAGGATTGACAAATTAATCTCTAAGATTCGTAAAATGTATATTTTGTCAGTGCTGCATATATAACACAATCACTATGACTTTTGTCATCATTGGCCTTTTAGAGGAATTTCCAGAATTTCAAACGCCGCACGAAGGTCAGCAAGTAATACATTTTCAGATTAGGGTTAAGTTAGGTGATTGAGTGTATATGGTCTATGGGTATCTAGCATCTACATAAAATAGCCCATTGACTATTCTTTGTCTTGTCATCCTTTTATTTTGCAAATGTAGTTCCTGAAAGTAAACATTTACGCTAGGTGACTTTATATCCTGAAAAACGACATGCATTAAGAAAAGATTGTCTCCAGGACTCCCCTGATCCCTGTAATCAGTTATGAAAAATGTGTGCTATATTTAGTAAACTTTCAAAGCAAAGGGTATCCCTGCTTGCCAGCCAATTATTTTGCGTGTGCACTACACATTGCTGGGATAGAAGCAGATTCCTGTGAAGGCTATGCCTGGTGGAGGTTACCTAAAATGCTACTATTGCTTACAACAAGAAAACTATGACAATTGGAATAAACAAATCCTTTTTTTTTTGTTCTCATGAAATGATTCTGAGGCTGCCTTGTATCCTCTGTAAGTAATTTAGGTCTGTGCCCTTTATAAACTGACATTGACAGATACGATCTATTCTTATTTAAGGACGTGTACCATCACACTCCAGTCAGTTGCCATTTTGCACTTATTGTTCCACCTTTTATCTGCAAACACCTGCATTAGTTCCAGTGCACAGACACTCACTCAGGCACCTGTGAGGGCATAAGCTCTCTTTACCCAGGCAACAAACTGAATCACTATACTCCAGCATTTTCAGAGGTGAGATAATATCCAAACATGACAGGAAAATGAAGAGAAGTGTGGGTGGATAGGAAGGACTTTGGCAGCTTTGCAGACTAACACATTCAGGTCATGCTCCTCAACCTGACACATTGGAAAGCTTGCACTAGCCAATACGCTTTTATAGAGAAATACTATACAACTACCTAAGACATGTTACACAGATGAACTACATAGCGTAGCCTACATAGCGATAGATATAAATGATCCATTATTGTACCCCATCGTTCCCAAGACACATCTATAACATGAGAAGCAGCTACTTGGATGCAATCTACTCAACTCGTGTGACCGTACTACTGCTTGAATATATTCTATGACCTAGTAACCAATACATAACCGAAGAGTCAATAAGACAACGCCAAGAAATACTATTATCAATGTCCACTTACTTGTTGTGTTGTATTTCACCCCGTTGATGTACTCCGGACATGGTCGCTCCACAATTCGACCCGAGTTGCTCCTTGGCCAGCAAGTTCCTATCTCATCGGTTGTGGCATTACAATAAAGACCTTTAATAAACAAAAGAAAGAAGAATGAAACATCAGTAGAAGTAATATCCTTGTGTACTGACACGAATGTGTTCGTGAGTATAGTGATAAAGTACCCCAGAACCGTACCATCAAAATTCATTAAGGAGAAAGATACATTCTCATAAAGGGTGTCCTGAAAAGCGTCCATGAGACTACAGTTGGGATCACCAAACTCCCCAATGAAGATTTGAAAAATCGTGGCATCCATGTTTCAAAAAACTGAGCTGAACAAACTGCTATCTTAAGTAGTGGTCTGCGGTCTTCTCTCTCAATGTGGCATTTGAATCAGTTTAATGCATGCCCTGATGGCAGCCGCGCTCAGTGCGCGCGCGGGTTATCCATTCGTCCAATTGAAACGCTCACAACGGAGCTCTAGTATGACGGAATTTTTCACACACTGGATCTACAAATTAGAGTTAGAGTTGATGGTTAGAGGACGACAACCGAATCGGTCGTTTAGAGGAGTCACTGTCCGCAGTGAGTCTGTGTCCTTTTTATTTTCAGTTTTCAAACACGCTGAAAATGTAACACTTTCGGCTGACAGCGGCTATTGGTTTTATATGTGTCAGACATAGTTTCAACTTTCTTGAAAAATCACAGCAAGGCAGCAAACCCAAGCGAATGAATCGATTATATTCTTAGATTGTTCGATGTTAGGAGTGACTCTGGAAGACGTACAGCAAACTGCTTTTCGGTTCGTGAAGGTGGTTAGCAAGACAGAGATGGTGAGAATGGTGAACCTACCCATAGCCAAGGCATGGATACTGTAAATGAAATAACCGAATCGACAAAACGTCCCATTTACACTTAAAGAAACACAGTTAATTTTCGACACAACTGCAATTGCGAACTAACAAGCAAAAATAAATTCTTCAGCTATCATATTCGAGGATTATGGTTTACTTCCAATGAAAAAAAATATCTAATTTTAGCTCCATATATTGGCTTTCAAAAGGGAGAAATGTCAGTAAACATTGAGCTAGCGAGCATGTTGAATATTCCTAATAATGTGGGATGCTGTAATTGCCTACCTAGAACTATTAATAGCATAGCTAAATGTTAATGCATTCAGCTGAGTTGTGTGCAGGGAAGAGCTCTAAAAAACCCAGCAGAGTTCATAGATTGGATACTCATTGAGATCAGTGCTAATTATCAATTGCCCAATCACTGTCCCTATTATTCACAAGCCTAGGTAATAGCATTTTGGCACATTTCAGAATGCTTTAATGTTATTTCCTAGTAGAAGTCTAGGTCAAGAGCTGTCAATCTATTTACTAGAAGCAAGCTCTGAAACTAGTGCAAATAGTATGTAGAATTTTGGTATAGAATTTGTCATTGAAATTATGATTCAGTAGGCTATTATAAATGTGCATGGAATGTGCCAGGCATAGACCTTGTGATAGGCCTACATGTGAAACATAAACATGCAATGGTCATGTTAGATAAAGAGCACCTACATTTTATATTTATAGTTTGTTTGAATGATCCCTTTACATGGCAGGGGGCACTATACATGCTCTCTATCCTTTTGCCTCATTTGTAGAATAAGCAAAGTTAAGTAGCGCAACATTGTAGTCATAATATCACTGTCACTTAAATACTGCGAGTGTACTTTCACTTCAATTGGCTGACTGTTCAGAGGTCAGAACTGTAAAATCCAGTCTGGGCCACTCGGGTCTTGGAATTACAGAAAAAAGAATGTTACATCAGAGTTGCACGGTTTAGAAGATCAAAAGCTTGCAAATATATGACTGATCACAGAGCAGTCCTGAGACCCTGTGGCTGTGAACTAGAGTCTGCAAAGATTTCACAAGCTTGCACTGTAGGATTTTCCTGAGAGGTTCTGGGCCATATGCAAGAGGCAAACCAAGCGTGTGTTTCAGGTCACACATCAGGTCTGTTCCAATCAGGGTAAAATACTATCTCGGCAGGGTGTCTAACATGACAGCGAGGCAAACTGATATAACTCTCTTTCCCGTCTGCTAAGGTGCCTTCAAAATGCCCCCGTAACGATCAGTATTGAAGGCAGCATTGAGGATACATGATGAAGATGATCCTGCCTTCTATAACAGTGAAATTACCCATAAATCTGTGTGGCAGCTCTCAACAAACAACAAAGATGTTTGTATATGTAATTTGTTTGACTTTGTTTTGCTTATAGTTTTTAAAAGTTACACAGAAATAGACCCTGTACTATCTGATAACACCATTATTGTAACAAACAATAAGGTTTGATGTGATTTGCAAGGTATCTATAAGCCAACTATATAATGTTAGCATGTTAGCTTACATTAGCTAGTCTAACGTTCTTGCGGTGTGCTGATGTCATACATTACCATACATGTTTTCATGGTTATGGTTAAAGTATTTAGCAGACACTTTTGTCCAAAGCGACTTACAAAACATTACACACAACAAAAGTATCAATTTTAAATACAAATTCTAATTTTAAACAATCAATTATTGTTATTCATAATTATTAATTTACATATGTAAACTATTATTGAAATTATGAAGTATAACTAATTATAACTAATTCACCTGATGAAGTTTCAAAATGTGAGATTTGAAACGCTTTTTAAATATACCAAAGCTGTCACTGGAACGGACAGCACTATGTAGATCATTCCACCACCGAGGTACCACTAACAAAAAAGAGTCTTGATTGCAATCTATTGCTGCTGAGAGAAGGTAAAGACAACAGATGCTCATCAGAGGAGCGAAGTGGTCGAGAAGGTGAATAGCGCTGTTATTATGGCATTTAAATAAGCTGGTGCCGATCCAGTGGCTGTTCTATTGGCGAAAATTAGAAAATGTACGTTTAATTCTAGCAGCTACAGGGAGCTAGTGAAGGGTGACCAGCAAAGGAGTAACAGGTATCCTCTTTGGCAGATGAAAGACCAAACGCATTCTGCATTCTGAATCATCTGCAATAGTCTCAACACATGCAGGCCTGATAAAATTGAATTGCAATAGTCTAGTTTAGAACCAGGACCCGCACAAGAAGTTGCGTAGCATATTGTGTGAGATAAGGTCTTATCTTCCAAATATTATAGTGTTAACCGACAAGACCTCAAGACCGAAGCTACATGCTCAGAGAAATTAAGTTGGTCATCAATTTTCTTTTGTGGTACTAAAACCAGATAGGGTTTTTTTTTTTAACATTTTTGGGCGTAAACGGCCTAGGACCCCTTAAAGTCTTGCTAATGAGTTTTGAAACAGATAACCCTATTTCTTACTCAAGTAACAGCCTACAGCCAGAGACGAGATGAATCTTCTAAATCTCTAATTGGTCAACAATAGAGAACAATTTGATTGGCTGATGTATCTGACATTACGAAACTCCCCTTACTGTCTGTTCCCATGCTCTGACAAAAAGGAAGCAGTGTGTAACATATGTGGCTGCTGATGGATTCACTACGACTGGTTCCGTGGTCAATGAGTGTCAGTGAGATTACCTGATATGACTGTTCTGCTGGATCCCTCTCAAATGCAAGGCATCAAATAAAGGGGGCTAAAAAAAACAGCCCCATTTGGGAACAAGTGCTACATGAAACGAGAAGGCAGTGAGCCAGTGGATTAGGCCGTGTTTATAATTGACAATGTCCTCATTGTTTAACACATTAACAAATTCCGTTGTGTATCTAATGCACAATGACAAATAAAGTATATTCTATTGTACTCTTCAAAGCAAGTAAGTGACGAACAGACAAGTGTCCAGTCAACTGTAGAATAGAACACTGCAAACAGTAAACTGATTTCTCTGTGCAGTTTAGTTCATCCAGTTGAAAAAGCACTTCTTTCATTGTCTTTGATGAACACCAACTTCCATTAAGTCCACACACACTAAGCCATATGAGTTGAGGACAATAAAAAAAAACAGAAGGACAAGCTGAGTTGTAATGTGTTTTTTTTTTTTTTAATCTGAGCTGTAAATTTACACTGAAATACAAATAGCACTGCTAAATGAAAAATATGCACTACTGCATACTCGTAGGTCCATGTAGAATAGAAAACTAAACATGAAATAACAAATACATAATTGAAAAATATAAATATATTCTTAATCCGTGCAGTACATGTTTAAACTGGGTAATTGAGGGCTTTAAAGCATTATCCATTTCGTTCCTCCACTTAAATTGATCATTTGGCTGTTTCCTTCAGCCACATGGTAATACAAATATAGGTACAGAAATAAAATGTTGACCACACTGCTACATATAACTTCATCAACTCCACCCGAGGCATGCAATTCACCATTTTAGTGTGATTAAAAAATCAAACATTCATCAAAGCTTTCATGATGGTCTTAAAATCTGAATATCGAACAGCCTGACTGGCTTTCCATGACCTCTAAACCACCCACTATGTCCTTCACTCATGACGGTAAAAGGCTCACAGCCACATCACATTATCTTTAGCTCTGTTTTGTTTGGTCTTTCTTTTTAGCTGTGAACCGTCTCCATTTAAGAGAAGAAATCAAAAGGCCCTGAAAGGTAGTCGACACCAAGGACAAGGTTTCTTCAGTTGGAACCAGGATATGTGACAGAAATATAATAAGTGTTGAGGAGGGTTGTTTGCCTAGAACATCTTTATGGGCAATACATCAGTTCCACTCAAGAACAGTAAGCTTAAACATATTATTGTATAACAGAGTATCATATTGCTTGGAAATACATTTTAAACAACAATTTTAAACAAAAATAAAGTTGTGTTGTACATTTGGAAAGCAATTCATTATTGTATGAACATATTTGCTCTTTGTACCTATCTGGTTTCTTCACTTAGCTATCATATTAGCATTGACCATAAGACCCCATAGCTACTATGTCTTTTCAGACTCACTCAGCCATCAAGTAATGAGATCAGTGGTGTATTGAGGGTTTTGTATGGTCTATGACAGACCACACTAGCCATGTCAGATGATTATTGTATACGGGCACTTTTTATTTAGACTTTATATACTGACTTACCCACACTAATCAATGCTAACCGATAGTATTGTATTCACAAAACATGTCTGCAGACATGAGTTGTATGTTGGCAAATTGTGTATGATTAGAGCTGTATTTATTGACAGGATAGTATACCTGAAATCTGTGGGTGTTAAGCATTTTGTGCATTTCTATAATGTTTCAAATGTTAATTGAAATGTATTGATTCTTTTTGCTCAATTACTGTTGCACAGATGCCTGGCAGGCTGGTGTCATTGGACTACACATCTGCCTAAGCATTTTAATGAGCTGATAACACCATCACTCTATGACCTTGTCCTGATGCTGATGCTCACATTCATTCATCACTACTGAGTAATGTGATGAGGCTGATGTTTTTATCTCCATACACAAATAGTGGGGAACCTGGAAACAACCGGCAGCTTGAGCAGAAATGGCACAACTGTCACGAATGAATGAATGAGTGAGTGAATGAATGCATGTATGCATGAACAAAGACTTCCAATTACATGGCTACAACTCTCCGCGATCCAATTCACCTCAGTCTCACAAACAAACCCTTGTGGATTTCTCATTACGTGCACCAAAGTCAGTCAGGGATTGGACATCTGTGGCTCCCAGTGGAATTCAAAACACACACACATTTTACATACATACAGCAGATACCATGAAAGTTGTAACCTGCTGATGGCTCTGGTAATGATGCAGTAGTAAGATTTAGCAGATATTGAATTGTTTCGCCAAGATGTTCAAGTCACATCTGGAAGGCTATACAGCTAGTTAGAGAGCTGGAACTGTGTGCTAATTGATGATTAGGTAGTGGTCAAGTCATAGGAAAAATGAAAATCCTTGAAATATAATTGGGGCGTTCAGAGGATAGACAAGTCAGTACAGCTACCACAGCTCTTTATGTCACTTTCTGGTGACTACTTTCACTGACTGCTTGTTCTGATTATGGTTTAGGTTACTGGACAGATAGTTGGTTTGCTTGAAGTATTTAGTAGTATGTTGAAACCATGCACATTTGTTAAATAGTTATTTAACAAATTATTATCCAATCAACCAAATGTTACCAAATTCAATCTGTACCGGCAACCTGACTGGGGGTCAGTTTAATTAATTCGCTGTTTTTTAATTTATTTTTTTTAAATTTTTTTTTCATTTATCTTCCTGAAGGGAAAGCCTAACTAATTCCCTCCATCTCCATGGCTCCACAAACAATGACTTTGCACATCAAAATCTTTACTTCTGCCTCTTTCTACAAATGAAAACAAGCATGTTATGTTACTGCATTTAAAACATTTTAGTAAAACTAGTACAGGAACACTTACCTGTAACATTGTAGAGAGAGGAAAGAGCTTCACAGTACCTCTGAAGTAACACTGATAGAGACAGCTCGCAAAGACAGTTTCGCTGTGAGTGGAAGGACAAGCATACTGTTGTAAGATGACATTTGCAGATTATTAATGGCAACATTCGAGGACAGGTGAAGCAGTACCATGATATGCAATCTGTACATGACTATCAAGTTAACACTGGCATATCCACACATGCTTAATTCTGCTAATTATAAGTATTACTGTAAAGGAATTCTGTGCATGATTATGCCACTAGGGTGCAGTGCGATGAGAAATACCATAGACACTGAGAACAGGGGAGGTGTGGGGCTACGAAAAACAGCTAATTCAGTTTCTGTATTTAATGATTATTATCACCCGGGCACTGCAGGAATTGAGAATGGTGGCTGCACTAAAATAAAAGAAAGAAAAAATCAAAGGAAAGAAAACAGCCAGATAGACATACAAAATAGAGAAATAAGGAAGAAAGTGTTGAACTTCGCATCAGTAATGATGAAGTATTATTATTGATAGCCAAATGGTAAAATGGTGGTGGACATACTGTGCATGTCTGTATATACATTGGCCACTTCATGTGAAACAAGCGGATCACAAGCAATCGATGATTTTTTTTTCTAAGACCAATCACAATACACTCCAAGGTTTCAAATGAGCAAATTCTCATTCTCAATTGGTCTCAAGCATTTAAGAGTGCTCATCTCAATATCAAAGCTGTTGAATGATACCATGTGCATACTAAATATCATATGTCTTTTTTTGCAGCATTTCAGTTGCTATACTGTGTGTCTGAATGGGCAGGAACCTGGCTTGCGTGTCAGTTTGTGTGAGCAGTGGACCATATGTCTGTCCTCTCCTCAGGAGACTTCTGTACTATATCTATGGTCCCCTCAGTGGGCTAATTGGTCTAGTGGGGACCAGAACTTTGTCCAGTCCATTGACATTATCCCCTGGGTCACTGGACACCCCAAGGCCTTAGCCTTTCCCATCAAGAGTTATGGTGGACGATAGCAACTTTCGGCAGAGAACAGCCGGAGTGCAGACTGACTAAAAGAGGAGCTTAGGCCAGTATCTCACACGGCATTTCACTAGGCAAGGGCAGCCCAGCGGCACCCTGTCTTACTCTCAGGGAGAGAGAGAGAGAGAGAGAGAGAGAGAGAGGGAGAGAGAGAGAGAGAGAGAGAGAGAGAGAGAGCAGCTGTGGTAGCAGGGAAATTCTCTTGAGGACGAGGGCACGGATGGGCCAGACAGGAAGGCTTGTGCATGGGACAGCTGAGCAGAGCCAGTCTCAGTGCAGGGTTGCTGGGGGAAGATGGGGTCTGAAGAGGGTCAGGGAGGGGTCTGAAAGGCTCTTCTGGGTCAGGGAGGGGATGGGGACTGTCCTCTTGGCTCTGGCAGGATATTTCAGGGTATTTCAGAACCAACCATGCTGACTAACTGACACATTTTCATGTTTACCATTTTCGCACCCTCTGTGTGTATACTTGAATGAGAATAAACAAGTCAACTATTGAAAAGCATAATATTCAGGTATTTCAGGGTATTTCAGAAGCAACCATGCTATTCAGGTATTTCAGGGTATTTCAGAACCAACCATGCTGACTAACTGACACATTTTCATGCTGACTAACTGACACATTTTTTACTTGAAAATCCATGTTTATGTCATTGTGCAGCCCGTAGTAGCTTTCAGAGCAGATCATTCCCACACACATGTCCTTGGGGGACCTCCATTTGCTTTTCCATGACGTGCATATGTGTTGAGATTTACTGTGTGCAAGCTGCTTTTAGCTTGACCATGCCGTTAAAAGAATATGCTCCATGTCCGTTATGATTCCATGAGTCATTTTGCATTTCTAAATCTAACTGGTTGTCTAATGTGCATACATAATATAATTACACTGTAAAAACAGATCTAGGGAAATACCAAGAATATACTCCTTTGAAGTTTCATTCTCATCAGCATACGCACTGATACACCACACAAATTGTAGGACCGCCAATACATTTCAAACCTTTTCTGTTTGCTTATTAGTAATTATTCAGAAGCTGCCAAGATAGACTAAATAATATAAGAATTTTAAGTGTCGTGTGGATATGCACATACAGATTCATGATGTATAGTGTAGATATGTACTTACGTAGAAAAGAAGAAGGCACATCAAGATTTTTGATATATTCATTGCGTTGCCGTCCCAGGTCAGACTCCAATTAGGCTTTGCTCACATTTTCACGAACAAGACAAAAAAAAGGTCTTTCCAGTGTGTCTTAAAGTACTCGTGAAATCTGTCAAGTTGGTTTTGAAGAATATCCTCATTTATTAAAAAGATGCAAAATGAATAAAAAATGCCTGTCCGCACTTGCCTGTCATGGGCAAACGTCAACTCAAAGAAAAACAAAAGTAACAGCAGCTGTGCTCATTAAGTTCAGTAAAACTCTGCCCAACACATCTCAGCAAGAGCAAAGCCTGTGTTTCCTTTGGAAATAAGACCACATGCACATCTCATATATCCTTGGCTTCTGAAGAAAAACAAATATTTATATATACAGTAATGGCAGTTACAGACTGAGCCTCAGTTGAGGACCATTGACTTCTGGATAGCCTCTTCTTTCACATTTAGGGCTGGTCAGACAGTTGGTCAGCTGGTTGATCAGCCTGTCTTCCAACGACTGCATTCCAAGTCCAGCATGTTTTTTTTTATTGCTCATGCAGTGTTTGTGCACCGCTATCTTCAGACCTTTGAGGACTTTGAGCGATATTTGCTGTGCACAGATTCACAGCAACCTGTGGGAGATTCCGGGCTCTGAAGTAACATAATCAGGGGAAAAACTACTGACAATCAAAACAAGCTGAAATGTTGTGTTTATATTAACATGCTCAGAGTAACATTCACACACATCTATGGAATTGTCTTATATTTGAACTTCTTTCTTTTTTTGTAGTAAGGCCTGAAGGTGCTGCAAACCTGGATTAAAGATGAAAATTAATAATGATTGACAATAATCAGTAATCCAATGAATCTCATATTCATTTGTATTTTACCCCTTAATTAGACTTGGAATGTAGGTTGGAATGTAAGGGTCTCTGGTCTCTGTAAGTGTCTTGCCTTTTGGAATACTGTGTTTGATGGATAGCAGGAGGTATGATAGAATAGGTGTCTTTTACAACCTCTCATTTTAGGTTATATTAATATCAATATCATTGCATTCCTTATACCCCTACCCCCATGATACAGGCCTCTGAAACATTTGCTCACAGCTGGATCCTGGATCATTCTTCTGTTTAGGATACTTAAACTTGGACTGTTTCAAATATCTAATCAGAGACATAGGTGAATCTTCTAGGTGAAACCTTCCACTCTCCCTAGATGCGCATCATTGCAAGAATAAGTCCTGTTTACTGATTGATCATTCTCCGTGTCTCCACTTATCTGTGGTATTAGAAAAATGACCAACCAGCCAGTCCTCTCCATGTTGTTTTAAAGATAATTTTCCTCCTGCCTGTGTTCATGTTTGTTTTAAACATGAATTTCTCATTGGTTAAAAAATCCTATGCGGTGAAAAGAAAATGTTCCAATGTGACCCAGGTCAGTAGACTATGTTAAAACTCTCAAAGCACTTGAAATGCCTTGAGATTCCTAGTTTGCTGTATATTATCTTATCCCTGCCAAAAACTACTTGTGTGGTGTTCCAAGGCAGAATGTATTCAGAATTTCTGCTGTGCTTAATTTCACTGACTGTTATCCACCATATGTTAAAACCACACTATTTGTCTGTGTCCTCTGAAGGAACATGCACTTCTATCTGATGTTTTCCTTGTCTACATTGGAACATTCTTGTTTCTGTTAGAATTACACTTGTTGTTCATCGTTGACAGGGCTAATTCTGTAACATCCGCAGGCAAGAACTTAAAGCTAACCTCTGCAAACTACTCACTCATAACCAAGTAGATTAGAGGAGATTTCACTGCCCAGAAACACACTATCATGTAAAGGTACAACCCTCCATCCCGGTCCCTTTTTGTCATTTTGTCAAACATGCAGTATTTACGAAGACGGCAGCACGTTAGGCTGCCAGTTAACTTTCAGGTCATTGGAAGCGGGTGTCTGATGTTGGTAGAACGGTATTGGGCTAATGAAGAGACGGTTTAGTAGTGCCACACAGAGAATTCCACTGATCCAATTCTGTGCTTACTAAAGTCACACTGTGACTAGTCTATCATTTTAGACATTAGAAATGTTTTGCATGCAAGAGGCACTCAATGCTAGCACAACCTTCATGAGGACAGCATTTCACAATGAGTGACGGACAGAGTAGATTGTGAGTCTCGGAGATTGCAAAAGAAAAACATCTTATCCCAAAGAAACACAATCACAATTGACATATATAGTACAATACATTTAAATATTTCTGCACATTGCAAGTATTTGCTATGAATATTTATCCGTCACAAATGGCATATCCAAATCTGTGAAACAGCAGACATGCTTATTACCCCAAGAAGACAGAAAACGTGTCAGTGTGGGTTTACCTCTTTGCCATCCCTCTGCCCAGCCAAAGCTAAGAGTATTCTGCACTGCTGCACTGAAGTAAGGACCCAGGTGCTTCATCAGTCCATGGCTTCAGATGTCCCTCCATTCACTGTTTCAGCTGGGACTAACCCTGTTTAGATCTGAATGGAAATCACTGAATAAATTGGGTGTCTAAGCTAATTATCTGAATTGAGTTGACCTGCGCTAGAAATATTCAGCATCTCTTGGTATTTTGTTAGCAGTATATTGTTCTCTGACTCGAGCTGGTATACTGTTACAAATGCATGCTCATGTGGGTTTGTAATTTTAGCATACAGAACACTGGTCTGAAACGTTGCTTTGGAGGGAGAAGCATTTGTAGCTTACATCCTAAAAATTTGGGTTACATCATATTAACTGTAAAAAGATCTCATAAGACTATAGCTGGATAATACATGTGTCCCTTTATAATAATGATCTCATAGATCTTTGTATGGACTGTGTTGTATGTTTCTCCCCTTTTGAGACGAAATGTTATTTTTGGAGATTAATTAAAGATTCATTATGTTATCATTTTAATCACAAAGTGTGTTATACAATATAAAGTTAGATGTTTTAGTTCCCACTTGGTTCTACCAGTAAAAGGAAAAGGGAGTTTTAGATTGGCATGTTTCCAGATTTTCAGCTTGTAATTAGATTAGATCAGCATGTTATTAGATACAATTATTCGATTTGTTCCTTGTTGTGTGGAAACTCTGAAGAGTTCATAGTGATTGTGTCCACACAGGGCATGACTATACACCGTGTTTCCAAGCTAAAGCTCGGGACTGTGTAAAGCCTGGCAGCACGGCTCGACCCACCGAGGCATGACAAATCCACAGAGTGATTATCCTTTACTTTAGTGTCCGCTGCTACATCCAGGCTGACCAGAGGCAGTGCAGCCCTCTGTGT
The DNA here is from genome assembly GCF_900700415.2 of Clupea harengus. NCBI lineage: Eukaryota > Metazoa > Chordata > Actinopteri > Clupeiformes > Clupeidae > Clupea > Clupea harengus. The sequence continues at coordinate 10,572,869 of NC_045176.1, forward strand.
CACTAATGACAAACTAGCCTGCAGTTCTCTCGCAGTATTTCAGCAAACACAGAAGAAAATAGCCGTGCTGAAAAAAAAAGAAGAAAAAAAAACACTTCTGAAGCACACCATTTTACAGACAGACACGTTTACATCAGTCGCCCAGAACGATTCATTGTCCGCAAAGCTGCTGAAAATGAGGATATTTGCCACGTCTAAGTCAAACAAAAGATGCAGCATAGGGAAAAGTGATGTGCTAATTATCATACATTCATCCAACATCCGAGTCTCAGACAGGAGGAAATCTTGAGGAGCTGTTTCACAGAGCTTTTGTGTACACAAAGGCTTTGGGTGCAGTGCTTAGTGAAAGTGGATGTTGGAATCTAATGATTATGCTAAGTTCTTGTGGCAGGTCCCTCTGTTTACGAGTCGGAATTGACGCTCAGCGCCTGTGCTCGGTGTTGTCATAGAGCTTGCTAGGCACGCCGTTCCGTGCAATGAGAGATTGGCTGATGATCTCACAGTAGATTTGTCTCCTTTGGACACAGCCATGCGGTTTTCATCACATTACTTCCTATGAGTGGGACAGTCGGAGCGCCCAAGGAAACAACAGTGCCTCCTCCTATTACCCGTATGCTATATGGAGTGTCCATTCTAATCCATATACAGCAGATCTACATTGGGGCATGACACATCACTTAGATCATATTAAGTTGGTTGGATATCACAGAGAAATGTCTTGTTTTTGATCAAATAAAACAAATTCCAACTCTAAACGTTTTTGTTGAGGGATTTAATTAATTAAAGTAAAGTATAAGGATCTCTATATAACAACTTTTTAATTTGTTCAGATATTACATTTTGAGACACAGCGAAAGCCATATTTAAATTTTTCACACATCACCACATTTTGATTAGATTATTTGATCATTCTGTTTTTGAAAGCATTTCAAGCTATTGCAGTCACAACAACAAAAAAAAAACACAATAAAGCATCGATCTTCACTGTAGACAACCTCTAAAAATACGCGTTTGTCTCACGTTAGCACCCATTGCATTGCATAAGGCTTTAAAGAGTCAAAGACTCCGCTGTGTTCTCTTTTGCTAAAATGGCAACACTAATGAGGACTATCAGTGCTGAGATGATGAGGGTGTCTGAGCTGTGGAGCTGCCATGATCAAAGAGCCAGAAAGAGAGAGAGAGAGGGAAAGGGAAAGAGAGAGAGAGAGAGGAAAAAAGAAAGAAACAACAAGGAAGACGTGCAACCAGTACAGGCCCAGTATGCTGTGGGTGGGTGGAGAGCATCTGGTCGGTAGAGATCATCCGTTCTTCCATCTGTGTGTGCTTGCACAGCCCCCCATCCTCCTGACACACACACACACACACACACACACACACACACACACACACACACACACACACACACACACACACACACACCCCTCTCGCCTTGCTACACGCTACCAAGCAGCCTGTCACCTGCAGTCAGATCCCATCAGAAAGAAGCCTGAGAGGCTCGGCACGCTCTTTGATACCACATCCATCACAGCAAATCAGCACTTGCTCCCAAAGGTGCCAGTGCTGACTGACGCCCATGACTCCTTGACAAGAAAGCGCTGCGGGGAGACTGAAAGTGAGGTGCTCTCTTTGCCTGAGTCTTCATTTTTTGGAGGATGGGGGGTCAATTGCAAGAATGAAGATAATGCATATCACGAACAGCATCTGGGCAGGAACTACTGTATGAGCCTGTATTGCTCACACATAATAATGGAATATTTTACTTGAGGATAAATATTTGTTACGTGGGTTACGTGTCATTTAGCAGACACTCTTATCCAGCGACTTAACTACAGGGGCGGGCCCCCTGGAGTAACATGGGGATAGGTGCCTTGCTCAGGGGCACAGTGCAGAACTCACAACCTTCCGGTGTTCCATTTGGAAGCCCAGATCCTTAACCACTAAACCACCACCACCACCACCCCTAGCACTTACTCAGAAGCCTTACAGTCACCAAACCTCTCATCTACCGAATGCGGTCAACATTGGATGATCCATGCAAAGTTGCTCATGTGATTGTCGCTGTAAAAAATGCAACTGCACCACAGTTCAGTAGGTCACTGTAAGCAAAACAAGTGTGATTTCATGTTCACAGAAGATACACACGCTGTGTCACATGCACTGAGCCTTTCCTAACGACGAAGGACGTTGGGATGCGGTCAGAACATTTGAGTCCTATTATACTGGGTCATTCTTGTTACTGAATCTTTAGACAGTTAAATATATGACAGATTTAGATTTGGTTTAGGGGGGTGTGGATGTGTACATTTTTGGATGCATAAATACAGTGTCATGCAATTGTCTGTATGTATAAATATGTATAATTCGGTGGGGTAATAGCAAAACTAGCTCAGTAATCCAGTCCAAATGTTCAAGATGAAGTGATGATACTTCACACTTGATGGTTCTTCACACTGTGGCACTGCAGTGAGTTATAGAAAAGGTCGTTTCTGAAATTGAAATATAAAATGTACTTGGCAAATGACAAATTCCTTCCTGAGTTTGACTCTGTATAACAGAACATAAAAATGTTTTCTAGCAATCCAACACATGGTCTGTATATCGAATATTTAAAAACAAATAATATATACTTTATACCAAAGCCCCTTTCTCTCTGTCTTATTTCAGTATTAATCAGCCACGGAATCTCAAGATGCCTGTGGTGTTTACCTAGGTCAAATGAAAACACATTTATCTGGTGTTAGTGCCAGTCAAAACATAATGCTATAGACAAATATGGGTTTCTATCAGTACTGCTTGTGATGGCTGGATTCCCATACAAATGACTAAATATAAGATGTTTTTTTAGATATTGATAAATACAGAAACAGAACAGTTTTACAATGTTCAAAACTGAGAACAAAATTGAAAAGGTTAACATGAATTTTTAAATGTAACATATAAAGGAAGAAAAACAGGAGTCATTGTGAAGCAGCAACATTTTTCACATTCATTGAAGTACACATTTCTGTTCTTGTAACAGTACTGACTTTGTATGAGCATCTGAACATCATGCATCTCTTGACATCAGTCCTCTGGGGCACTGGATGCTGAATTAAACCCAGATTGATTTTCCCTCCATCTGACCTTTAGGTAGTCCTCAATGGAATCATAAGACATTTTGTACAGAAAAAAATAGTAGCTATATTTGAGGAACGTATCATGACCTTACAAATACTGCAGTCCCCCTAAGGGGCCATTACAATGTTCAGACGTTTCCAAAATAAATGTTGTATGCTCTCGTCAAAGGAGGTGTCTGGAGGTTATTTATACGGAACCTGGATGTCGCTTTGAATACTCTCTGAAGTATCAAAAATGGCCTGAATTCAGCAATTGTGTGGCATAGTTATTATTCTGTATCAGTGTGTGACTATGTTCACATCTGGGGAAACAGTCTACACCTGTAGGTAATGTAGGTTATGTGGAAGGACGGAAGGGGTGACAGGATAACAGACACTGATTATATTATGAGTCAACTGTTCCATGGCAAGTAGAGACATTTTGCCAGCATAGTTCCTTGTGGGTTCATGTTTGCAACAGGAATGAAGATGCTATCTTCCTCTGAAAAATTTGACTATTTCATTGTCTCGTGTTGTTGGACACATTGTAAGGTGTTCCATGTGTAAACAGAGATGGCTGGGTAAAGAGCAAATTACTTGTGTGGCTGAGCAGTAAAATTGTTTTCAAATTGAAAGTGATCAGACCATGGTCTCCAGGAGATGCTTTGACATCTATTTAGTGATCACACTATAATTAATGTATTGGCTTCATAGCCTTAGTTCAGTCATTCAACATGAGATTTAATGAAATTTGCCGTTTTGTGAAGGTGTAAAATGACTTTGACATCAGCCTTCTATTGTGGTGGGACTGATGCAACATGGAAGTATGACTACAAAAAGAATGTGATACAAAATGTGCGCCTTACAAGGGAGCAAAGAATGTAGAATAGTATAACTTATTCATTGCTCTACCAGTTTTACTTTTCTGAATGTGTCTGGTGTCACTTCCCATCTATTTACAACTCCAACAGCATTCCAGCATTACTCTTCCTGTAAGCCGAACTTGAATAGAATTAAAATAATTCAGCACCACAAAAATACCATTATATCATGTTTTATCTCTCTTTTCAGCTGTAACAGGGTTTTGCGTCTCATTTTGCCCGAATCACACAAAACTGTAGTTATGCAGACGGGTGAGGATAATCGCGTGCCTCTCAAATTTACATCCAGGTTGTGACTTTTATATGAGCTGCTATGACTGCATGCATAGACACTGAAGCTGAACTTCTACAGCTGGGGCTGTGCTAAGCAAACCCATTTGGGTATAATGAATGTGTCAGGCACAAAAGCATGTGTATCCTCTTTAGTGAGAAAACCGGGGTGCTGGAGGCCTCGTGCATGGGAAACTGTGATACGTCAACACAAATCATGTGAATCACCCAACAGGAGTCCACAAAAATAAGGATCACTCTAGGTTGTAAACAAGAGTTTGAAAGGAGGACGAGAATGATGATCTGTATATTCTCTCTCTGCCTGACTCTTTTTGTATGGACAGAAAGAGGGAAAGGCAAAGGTCAGGGATGATTGCTCAGATTGTAATGAGGTCCTTTCCAGTGGCCTCAGGTTCCCGTGAAAGAAGAGGACAATAGTCTGTGCTCTTGGCCTTTAAAGATGTACCGAGGTATTTCATTTTTCAGGTTTTTGGTTCTTTCTTCTTCTCAGATGAAAAAGGTTTTTGTAAAGCAGCATGGTAGATCAGGAGAAAACAGGGGAACATGGTTGCTTTACTGATATTGGCCCTCAGTTGAAAGTGAATAAGTGAGTTTTTAAGCAAGGCCAAGAGACATTGGAGGATGTGTGGTTGTTCTGACCTAGGAGGGCCCCAGTGGCTGTGTCACGTCTAACACATTGATCATCACCTTGTTTGCAGTTGGTCATTTAAAGTAACACAAAAGGAAGCATTTATTTTGTCTGATGACTTAAAAATAAAAGGGGAGAGCTTTCTGGCTGCAGTGCAGAAATGGAAAACTTTGTGTTGAATTGACCACCTGTTGTGCAGATTCAATTTCCATTTCTTTTGTTAAAAACTGATTGACCAAACAAAGACTTGTTACTGATAGCCAAAACATACTATGGGCAGTTTTACCATGCATATTGCCTCCAATGAATGTTCTTTTATAAAGACATAATTAAAACCTGCATAGATTGTTTTCATCAATAACATTTCATCCAATAACATCCAATAACATTTGTAATACCCTTTACAAAGATATACCATTGTATTACTGCCTTTTGTTGTTGTTTTGAAGCATCCCTCTTTTTGGAAACCACTTTTGGGGATTGTGGACATGAATACAAAATATGTATTTAATATTGTTCCCAACTTTAATTTGGAAAACTATTTGTTTATTCATATATTTGCTTTCACAGACATACAACTGGTTTATGAAAAGTTCTCAATTCAAATGGCCTCTATGTTTGCTGAAAACCAATCATAGTATTTCCACCTGCTCTTTTGTCCATGATCATTTCCTGTCAGACATGATTACACTCTTGATTAGTCTTGTCCAGTGTCCAGTGTCACAGCCTCAAACAAAACCTTAGTCACTCACCTCACAAATGACTAGAGACACACAACACACAAATCCTAGAAAACACTGGGAAGAATAAAGCATGAAAAATGGCACTACTTCAGATCTGGAGGCAGTAAACAGAAGAGTAAGCCTGCCAGAGTGGCCACAAGTCCCGAAATGAGACAGTGCCGAGATTAGTGGCAGTACCCTTAATGCCAGAGGGGATTCCGTTGTCAGGGTTACAGAGAAAGCAAATGTATCAGAGTGGATATACTGTTGAGGGAAGAGAATCAGGAGATGATAGCAGAGACAAAATCAGGGCAAAAGAATGAATTGGATGGCTTACCATTGTTAACAGTGATCAAGGCACAGAGACAGAAGGACATTTAAGATAGCCTACTTGGGTTTTCAAGGTTGCAAACTTCCAAGGCTTATTGGCATGAGATTGACAAAGGCTGATCAAACTTTTGTACGTGAGATGAATTTATTCTAATGCTATCCTGAGACAAAACAGGGCGATGACTGTGGGCATCTGGAAAAACAACACATTTCTGTGAGCCAGGATAGGACCCCAATAAGGTTACAGCCTTAGTCAAATTATTTCATGAATAACATTGGCAGGGATGTTTATGATGAAAACTAGCAAGTCAACAACTTTCCTAACACAGCCAAACATCAAGCAAGCGCAACACAAGACATAACAAGACAGCTAATAAGTTATTACTGACAAGTCCAACAGAAAGAAGGCCAGCTCGGCATCTGACTTGCTCAGTTACTTGTTCGGTCTCTTCCTGGGTTACTCTCTCGTTTTCTCTTCATATCCTCTGACAACATCTTCCTCGGTTTCTCTGTCGCCTCTGCCATGATGTCCACACAGAGAATACTGCGCTAGCTTTCTCTTATAGCAAGCGCATGGGTCTTGTGAGGTGGTGCCATACAGCATTACATAGTTCTCGCGAGAGTTCCCATGCCCTGTACCCCAAAGTTACAAGTTACAGGCATGCTGTGGCAGTGGCACAGACGCCATTCTCTGAATTACAAGTCAGTGTACAACCAAAATGATTTTGAAGCTGGTATTTTAAGGTAAAATTGTAGCTTAATGTTACTTTAAGGCTCACAATTAGTTAGCAAATCAGTGTGAGCTGAGGCCTGTTTCTCACCTTTAGGTGTGCCACTCATGAGTTTGGTGGAATCGTGGCATTTTGGAGTAACTTTAGTTACAAGAACTAAACCAAACTGAACTAGTGACCAAAGAAGCGTGGAAAGTTGCGTGTGTAATAGTTGGAGAGCTCGATCAGGATTGGACACCGGTGTGTAAGTGCAGAGAAACAATCGTATTCTGCTGAAATCTCATAAACCGTGTCAATTTTATGTCCATTAGCAGGGATTTAGTATCCCAGAGGACATTTCAGGACGTTTCTATTTATTTCATTATTTCCTTAGATGCACATATTGAAAACATAATACGTTTAATATGCAATGCAGTCAGTGTTTATATTCCCAGAGTGTGGAAAGATTTAGCCAGGATTATTCTTCCGAGACCGTTGAACTCATATTAAAAAATATGAGTTCAGAAGACATTTGAACAAAAACTGATTGGGTTGTGATGAGTCTTTTGTCTGATTCTCTAAATGCTTCTCTTCACTGAGATATACCAGCTATATTGTAGAATGTTGGGGGGGTTCCCAGCATGCCTTGGGTAATGGACGTGTAGTTGCTTAGCCCTAGACTATTATGGTTCCGTTTATGTTTCCCTTGTGTGTGTAGTGGAAATGTATTTGTATTAGGGATAAAAGATATAATACGTTATTCAGGAAAGCACAGATAATTTGATGTCTTCTACCCAAAGGTGCACGTTATTAGGCAAAAAAAAAGTCAGCTACTGACTGACATACATCAGCTCGAATCATATCATCATATACCACAAGATGAAAATGCCCATTCTGTTTGCAACATATGACTTTACTATGTAGTTGTTGAATTTACAACAAATTATTGAAAAGAAATCACTATATTCTGTAGTTGCCCCACCCAGTCAGCGTTTAACTGAAAAGGCGTCAATGTAACATGTGCAGATTACTTTCAAACCGCTATGCAAACTCAAACCCCTAAACACATCACCTGTGTAAAAAAAAAATACGTCAGTCAATAATCAAGAGGTCTTGGAAATAGCAACAGGTAATAGCAACTATGTATGTAGTGTTTGTATGTGTAATTTTGATAAAAAATCTCTATTCTTTCAATAGCAATTGAAAGGGGTGTTACTGAATGACAGAATCTCTATAAAAGAAATAGTAAATTATTCGAACTGCTAACAATTCTTGCACCTCTTCTTTAACCAAATCTCCATGTCAAGAAAGTCAGCTACGTTTAGCTACGTTTAGCCCTGTCCACTGAGCATAGTATCAATAAAACATGTCAATAAGGGCATGGGAAAGGAAATGATTCTCACCGAGGCAGTTTAACTGCCTTTCAGCTGTCGAGCATCTGGACTTTTCTGATTCGCAAGTCAAAGGTCAGGGGTGAGGTATGAGCAGCTCGGGGAGATGTCTGCTGACCGTCCATAACTGTCACCAGTGGCAGAGGAGCAAGGCCTCGTTGCACAGGAGGGAAGGCCTTTGGGTCAGAACAGCTTGGAGCAATGTATAATTCAATGAATAGCGCATGGCTGATATATAGAGAATGTAAATGAATGTAGATGAAGACTAATAATTGAAAAAAATTGAGCCGTGAGTAGGAGCTATGGGTTTCGTGGTTCATATATAGGTTACATGATGGCCTTAAGCCAGTTCTCACATACACCAGAGAAAGCCTCCCTGCAGCCTGATGTAATGATGCTAAATATTGTGTATAGTCAAGCTATAACTATAGGATAGGCTCTTGGCAGTTCATTTTCACCTAACAATTATAGTATCAAGTTGCATCGGGGTGACATCCATTAACAGTTACTGACCCAGTGCCACTGGAGAGGACTAAAACTGAAGAGGCCTCGAGGTGTAGAGGTTTGTGGTTGATGAGGCCCGGGTAGCCAGTAGAGTGGTCCAGTGACACTGAGCAAGGGTTAGAATCCTTATGGGCCTATAATGAAGGCTTCCAAAGAAGAGGACCCAGTGTCTTGCAATTCTTTGGCCTGTGGGTGTGTTTAAAATTGTGGGAGAGAGTTGTCGAAATATTAGACGCTTCATGAGATGGCACACAAGGAGCTGAGCTGAGATTCTAGTGGAGAAGGATGGGAATACAAGAACAGACAACAAAAGAAGGTATTATGACAGGTTGCAAGTGCTTTAAACCACGCTGTGCACATTACCATTTACCTCTTCTTGTGGTCCGCTGCACCGCGGGGGATCTGGTCTTCCCCATTTGAAGATGGTACACCCCTGTGTACACTGTAATACAATGCACCTCAGCCACCACATAGAGCTCCTGGCCAGACATAACTCCCTCCTTAGCTCTAATGTGCAGCCCTGTAGTACGAAGCAGCATTCAGCTACAATGCTCTTCGCCCTCTCAGCGCAAAAAGCTTTGTGCTTCAGTGAGCTAAAAAAAAAGGAGCAGTGAATTGACAGCAGGTCTTGTAAAAAAAACACATTACTTCCTGGTTTATCCTCCTTTCACCAGGACAGAGCCTGAGCATGGGGTGGGGCCAGACAGGTCAGCCAGCCCTTGAGCCACCCCCGGCGTCTCAGGACACCAGAGGTGAGGACTGTGCGTCTCAGGACACCAGAGGTGAGGACTGTGCGTCTGTAGCAGCTTGGGACTGCTCCAAATCTGAGGCACAGCCGGTTGGATGACCTCGGCCCATTCTCTGTTGAAGATGAATGAATGTTGCACGCTAACTCTGTGGAATATTCCTGCTGTGAAAAAAAAAAAACACTCGTTTCGGTATACCTTCTCATTCCTGAAAAGGACAGCAGTCTCTACATTGGAAGTTACAGATACGGCGATATAACCCTAGAACTTGTTTTTTCCCCCTCATTGGATTGACCAATTTTTTTTTTTATATCCACCTAGCACATTTTATGAATATGGTTTCAGTTCAAACACATTACATGCCATTTTAAGTGCTCCCTACATCCCACTTCGATCTATTCTCTCAGATATTTAAATTTCATACTTACTTTAATTTTGTACCCATAAACCCACTTCAAGGGGACATGAGGCTAAATGACCAGAAAGAGAGTTCAGACCTTAACGTTGTTTTTATTGTCTTTGCTGAATCAGAATGTTATCCATTCACTTGAGAAAGACTCTGTGTGGATCTTGGAAAAAGAGAAGCCTAAATGCTTGTCGGTATGGATGATTTGAAAAACAGCACTGCGGAACATCTTGGGAAATAAGCAGGAGAGGAAATTAAAGGGTAAAACTCACCCACAGATGACCTTCTCTACAGAAAAACCAAGACCCTGTCAAGATTGATTTAGTATACATTTGGGAAGACATCTGACACAAACTGAAACAGACGCGAGTTATCACATCAGTTTGGTACTGCGTATATAGCCGAGATTTAGCTGGTTTCTCTGTCAATCCAAACCCTTCACACAGAATTAAAAATGAATTGGTAGTTTATCTAATATAAATACTGCAGCACAGAATATTTTGTTCAAATAGCTATGTTTTGCCATATTCAGCGAGTAAATAGAGCAGGACTATGAAATAATAAACCATGTGCATGCTCCTGCTAGAGCAGTTGTGATCATTACAATTAAACTGGACCCATATAATTGTACATTACTGAAAGAATCCATGGTCAATGGGACACATATATATATATATATATATATTAACAACAAAACTCAAACGTTTTTCAGGACTGATAGCAAATAACCAATCTGTGTGCACTTTGCTTTTTAACCACACCTACATTTTCCTCTGGAATTGTAGTCTGTCCTTAAAAACGGATTTCTTCTAAAAGTCCTCTGGGATTATCGCAGATCTCTAAAACATAATGCTCTATGCATAATGAGCCAAACGAGTGAAATTGCTACCACTGAGGTTTACTTCAGGTAAACCAGGCATGCACAGACTCTGGCATGCAGCAATGGAGATGGGGGGGGGGGGGGACATTAGGAAGGGAGATGCAATGACATCCCTTTTCAACAATGTACTCCAATTATATATTAACACTGCTGAGTCAACATGGTAGGTCAGGCTGTACAAATTGTAATTGCAGTACTCAGTGACCTCACAGATGTCAAGACAAATAGCTTCTATTGGCAGGCTGCACATAGCATACTTATACTTTGCATGAAGAAACATCAATAAACAGGGCCAAAGCTAATCCTTTCACAATGAATGCCCTTGAAATCAGTACAACCAATCATGTATGCACAGCAATGCTCAGGCCTGACAATTGAATTAAAAGCTTATCCTCAAATATGCTAAATCCATAATTGAAGCGTTTTATAACAGTTGGTAATTCACCTTACTTCCTCCTTAGGGCTACACCATGTCAATCAAAGGGAACAGTGAGGTTGATGCCTGTGCTAATTTAATGGTATATATTTAAATAGGTAGCCAGTTTGAACAAATTCAGAAACGTACCTGTTTATCTTATCTTTTTTATTAATCTTTTTTAAAAAATTCAGAGAGAAATCCCTTGTAACAGCAAATACATATATCAATTACATTGTTTAATTAAAAACGCTATCAGTTATTCTAATCCAATACACTTCAGCGAGTTACTCCTCACAGTCCTCTAGCTGTCCATTTGGTGTGTGCTCTCAAAAAAAAAAGAAAAACGCTGGTGTTCGTACACAGTCCTGGCTCTGTAAATGAGAAACAAACAAAGTGTATTGGACCAAGCCATACACAATCCCAGCCAGTCCACATGTTGCTTCAGGAACATGCAAGGGAGGGTGTTATTTGACTGTGTTGTTGAGCTCAACTATCAACAATGTGACGGCCGTGGTGCGACCGCACATGAACGACACATTCCTGCCCCATATTTGCAACTGCTAGCGCACACCCGGATTTGCATACACATCCACACACAAACACACAAAGATGCACACACCAACATTTTGACGGCAACCCGAGGCTCGGTCCGTCACAAACAACCATTCACCAAAATTGCAGACTGTGCCTTTTAACTGTCATAAATAAATAAACATTTGAGACATCATATACACTGCTGATTCACTCATCAAATATTAACTTTGTAGTAGGAAAATATTTTAATTCGATTAGAAAGAAGAAGCAAATTATTGCTTCTATTTTAAGGATTTTGTTGTATACACACAACCCTTTAGAAATAATGTATCCCTGTGGGTCTAATTTAATACAAAACCATACATTTTCTTTTTCATGAGTCTTTGTAAATAAATACGTAATTACTAGGGTATAATGTTCATATAATTATCATTATCATACCTTCACGTTTTATACAAGCCAGAGAAAAGTATAATTGAGAAAGACTTATCAATGAGAAAAATTTACATTTCCGCACTCTCCCGCACCCTCTATACATAGCCTCAAAACACCTATATAGACATAGATAAGCTTCTGGAGAGTGGGTAATTATTAGAAAATATTAACTGGATAAAAACTGAAAAACTGTATTTCTGGAAATGTGTGGGGATATGAACTCTGCAGTGCAGACGTGCAGGTCATGAAGATCATTGCCAAGAAACAAATACTTGGGATTACATGGGAGAATTAGTTGTCATTGTCGAGATCCCATCCAGCAACATCACTCATGCCAACCGATGCGCTTTGGCAGAGTTCTGTAATAAGGGTAGACACAACAATAAATACATTCATTTATATATGTTGTTTTGTATTAGTTTGAAATAGAGCTACATCAAACACAGAATGTTAAAATGGCAAGTCCCTATAATAACCTGTTGAACAACTATAAAGGGACTAATTATACGAAGGCATACTGTACATAGCTATTGTCACAGTTCCTTCCCACAGACCAGTATTTCATGTGTTTTGCACAGCCTTGTAGACTAGGCCACACTGAGTAGCTTATGCTACTCACACCACTATTCTGGTCAGTCTTTGTCTCTGCATAAACACAGCATGCCGGAGTAACAGCCCGACAAATACGTTTGCTATATTTGCTACATATGGGGGTGTCATGCTATAAAAGTAGTTTTCACCTTTTTGGGGAGTTTAATGCACACACCTTAAAACAATATTATGAATAGCAGGTGGTAGCAACAGGTGTTTATCTCAGGGTGCGCTAACCTTTATGTTTGAAAAGCAGCATTTTACAGGATGTCATTAACAGAATTCATCCAGCATATTTTACTCACTTGGGCGCAGCTTCATCTGTGAGTGATTAATCAGTGCACCAGAAGGGCCGTGTCATCCAACAGATCCAACTGTAACTGCAATTTATTCTCTTATTTGAATTCAGTGTCTGCATTTTTGCTGAAGACCTAATTAAACATAAGGAAGGGCTAGGCATTTTGATCTCAGCTCCCAAAACTCCAAGGACCTGACAGCCTCCGGGACCTCTGGCGTTTCTGAAAAACACGATATTTGAACTCTCAGTGCCAATGACATGATGGTGTCACAGCACTAATATCGGTACGTTTTTCATGTGGCATAACAGCATGTTTTATGTCACATATTGCATTTGTTGTTATGTGATGTGATGTCATGTTATGATGTGATGTCATGTTATGTTCCACTCTAAATGCTTCCTCTTTAGTTTTGTGTTGGTTGTTTCCTGTCCTGAGTTTAGTTCTGTTCCGCTCTCTTTTTATGAACATTGAACCTTGATGAGGTTGAGTTTTTGTTGTTTATGTACAGAACTGTTGGCACAGCTTATGTACTGTAAGTACGTTTAAACTAGCACCCATGACACAACTTCTGATAACACACTCTATCCCATGTTCTCTTGTATAAAATACTCCCTTTAAGATAGACATTATGTATTTATTATAATATATAATATATAATACAATGGGCCTTGTGCAGAAGTGATATAAACAAATGTCCTCATATTTCTGTTCGTATTCATGATATGTTCTAGCCTGACGTTGTCATACTCATAATTCTAGTCAGAATATGAGTCTGATACTGCTCCATTGGGCTGTGATTATGGGGCGTGTTTCAACCGAACCAGGAAAAAAAATGCTTGCTCAATTGGATAGACCTACAACCAATCAGACCAACGTAGTATGTGACGTACTGTATGTTAAGCGACTCATAGTTGTTGTCAACAGAACTCAACTGCACGCACGCTGGAAGAAGTAGAAGAAGACGATGAGTATAAACGATTTTTGCCGGTGTTGTAAAAAGAATTCAAGGAGACACGGAGTACTTACCAACACGATCAGCATTTTTGAGAGAAACAGTAAAGGTGAATGCGAATTCAACCCAAGCGCTCTTTGGTGACGTGGTTGATTACGTTACTGTTGATCATCTGTCCATCATCGCATAAAGCCCGCCCTGACAATTTGATTGGTACGAACAGCTCTGGTCCCCACGGAGCAATGCCAGACCGAACTTCCTGACCTTAAATGTTGTGGGCGGGGCTAAGTTCGGCTGGCACCCAGGCTAGATATGTTCTGTTTTGTTAGTACCCATTGATTTCTGGGATCCACCAATATTTTCTTATTTTTGCTCTTTTCTTAGGCAAGAGAACATTTTTCAAGTGTTCGAGAGCACTCTCAACATGAATGAATATCAATCATATAATAAAATTTTGATTATTATTATTATATGTTTTAAAGTAATTATGATGATTGGATTATTACATTTGTAGGCTAAAAAATATATCATTCATTTATTGTCATTCATGATGACAAAAGTTGAATGTACTAATAGTCAATCTTGTCTGTTTTGTCACAGCAGGTTTGGTTCATGGTTCATCACTGAACACACATTAGAATGTCCCCTTACTTTTGTTTCACTGTGGTCATAATTCTGGTTTTCTATCAAGTTATAAGATTGACAAAGAAAATCCTCCACTACATCCTCCCACTGACTTTTTCACTTCATCCAATCATTTTATGCCCTGCACACTTGAATCGAAATGGCAATTTCCCTTCCCCACCCTCATTTGCCTTGCGATAAGACTGTGGCTGTGTTTGTGCCCTGAGCCCTGTGCCTTAATGGGATTGAAATAGCACCCTAAATATAAAAAAGAATTGTCATTCTATTTATGTATTGCAGGGGACACATTTAAAATATATAATATAATATAATATAATATACTCTCTTGACTATATTTAGTTTGCCTGAGCATTGCATTTAATGTTACTTTGGATTTCCACTGCCAACGGCTCTCCACTGCCAATGTGCTTTCTGCATTTTCACCCCTTCTGCTGGGATCGTATCCCTGTCAGATAATGATTTGCTTGGCATCAGATATGCCTTTGATCGGTCCGATCCCTGCCATAGCTAGGGGGTGGCTGAAAGACAGTGGTACTATCAATCAACTGCAGCTCAGGGGAAGGACGTCTAGAAGACGCATAATTACTGATGTATTTCAGTGTTTTTGTGTTAAGTAAAAGTAAAATCCCAAACTCAATGCCCACCAATCAGAGGTATGGTACCTTAATGTGAGACATATTTGATGATCTGATCAAAAGAACCCATTACTTCAGTAGCACTAGTAACAACTGCCTGTGTCTTCTTGGAAGCTGTACAACCCTTTTCCTGATATTTTTGTCTACATTGTCTTATTCTGAAGGCACTGGATCTAAAGAGTTTGTCCACAAAAACACACACCCATTTTTGGTTTAATGGATGCAGTTTGGGGTAAACATGCTGTGTTTGTCAGCGTGAAAACATTCATTTCACATTCATCAATTATTTTTAGGTATTGTGTGAAGTCAGGAGATGTCTGATTCTACTCACGTGATGCAGGGAGTTGTTATCTCACTAGATTAGTTGTGCATTCAGTCATACAGACGCCTGACCTGTTGTACATTTCGTCTGAAACACTTCCCAGTCGGGCCTGCTGCAGTAAGGCTTCTGTGAATGAGTCTGACTATCAGATTCTATCAGCATGTCTTTATTCAGACTGTGTGAGGCATAAGGCTGTGTAAGGCAGTCTGAGGGAGGAACCAGAACTAATACAAACCCGAAGGCTGTCAGTGTTTACATATGAAGTTGGAATGGAAGTATTTTTGGGCAAGTGTTATCTACTTTTAGTTTATTGCATTGCAATGACCTGGCCCTTAGACAAACAAATAACGTGCAAAATAACATAAACATTACATTTTGAGGGTGTTGAATCTGTCAGCATGATCTGTCTACGGCCAGTATTTATAGTACGCCCCCTTGTCTCGTAGGTCCAGACGTGACTCTGTCTCTCCGGGATGAAAGTATGGGCCTTCAGTTAACCTGTATACATTTTGGTAGTAGGGTCTGGCAAAATTCATTACTGGCAAATCAGTTCCCTCAGGCTCGTCTCCTAAAACCAGCCCACAACTTCACAAGAGCACAATTGCACTTTTTCTATTTGAAGTACTGCCACTACTTCCAGCACTGATTTCACGAGGCTCTGGATGGGGTTGATTTAGATATTTAAATTTCAAGTTCAGCTAAGTTCAGTCTAATCGTCCCCATCCACATTAAAGCCCAATTACCCCACGGCTGCATCCAAATGAATACCATGCTTTCATCCGCATGCATGCATTTACCTATGCTACTCCACCATCTTCTAAGACTCAAAACAAGCAGTCCAGCTAGATATTTACCACAGCCTCCTCATGTGCATCAGTTCCCCACCCTCTGAAGTGCGTGAAGTGCCTCATCCATGTGCATCCATGATGGAGTAGAGGACTGTGGGAGAGCTGAGGAGTGAGGACAGGGGGCTGGGTGGATGTCATGCTTTGGTTGCAGCTGCTGTGATGTGATGGGTGGGGATAAAAACACCCCTTGGATGAACTGAAGAAAATTAGATGCTTTTGAGAGACTAGACTAGGAATCAGACTAGATTAACACATCAAGGTCAACTGTCTACAACCTTGTGTTGAACTTTGAATGCACTCGTAGCAGTTGTCATGGGGGACAAGTCTCTTGGCTCTGCAGTGTATCTAAAACCATATTTCATTGCTGAATTTTGGAGAACAATCATTGCATAACAGACTGAAGTGTATTGTTAATTCTATATTTAGAGATGCTGTATGACCTTTTGTGAGAAGGTGAATTCTCCCCCTCCTCACCGTGGCAAAAAGGGATGGTGCCCTTTAAGACTCATGAACTCCTCCCCCATAATGGTTGGGTCCTGGCTCACCTGAGTCAGATGTTGGATATAATTAAGCCCAAGTGGCTGTGCCCTATTTAAAGGGTGCCTCATGTGTAGAGAGGGAGAGACTGTCTATGAGAGGCATGAGAGCACGGACAGAGGTATTAAGACAAAAACACTTCCCTGTTTACCGGAGTGAAGGAAGTGTTTTTGGTGTCTAGTTGTGTGGACACGGTGGCTTTGTCTTTGTGTCTTGTATATTGTGCCTGTTTTTGTGTGCTTGTTTTGTTTGGTTTGGTTGGTACGGCTAGCTATGTACTTAGCTTCGGGCTGAGTGCCTGGGCCTAAATTGGGCCTGGCTTGGGCCTTGAGAGGGTGCCGATATTTGGGCCTAATCGGCCAAGCAGGTGCCTAGGGTGCCAGGTTACTTCAGTCCCGGGTGAGTACGGCCTGTATCTGTTATCTATTTGATTTATATGTGTTTATGTTGTGTGCACTGTGTTGGGGTTGACAGTCCCCCCTGTAAATAAATATATATATATTTTTTATATCAAAACCACCATCTCCTGCACTGTATTTCCCCTACACCACCAATTCCAGTTGCCACATCCCTAAAAGAACGTGGGGTGACCGTCCGGTCCCTCACACCTTTACTTTACCTTTATTACCTATTCATGACTCAGTGGTTCCCATGCTGATAACTATTAGCTGTTGTATCACAACACACCACAGCTGTTAGATCACTCTCAGACAGTGAAAGACTTTTACAGACATACATACATTCACACATACATACAGTATATACTTGCATACACAAATACATATATACAATACACACCTACAGTACATACGTACATGCATATATGTGTGCATACATGCATACATACATACATACATACAACAGGTTGGGCAGTTAATAAAGCAGCATGTTAGCCACAGCATGAGTCAGTCTGATTCCTGAGAGATGCATAATGATAAAGTCTGTATGCTACTTTCACTTCATAGAACCCAAGATAGCATGCTAAGTTATGGCTAAGTAGTGGAAATGTGAGCGCTTTTGGCTTCTTTGGGAGGTAAGCTCTACATATCCTACACCTGTAAACCACACTGCAGGGGTTCTTTGGGAGGTAAGCTCTACATATCCTACATCTGTAAACCGACCGGCACCTGGACAGCTTTATCTCTTCATCTACTGTGCTGTCATGTACTGAGATATATATGCTCATTTAACGACATACTGTATGTGGCATTCAAAAACACCTGTATTGCACCATAATCAGACACACAGCTTAATATGTGTGCATATTTGAGTGCTATTCTGCTTTTGCACTTTTGCTACCTTTGCACAAGGGTCATAGGTCAAGTTATGACCTTATTTATTAACATAAATAGCTTAATTGTCACTTTTGCTATTTTCCTGCTGGTCAATTTCAATTAAAATGTATTGCATTTGTTTAAATATATAGCACCATTCACAATGGACATTGTCCCAAATAACTTTATAGAGGCCTATCCCCCTCAAGCAAGCTTTTTACAGTAAAAGGCTATCATTTCCCCCAATGCATTTGTACAGTACTGTTCAGGACATCTCTTCTACAGTAAGATACTGTTTTATTTAGGTACAATTTCCATTTAATGCATTTATGATTCACAGTGATGTACTATAAATCAGTTACACAATGATATACTTTAAAAATCACAGTAAAAAGTGCATATTTCACACAAATTTCTGACCGTGTATTTTTACATCTACATTCATTCATCTACATTTGTGACTTTCAGTTAGGTCTAGATATACATTTTCCGTATATACATACATGCGTAATTATAGGGATTACAGTGTTAAAGAAACTAAAGCAGTGTCAGACAAACTTTGGAAATACATGAATTGGAGTCTGACGCTAACACGTGGTACTGGCCCTTTAAAACTGTAGACGTCTGTATCAGTGGATTGGAGTGTTGGACTATGTTCACCAACAATGGAATGTCCACTGCTGTTGAAGTAATTTCTATATTTGTGTCCTTTATTGGATCTGACAAAGCCAAACCCTGGAAACTCTCTCTCTCCAGAAGTATGCAGTGACCTTCAAGGAAGCAGGGGTGTTGCAGTTTGGTCTATATTCAACATAAACAGAATTTTGTTCAACAAAGCCAAACAGTGACTGCTATTGATGTGCATTGAAATAGTGAACAACCTGGGCTTTTGATCTTTTGAAATAGAAAAAAAAGGCCAGGTGAACTGGCCTTTTAGACATCCGTGTGGTCTACAGCAGCAGGTTGTAACATTTTGGCTCTATATATAAATCAATGAATAATTTTTGAACCAGTTGATGTTTTGGATAAAAACCTTTCTCAAAGTCACTTCAGCAGAGTGATACATTGGTGTTTCTGTGTGGAAAGAGCAGGGTTGAATTAACATTTTCTTTTAAGGTTTTATGTGTTATGCTGATTGAGACTGCGCCCAAATTACATGCTGAAATACCTGTGAATCTGATCGCATCTTCCACATGGTTTGGTAGTGGTATAATAAAATACAATCTAGAAACAATACAACCATTCTTTGCTAATGTATCACTTATAGAGTGATGTGTAATGCGAAGACGTTTTATCTGTTCACTCATTTTCTCTCATCTCATATTATTCCTTGGTGGAAAGACTTTTTTTGTTCATCACCATCTGCCCTGGGTTTTTAGACTGTGCTGCACATACCAGGGCTCAGTGGCACCATGAGGGACCATGCAAAACAACACAGACCACCCGATAATTAGCAACGCAAAAAAAAAAACATTTTATTGTTTGAAAAAAAATCGTATTTGATTTGAATGAACAACAAAGGCTATTGCACAAGCCCAACACTCGTATCCCCGAGCTCAAGAAGTTAGTTACTACATTACATTTCAGATGTGTGGATTCCTGCTCCTTTGCTTGAAGGCGTCTTTGGGTCTCCTCCATGGGCCATGGGGGAGAGAAATTCTTTTTGAAAGGGAAGACGTAGGCAGTATTTCTGTTACTTCCTCTCGTGTGATCTTTTCTCTTTGATGAGAGGCTGAAAGCTGACACCTGAGCTAGTTAGAGTTAAATCATCTTCGTCTCCTACTTCCGGTAGAGACAGCAGCACATCTTAAAAAGTAACAAATACAGAGAGGAGTACGAGGAGAAAAAAGGGGGGGAAAAATGTGTCCCCCGGTGAGCTTTGAACGAAGGCAAGAGAGTAATATTATTTGCCGATGGCAAATCTCTTTCTTACCTCCAAATGTCTTACTTTTGCTCCTTTTGTTGTTTGGAACATCTCTGCTATTCTGAGGGCTGAATGCCAATCACATTTAAAGCAAAGAAAATAACGGCACAAATATTTTCATCTCAGATTTTGATCTTACACATGTTATTTGTCTTTTCCATTAATGTCTGTGTGCCACTGCTGTGAGCATATAGATTGTATGAAATGTATTATTTCATGATGAAATGTGTCATTTTTAACAGTTGTTAAAAAGAATGTAGATTGAGAGTCTGACTCAGTACAGGTAATTACATATTTATTCCATGTGGAAATGTTTAATATGTGACTGGTCATACTTATCCGTGCAGTCCATCATTGCCCTCTGCTGACGAAATCAGAAACCTAGTGGGTATTTATGAAAATAATCACTTTAATGAAAAGTTTCCTAATAGAATGGAAATGGCTTGGAGTTGAAAAGGAGTTCTTATTTGATTTTGCAAGCATTGCCATATAGATCCTATCTGCAACAGCAAGGAAATTGTTTTAATTTACTCCCAAGCCCATATTTGCATTTGAACAATGATGCCCTGCCCTTTTTATCAGTGTCCTCAGGAATGCTGCAGTTTTTGTTCTCTTATCCCAACACAAATAATAATAATCAACACAAGCGGAATGGCTATGTGCAATCTGAAAAAAAGAGAACAGGATGTGTCTGACTTTGAACACAAAATAAACCCTCTCGCAGCATGCAGGCCCTGCGATAGAGATGCACTGTTGGTACAGCCCAGAGGGTGGCAAATGAATGCATTCATGCGCTTCAAATAGTCTCTCTTCTCCATACTAGTGAATACATGCTGAATTTGAGCAATTTCATCAACATGGCCTCACACATTACTTACATTTCAGTGCCAGTGTTACACTGGAACGACTGCTGTTGCCAGATATGTCATGAGATGCCCAATGAGAACCATTAGCCTGCCTCTTCACAAAGGGGAGGTCAGTGAATAGTAAAAATCTCAATGGCCATCTATTACTGTTACCGAAATATGTATTCTTGTCTTTAACGTGTGAACCGTTTTTGTCTAAGTCTGTGTTTATGCCATTTATGTCCAGCTGTTAGGCCGGTCATATTGGTAACATGAGGAGGATGGCGTGTATGGCCAGTAGATGGAGCCTTAGCTCAAACTGTCGCATCTAGAATCAACTGTGATACATCACTGTAAGATTACTCTAAGGCTTTGAATGCTCTTGTGTCTTATTTCTATATACATATTTCTGAGTGAGTCAATAAAATAACCATTGAAATATTTCTAAAGTGGATTATGGAAAGTGTAGTATCATATGGAATATAGTGTAACCCTTAATTTACGGTGTTCCTTCACCAGGACAGGGGACTGTTACTAACTTAAGTGCATACATAAGTGAAGAAAGAAGGAGCAAGGGTCCCTTGAGGGGAAGGTCATTTGGCAGCAAGTCATTTGGCACTTACAAGTGAGTTATTGACAAATTACATAACAAGGTGAGTTATTGGCTTTTAATATAAACATACCTTTTTTTTTGTTAGTCAGCATATGTGTAATTTCCTACTCTGAATCCCCCTCACCTGCCTGAAACAATGATACATGGCAGTATGTCACTACATGCTTCTGTGTTATTGACATTTTGACACACCTAATTTCACCACAAGGCAGAGCCCATAGTATTTCTCCCTCCTTTAGTTACTACGGTAACTGAAAGATCTACTGAAGTGAAAAAGAGACATACATTTTCAAGCGTGTTGTGTCCACTAGGCCTATCCTCCTTAAGCACTGCTGTGAATGTCTTACACCACAGAATGGCCTAGCCATCTGTTGTAGGTGGGGAGAGCAAGTTCCCCACGGCAACTCCCAATTGTGCTGTTTCGTTAAGGTCAAAGCTTTATGCATTTCCTAGAGGAGGGTTAAAAAAAGATGTTCTTTTTCAATGAATCTGCTCCTTCTCATTCTTATCCCCCAGCTGTGTGGGGAAGGGGGAGACGGGGGTCCGAGACGGGCGGGGGCCGAGAACACTGTACAGCATCACTACCCAGATAACAATCAGGAATTCAGGAGGGCAGTAATTGCTAACCGATTCTTTCTCATTTTTAATTACTTTAGCAGCAGCCAAAGATCAGTGACCCCTGTTTCATAGTAGTCATCTGCCTGATCTTTATGCACATAGGGTTATTGCTAAACATAATCCTGGAAAAGAACTCCTGTTGTTACGATACAAGATTCTACACGGTACACTCCTTATTTACAAGTCATCGAGAAATGTTTTATGTCAACATTAAGCATGCTTGAAATAGCTGGCATACTTGTGTTGTGTCATGATGACCCAAACTGCTGAGGTAAAAAATGCTAATGGCAAGACCTCTCTGAATGTTACCAGTGTATATACTGAGATAGGGATTAATGCCACAATAAACATCTGTGCAAAACCATTTTTACGTAATGTGTGATTTAGTTGTTTATTTTGCGTAACCCTTCATACCACACACACGCTATATATGCATCTCGTGGTTACATTAATTATTTAATTAAGTAATTATGTATTCAACAGTAAATTAGTGTAATCAGAACAGTATGCTTGACTTGCTAACATTTCCCAAGGCAAATTCATTCCATACACTTGCACTGTAAGGACATTTCTGTTGGCTGACACTATTGATTGATGACATGTTTGTTGACGTGCTAACATGGTTTGACGTAATGAAAACAACCTCTGTCTCGGTGGGTTGTTAAAACAATGGAAAGTGAGTGTGTCTGCTCTTCACTCATGTCCAAATCCATGGCTGATCAGTATCTGAACAAAGATCATAACCTTTCGTTTGACAAGACCTTTAGCGGAGGATGGGTTTGGCTGAAACAAACACAGAGAATCCAACACATGCTTTTCCAGAACTATAACTCTGAATGGCAAATGAGAATGAATTGCTCCCAATATCTCAAATGGAAAAGCACATGGTAAGACTCTTCTTGGGTGGCCTCTTGTGAATAGAACACATATGCATGTTCTGGTACCGTGATAAAGGCGGTGGTGGTCTATGATCTGGTTATCTAAGGACATTCTTTTCTTGGAGTCAGCATATAAAGGCTGCTCTCATAATCACGGAAGATATGCTGTGCTATACATTTACACTTAATTGCACTCAGAGGCCCATACTCCCAGGTTTGGGAGGCCCATGCAGATCTTACATGAAGCACACTGGTTGTCTGAACTGAAGACATCATGAAAGCCAGGGATTCATTTGACAACAGGCTGACAGGTAGCCGCCGTAGATCAGACGGCGAACCGTAGCCATCATCATCAGGAACCGCGTTACATGAGAACGTGAGGTTAAATTTGAGGCTCAGCCTGCTAATCTCTAATCTATTTTGACAAGGCCCAACGAAATTTGTGGATGGTGCATTTGCTTTTCTTCCACTGGGCCGTGTCTTACAATGACAGGATGCAAGGTTATAGAAACATTCATGTTGCATACCCTCCTTATTTTCAGTTCAGCTCCAATACATGGTAAAGTTTATACAAGCCATTTTGTCAAAAGTAGAGTTTCCTCTGTTTTTTTTTCCTGCTGTGTTTCCTCTCGTGTCAGTATAATGTCATGGAGGTTCTGATTAAACAAACATTATATCTTCGGAACGGGTCTGACTATAGTTGCTGAATATTGTATAGTTAGTTTGACACTGTTGATGATAAATAGCAGACCAATTATTATACTGTTGTGGGCCTCCCTCATTGTGTGTAGCTGTGAAAGACGATTTGTTTGAATTGTGATTCGTTTTTTAATCAATCAGGTATGTTATATGTGAAGTATTTACTCCTGACTAGATTACTCACTATCAGTAGTTTTAATTCACAAAATTCACAAGTGAGCTCAGTGTGACGACACCATATGGCAATGAGCAGAAACAATATTTAGGGAACCTTTCGTATTCTTACCATGATAATGGATCATTGCAATGCTGAACCCAAGATGTGTGTCATATACAAAGTGAGACAGATTAAATACAATTATATTTGATTGATTTATATATAGTGCAAACTATATATGTTGCCTCAAAACGCTTGACAAACCCCAAGGTCTGAACTCCAGCATGCGTATGCAACCATGCTGATATGGGGCTGAAAAAACAAATAAAGATTCCAATACCACAAGCCTTTTGAGGCCAATACCATGTTTTCAAATGCATCATTTGTCTGTTTGTGCCATCCCTGTCATTTGACTTGGGGGACATACATGCAGCTTCTAATCAAGTTATTGCAACTATGTCTGAACCTTGCTCGTACTCCTGCACCTTGTTTAATGCTTATGGGATTTTAATTAATGACTGACCTCTGACACAAAAAAACTAGATAAGACACTATCCCTTAATAACACATTACATCATTGTGAGCCACAGGGATACATGATGGACATGAAGTCCTGAGTTCATTCAGGGACAGTTACTAGCTTCTGTTTTATGACATGTCTCTTACTTTTCTTGTTAAAAGTAGGGAACAGAGGAATGAATTGTGTGAGTAAATAGATTTTTACTGAGATATTGTCTGTAATATGTGGTAAAAAGGTAACTGAACTAGATGAACTAATATGACCACCACATAAAGTGAGAGAATGAACAAGAATGAAATTAAACTAGGAAAAAAAACATATATATAAAAAGATATGTTTATTTATATATATCTGTAATTTAACTGACTTAAAGACTGACACGCCCAATATTGATATTGATACATCAAGCCTTTATGGCAATTGATTGAACACATTTTTTTTATTTTAGAAATAAAAACAAATATTGTTCACTGTATTTGGAACATTTCGAAATATTTGATATGGATTGGAACCTTTTTGCAACCTTTTTATTTCGCCGCGCATAGGCAAAAAAAAGAAAAGTTTTTGCTCATCGCAGCACTTCTCAGTTGTGAAATGAGGCAACATTTTTGCACCACCTCAGGAAGTGGTATTGAGTCAATGGGTGTTTCTCAAAGTCAAGGACGGGTCAATGACGTCTGCATTTCAAGGATGCTACGTCATTGAATCCCACCGAATTCTACGAGTCCTTCGTTCAGAGAATTGTCAAGGATGCAGATGGAGTAACTTCTGCGTTCTTAAAGCACCCACAATCCTATGGGCAAGTTCCAGAGCCTTTTTTTTAAGCATCGCAGAATTTGAAGTCGGGGCTTTTTCAACGACGCACACCTGCTCTCTTGCTGAAGGCCAAATGTTTTGTGAGCTTACTGGCACACAGGGGATGCTTTGCATCATTCATCTGGGTGGCACACCTTGGTGGAGATGAGATGTTTCCACTATGAGGTCTAAAACAGGCTTTGGGTATTGGTGAAAGCAGTATGTCCTGTGCTGATCATTTTGTGGTGCTAGCCACAGTTACTCAGGAAATACGCTACAAACAGAGGTGGACATTGACAACAAAGTAACTGGGCAAGGAGTGAATCCCTGGGTAACAAGTACACAGTGTTTCATTAATTGCAGAGTACAATGTAGTTGGACCAAAATGTCCAAACTTAAGAACTCCATCCTGTAAATAGAGTCTCCATTCATTACAGTTTTTCTCAATTGCTAACACACATTTTTTGAAAGCATGCCTCGTTTCCTCAAAACTCTAAACACAAATCCCAAAACCACTCACACAAAATGCAAAACCCTTTATACATCCTGCAAAAGGCAACTTTGCTTTCAAAACAGTGTTATGTCACCTCAAAAGGGTACTTTGTTTTCTAATGACAAACACAGCCCATTATATGAGTAGACATTCTAAGCATCGATTGAACACTGATGTGCTCAATGGAAAACACTACTATGAAATGGGAAAACACCAGTATGAAGGCCTTATCAGGAACATTATGTTACTATACGCTTACTCCTGTAGTAAAATATAACTGTATAATGTTTTTACGCAAATATAAGACAACACACAAACATACAGTAACAACTAAAATATTTCTTTATTTTTTCCAAAAGTGCTGTAGCCTATACATCACAGCAAACACAAATGAATGTGTAAATGATTTGCACAGAACAGACAATAGGATATAGACCAGTACAGTCAACAAAAAAAAGAAAGAAAAATGTAAAATAAAAAAGGACAAAAAACTACTGCATCCTGTTCTAGCTCAAGACAATATTGACAATGTGCTATCAGAAATAGACCTACACAGTGTTGTGAATGTTGTTGCATTTTGTGTGAGTGGTTTAGGGATTTGTGTTTAGAGTTTTGAGAAAACGAGGCATGCTTCATGTGTGTAAGCAATCGAGAAAAACTGTAACATTGGATTGGATTGCAATACAGTACAGTAATGTGTCAGTGCTGATAGGACGCAATCAGTTGTGGAAATGTATATGACTTACTTGCACATAGTCATAGCATAACTGTTTGACTGTCGGAGTTTCTAACAAAAGGCACCCTGTACACCTGCTTTATTCTCAAAGTGTTCCGCCTTAGAACACAGTCCACCGTGGCTAGGCTCACTGTATTGATGTTTAGGAATTAGTCTTGGTCATCAATGGTTGCACTTTGTATTTGTTTACGTAATTTTACAGATACAGTACAATGGAAAATACAAGAATACTATGCTCCTGATAAGGCATTCAAACTAGTGTTTTCCTGTCATAGTAGTGTTTCTTACCTATTCCCTCTTCTGAATGTCCAGAGAATGGATGCAACTGAGAAGCGGCTTGTATTTGGTTGAACCCTCTGGCCAGCCTCCTGCATGGTCAAACCATGGTTGACCATATGGTTGACCACAGTGGCCCGAATCTCATCAGAGATAATGGCTCTCCTTCTTGCTCTTTCTCTTCATCCTCTTCCTCCTCCTCCTCCTCCTCCTCTTACTCTCACTCTCTGCCTTTCTGATCACCTCTCACTTCAATGTTGCCATCAATTGTTCTCCAAACCAGGAGCTAACCTGTGGCCATCATATTGCTAAAGCTTTGATTTCAAATTGCACAACAGCCTTTGAAATGGAAGTTTTGCCAATTGAATAGCAGTGTGTTCTGTCTGAACACAAGGAGGTTTTGGCATTGATGAAGTGTGCAAAGTAGAGAGGATGGTGTTTAGTGTTTTGAAGAAAGTGTGGTTAACAATTGAAATTTGTGTCTAAAGCACATAATTGTGTGTTGTGTTTTGAAGAAAGTGCGGTTAACAATTGAAATTTGTGTCTAAAGCACATAATTGTGCTAATAGTTTAGCAGAACTGGTTTAAGGAGTTGGCACATGAGTTACAGGTTGTGGTCATTGTGCCATAAGTTCCAGTTTTTGAATGTAATCAATCGAGAAAAACTGTAATGAATTAATTCATTCATTTCAAGACTGGCACCTCAATTGCTGTATTGCTCTTCACCTCTTCCAGGGGAGGGCAGTGCCGTGCCTTTACTAAAGAGGGTCTAATCCAATAAAGGAGCTTTCCTGCAGGATTGTTAGACTCCAACTGTGTTTTTGTATCTCGGAAAAAGAGCTATCCTCCCAGAGCAACTGAAACTCCCTCTCAGTGTGCTGGACTTCAACTAGAATTGTATTGAATTGTAATTAACCTGTAAAAAGCAAACAGTTATATCAGTTACTGAAGTTTGATAAGTACTGAATGAAAGAATAATACAAAATCAAAGCTTAATCAATTTGAGGAAATATTGCACTGCCTTAAAATACATTTAATACATATAATTCAATATTGCCAACTTTTCTAGATTTATATATTTTGGGGGCTTTATTGCCATTCAATCTTACAATAATAAATAATGCTACTTAGTACTACTGTAGTACACAGATTCATCCTGTCACAAAAGGAACTGTGACAGGATATTTCAGCTACCTCTTTCTCACCCTAGTCGTGCCCAGAGTGCCTGTAGAATGTCCATTAGCTGTTGGAACACATGCGGAAGTTCCTACTTGGCTTGGCAGTTCCCGTCAAGGTTGACTGCCAAGTTGTATGAATAGGCACAGCTTTTACACAGAGACAAATTTGTCTTTCATAATGGAGCTCAGCCAAGACACACAACTGTGGACCTGTGCAGTAGATGTGCCCATAGTCTGTAGAGTTTCTTGTGGGTAGGAATTAGCCTAAATTTCAACGTTAACTATATAAATGCTACATTTTGCTATTCTGGTCTTGTTTTATTTGCCACAATCATTAAATTGTAATGAGATCTTGGACCTTCCCTGCACCCTAAACTGGATTTATGTTGTGATTTACACACCCAAAACGTGCACTGCATCCTGTCATCAAAGTGATTTGCCTAGGTAACTAATCATCAATTTGCTTAAATGCAATTGGATGTTTGTTTATTTTTTTCTGCTCAAAAGTGTGCCTGGACTTGGGTGCACACCACCAGCTACCCTCACGCATGTTAAGTATTTCTGTTGAGAGACGGAGACCTGCTTTGCCTTTTGGAGAGAAAAAAAAGAACATACAATTGAGGGAAGCAGCTTTCAGATTGTTTCCTTCCCATGATAAGCTTGGTGATGGCCATAGCATGGGGGAAAAAAGAGTCTTCCATTTCCCTGGGGATGGATGCTGTGAGAAGATCCCGTACTTTCTCAGCACCGCATCTTCACTAATGAATGCTCCTCGGCACTACCCACTGCTGCAGGATGTGCCTTCAGCTTTGTATTTGAATTTATGAGCCTAACTTGGCATCCAAAATGCAAAAGTCTACGCACTCTAGCATGAAGTAGTGGAACTTTTTTTTTCTTTAGAGGAACACATTTTTCCTACTCAAAGTATGTGAAATCTCATTGTATTTGTGCTCTGATGAACGGCTTTTTTTTTTTACTGAGAGTGGTTACAATGGGGTGAGTAGTTCAAAGAGTGGAAAAGAGAGCCCTGGAGAACAAACATGTGAATATATGTACCTTGGGTGATCCCAAGACATCCCAGGAGGGATGGCCAGAAAACCAACCAGCAAGTGAGCTTTTGGATACATTCAAAATGACCACCAATACAATTGGTGGCTGATTCAAAGGACATCTAAAGAACCTCATAAAAGTGTGAAAATTGGTAGACATGTCCCTGTAGTGACCATAAGATATCGCACATAGGCTGTCCAAACTACCTTAAACAGGAAGTGAATTAAAAAAAAAAAAATGTAATGGCCGCTTGGCACCTCGGGCTCCTCAAGCCATCCTTAGACACACTACTGGACGTGCTGAAACAAATTGAAAGTGAGATATAGAAGAAAATCAAAATGGCTGCCGAAATAGACATGAGAAAAGGCCTTCTAAGGGACATAATATATTCCACAAGTGGGATCTCAGAAATTCTTCAACAGAACATATGCTGCTGAAAAAATATAGTTTGTCCTGCAGTCCACAAGTCTCACCCACATATTGTCCTGCAAGTTGCAGGGGAGTGCCCATTAAATGGGGGTATGGCATACAAGCTCAGCAATAAAAGCCCTAGGTAGAAATCTTTACATTTTAAAATATGGAACTATAATCTAACTTTACAGCACTGAGACGGCCTTAGTCAAAGTTCTGAAAGATCTTCCCATTGCATCTGATAATGGATACATTTCAGTACTGGCTCTTTTAGACCTTAGCGCTTCTATCAACACTATAGATCATCATATTTGACTTCAGAGACCAATCTGAACACCATGTAGGTATCAAAGGCTGTGCCCTAGTCTGGCTTAGGTCATACCTCTCTTCTGTTTGTACGTGTTCACAATAAATCATCCAGTCATACAAGAGTAAGCACCTAGAAGTCTGCCTTAAAGGGGTCAAAGCGCCCAGAAGCCTGCCTTAAAGGGGTCAAAGCGCCCAGAAGCCTGCCTTAAAGAGGTCAAAGCGCCCAGAAGCCTGCCTTAAAGAGGTCAAAGCGCCCAGAAGCCTGCCTTAAAGAGGTCAAAGCGCCCAGAAGCCTGCCTTAAAGAGGTCAAAGCGCCTAGAAGCCTGCCTTAAAGAGGTCAAAGCGCCCAGAAGCCTGCCTTAAAGAGGTCAAAGCATGGATGCAACATTGAAGCAACAGTTTCCTGTTCCATGACATAGATGAAACTGAGGTTATGATTGTAGGCCCCAAACATTTGAGAATGACACTACTCAGCCATCTACTCACACTTGATGGCATGTCACTAACATCCAACACAAGTGTCAAAGATCTTGATGTAACTATTGACATCGCACATATAACAGATCTCAAAGACATCATTATTTCATTCAAAATCAGAAAAGTCCTATCCCTTCAAGATGCAGGAAAACTAATCTCGTCTATCACTTCACGACTCACAACACTGTCTGGATGTAGCAACAGCTACCTACAGAGCCTCCAACTGAGACAAAATGCTGCTGCTCGCACAAGAACTGCAAAATATCAACACATTTTACCTGTACTTGCCTCTCTACACTGGCTCCATGTCGCTCCAAATTACCTCAAGGAATGAATTTCCCCCTACTGCTCACCAAGACCTCCTCATTCCCAGAGAGCAGGTCTTCTTGTAATTCCAAGAGTATCAAAAATGACAATAGGATGCAGAGCTTTTTGCCATGCGCCCCTCTTTTTTGAAGTATTCTTTCCATATCAATCCAAAATGCGTACACCCTTTCCATATTTAAGTCAAGACTAAAAACCTCCCTCCTTTAATAAGAGCATCATAATCTTGCACCCTGTTGTGAAATACTCCCATCCGGGCAACTTCTCATCGAGATTTATTGTTAAACAGTAACAGAGGTCTCCTATGTTCAGCGAGCAGACCAGGTATTCACTTTGACATGCATTCGACAAGGATTGGTGCTTTGACCACCAGAAGTCATCATCAAAAGAGTCTTTGTTTGGGGGGGTTTTCAGACGCATTCAGAATTTTTCTAACTTGGTGAATTCAAATTTCAAGGTGGCATGACTTGTGCCAGTTTGTTTTCCTGAGACTCAATCTCCATTGGCATCCCGTCCAATTATCTGAATTCTTGAAATAACTTAAGGTAAGTAAGGGAGTTTTTCATTGCCACCGTCACCTTGTGCTTGCTCTAGGGGGGTTCAGGTCTTGGGCTCTGTAAAGTACTTTGAAACAATGTCTGTTCTTTATGGTGCTATATAAATTAATGCGTTTGAACTGAATTGTACGCTTCTGCATTGTGTCTTAGCAGAGAATCTGCTGGACACCACAGGTCTCCTCCTCTCTCTGAGTGAATGACACACACACACACACACACACACACACTCCAGGCCATGTCTGAAAGCCTTTAAAAAGGCTGATGGTCTTGCAAAAGATACTTGGTTGAAAAGCCATGGTTAAAAAGGCTGTTGGTTGAATAAAGCTTTTTTTTACTACCGTACTGTTACTCAAAAAAACAATTAGGTTTCTACCCTGAATTCAAAACTAGAGCACAAGCAAATATTAGTGAGAAGCCACACCCCTGCTGTCTGATGTAGACTACAAAAACACAAGATGATATTTTGAAATGTTTCAAAATCATGGAATGTGTATCTCACCATGATATCGAATATTTGGATATTTTACCATAAAATCTGAATCTCAAATCAAGCTGGAAACAAAGCTGGATTTCGACTAAGGAGATAAGGGTTTAACAAATACATGTATGTTAATATACATGCATGAAATATATTGTCAAGGCACAGTGCCATTTTTTTCAGGTTAATGTAAATAATTATACTGTTTTAAATGTCGTTCTGTAGGGAAATGTTTGGCTATTCATCTGAGTCTATTGAGTATTTCAGATGTGCCAGTATCTTTATGATGGACGGACTGACTTTTCCAGGCAGATAAAAGAAGCCACTGCCAGATAAGCCCTACCTCCCCTTGAGGAGTGAGTTCAGCATCATGAGGTGTTGCGTTTGAGCTGGTGAGCAGTGCCTCTCCACTTGTCACACAGAGTAATGATTAGCGGCGGGAGGTGAAACTTTCACAATCGTCAGCTTGTTGGGTCTTACAACTTTAAGAGGCGTATTGTCTCAGGCCCTCCATAAGTGAACTTCAAAGGCCCTGATGGCCACCACACATCTCTCACACTAATGGCGCTCCTCAGGAGGCATGTGGGGACATGGGAAGGGAAGCCCTAAAGTGCTCCCATAGTCACCGAGCCCCACCATCTCCATGGGGTTGAACTGATCTCGTTGTAGTAATCCATGGAAGTATATTGGTATTTCCTCTGTCATTCAGCCAGTTGGAGTCAATTCAGTTCATCTGGGAGGTGACCTTCTTTTAGTCAGCAGCACTGGTGATCTGAATGCTGTTGGGGTCACCCGACAGAAGTAGTTATAGTAATTGACTTT